>NW_026865692.1:0-374322 GCF_026571515.1 Ruditapes philippinarum
CATTCATGTATTCATCTAAAAACTCCAAGAAACAAGGCATTGGTCGTACCGTTTAAAAAAACTCTAAACTTTTAAAAATGCATTTCTTGTCATACCATATGTGTACATTTCAATCACCAATTTGTTAAATTTTCTAAGTTTCATTCATTTTTCTTTTTAAAATCTGGTTAGTCAGAAAGCGCACCTAGATCATTAAGTATATTTTTGGACATTCTCATCTTGGCAACAAGGAAATATTTCCGGCTTACACTATAAATACTATATAAACTGTTTTTATACATTAAAGTTAAAATTTACACTTTTTTGATAATTCATCATAATAATATTTTGTTAACAACCGGACCATGATGAATATCATCTGCCTTGAACAAAAAAATACATAAAACCACGAAAACAAGTATCAAATCTACACTTTGACCTTGATTTATCAACGTCAAGTATGATGATACTTACCAAAAAAATTTCATCTCATTTTATCATCCAATCATTCATGTACTCATCATAACCCCCCCCCTCCCGTCCAGAAAAAAACAACAAAAAAAACAAGGCATTGGTCACTTACTTACAGTTATAAGAAAACTTGATTTTTTTTAAATACATATCTTAACATACCCTACGTGTACATTACAATCCCTGATTTTTTCTAAGTTTCTATTATTTTATTTTTGAAATCTGGCTTGTAAGTTAACCTAAATCATTAAGTATATTTTTGGACATTATCATCTGAGCAACAAAGAAATATTTATGATTTACAATATACATAATATTTAAACTGATTTTTTTATACAAATAATTTTACACATTTTTGATAATTCATCATTATTATGTTATAGCAATAACTTTTTTTCATTTGTATTAACAGTTAAAAAACAATATGGTTATAAATATCATTGATATATAATTATAAGTTTAATTTATAAATTATTTAATGACTATTCACGTGACATGGCTCCGATATTTTAAGGCATAAAGACCCTTTGGCCTGCTGTTATAGGGATGTTGTCGGTTTTGGTTTTTGGCATTTTGGCATTTTGTTTCAAATCTTTCAAAACTTCCCTCTCAACATTGCACATTTGATATTAAGACTTAAAATAGGCATATCAGTAAAATAAATACATCTACAGTTTATTTTACACATTCTCCTTATACTTGCATATACAAATAAAAACAATTTTGGATCACAAAGCATACTGCACTTGTTGTTGTTGTTTTACTACCATTTTAACTCCTCGGGAATATAAATCATCGTAACAAGTAATCGAGATATCAGAGACGCTTTGTCAAAATTATAAACGTATGTCAGGATACAATTCTTAGTGTGTTGATATTATTAAACATTTACCAATTTAATAGTTCTAAAGGCATTTTATGCTTTAATGGTATCATAGTTTGGGGACCTTTCTGTTGAAAATGTGTCAGAGTTAAATCGTTTACATTTATATGCCCATGCGTTAACTGGAATGCAGGTATTAGTTACCCCCACACCAGAGCATGCCCATTGAATGGCTCATTTTTTGTTTGGGTTTTACTTGTAGTGATGACAGAGAAAGGGAAAATGATAGAAATATCATATTCAGGTGTTCGTTCATTGGGGTTTCATATTGTGACAATAGGGAACGTGGTTTTATGTTTGACTATGATACAAAAGAGAATATAGCACGACCTTGCAAACTGATCATAATCTGCACTGTTTGTTATTGTCACTCAGGACATATTTTGAAAACAATATAAATGGTATTGTCTAGATTGAAAAATACAGTCGTGTCCATTTTAGAAATTAAGCGGGGTAATGTTTAAAACTTTTATTCATTATTGTAATAATTAATGTCATTTACCTGCTTCAAAGCAGCTGTCAAATGTGTTTAGAAGCATTTTCGTACAAAATCGTTATTGTTCAAAATACGTAGACTGTTATCATTTCTTTCTTATCTTGATCTGGTATGGGGACATTTGCCTTTCGTCGTCATGGTTAATTGTAAGTAAAATAATGATTAGTTTCAATATTTAATACTTGTAAGGAAAGTGTCTAATGTTAATTTTTTTAGCAATACAAGTGGACATCTAACAGCCTTAAAGGTGTAGAACGCCCAAAGGAAAAGTCTCCCTAGAGTTCCCGATGCTTTCACAAATATAATAGTCTAGGGCAGTATCGTGTGGCAAAACAGAATTGTATGGTACTTGTACCCAACATGATTTTTTAAATTTCTTTATAGTTTCTACAGGAGAACAATGTGTCCGATCAATTTTCATTTAATTATTGAATGTGTCATTGCAAATAAAATGTTTGTAGTGAATTTGATGCATATTTTACTGATAATATATGTAACTGTTACGTACTACTTTATGACAATTTCAACAGGGGCAAACTTTGTAGTGTATAGAGATGGGAAAAACAGCCAAAATTGTCATATAGTGCATGGCGTTAGCAAAGATAGAATAAGGGTTTGGATCGACTCACAGAATTGGGGTAAGAATTATTGTGTGATAGACCGGTTAATTTATTGAACAATGTTTTATATTGCACAGTATGTGGGTTGAAAAATGTATATTTTATCAATGTTTTTATACATGTCGGGTATATTTACGATTCAGAATCAAATCTTGAACACCATTGTTCTCATTATTTTATTGATATTTATCGTTCAGCTTAAATCTAATTATGCAAACATATTAATCATAATACAATTGCGTATACAATCGTAACACAGAACAAATACTTTCACTTTGTCAAGACTTCAATAAGAACACATAATCTTAAATAAATGTAAAAAAACCTTGCTAATTCTGACAGGCACTTCACAATATCATTCCAATGGGTAACTTGATAAAATTTGTGCAAGTTTTGTTGCTTTCTGTTTTTTATCCCGACTCTAACACATTGTTCATATCTCGGAAGTTGATCCATCTAAATTTTCTTAGATACCTTATTACCAATTTCTTCGCAAGTGATCGAGTTTTTATCCCGAATGATTTCTAAATCAACGATGAGAGACAAATGACCATAAGAGTTGATGTCCGAGGGATCGAACCATGCAGCAGCCCCTTGTTTGCTCATCCGATAATCTATGACTTGAGCTAAGCGAACGGACGAGGCTGGACTGAATCGCAGTGAAAGAATACTACGACATTAGCGATGAAATATGTATGTACAGGTACGAATGGCGGTTCTGTACAAGGATTTGCCAGTGAAACTGCTTATTGTTTTGCATGTTACAAAAAATTAAGCTGAAAAACAATAAGGAAATGAAAAATCATTTCATTCTTAACGGTCTCGCATTCAAGTTAAACTGTCACTTACAACATACAAATTCGTTAAATGCTCCTAACTAGTTTGTTGTTTGTTTGATTTTGCTTGAAAGCGTACATATATGCGGGAATCGATGGCTACTCTATTGACTTCATGGCTAATGAAGGATATTTAGAAATGTACGCCTGGAAATCTCTAACAATGAATGAGCAAGAATATTCACAAACCTCACTTGGTCCAAACATTCCTAGCGAGACATTAGAGGTTCCTTACAGAAACATTGTTCAAAATCCACTTACACGTGCATGGGTAAATATTGTTACTTATTAATTGAACAAAATATTATTCACTTTTAAAAATTGCTATTGTTTGGCAAAATTGAAAGAGAGTTCTTAAACAATCTGGGACAAAAACGTTTAATTCTTTGAAATGCTTAAACTGTGATTACTTTTGCAGACGGGGTGATCTAAATACTTTGCTAATTTGATGGATACCCTAATTTTGTCATCATCATTCTTTTAATTATTTTATTTTATTTTATTTTGGTTTTCCAATATAATCAAACCCAAAAGGAATTGTGCATGTTTTGCTTTAGCACAACTTTAGTTATATTTGTCAAAATCGTTTAAAAATCCAACCATGCGATGCATGCATGTTTGTCTATTATTTAACAATGTGTATATCTTGGTATTTTTTGCCTCAATTCTACATATCGGCTCAATAGTTACTTTTTGAGTGACTTTCCCGTTAACTGTGATATAAACAGACATTGCGATCCGATAAACGTACCTCGAATTAAACGTTTCAGGCGCGAAGTAACACGGGACCAAACGCTGGTTTCCTGTTCCAAGGAAGCGGTGCAATGGCCTTCGGAAGGACTGTTACCGACAGCGTTTGTAGCTATGGGGGACTTGTGTATGCCTACAATTTTGTAAACATGCGTTTCTGGAGACCTACAAATGCAACAAATGGAGGGCTGATATGCGTGTCAAATTTCTTTGGTAAAGGAACAAATTCTCAGCGGTCAGTCAATGCAGAAATCATAATGCGTTCCTGGGGAGTTAAATCTGAAAGTAAGTGGATTGTTTAACGGTTTATGTTTTGTTATTTTTGATGATACATATAAGATATGATACTGTCACATTACACGACGTTACGCCAAACTTGAATCTTTATAAAATGTCAAAATGGTTGAAATTATTTAATGAAAATTTCTTTTATACTTAAACGTCTTATTATAATATGTTCAGTTCGTCTATTTGATGCCTCTCTTTTCAGTATAGTAATAACAATCCTTTTATTTTATATACTTGTACACATTTTGAAATTCTCAAAAATACATACAACATAAAGAAAACGGAATGACGTTGATGACGTAAAGCCATTACAATTTGGTTAAATATGTTACATTGTATTTGAACAAATACGATAAGATACATAATAAAAGAATCATTGTAAAGGTATATAAAAAGGATTTTGATTCAGACGTTATTCAGCACCAGACTCACAAACGACGAGGAAAGTGTTCCAGGGTGCGTGAGCGCCTAGCACAGATTGGCGACTTGAAAGACAGACTCTTTGCTCGGCACCATCAGCCTTTTCCAGGGTTATCTCTTTTTCCTCTCTCATTGCCTGTCGTACATTGACTTACTTTTTTCTCAACTTCTATATCTTTGGCCAATACTTCGTTGAAACTACATGGTGGAAAATATGACGCCTTAAAATTAACCTTTAAAGGCATGACTAGTGACATGTCCGAAGACTGTACGCGACAGCGAAAACTTCTTTTCTCTTTAGACGAAAATACCCTCATTAAACATAGAAAAAGAGACATATTTTGATCTATGCCTTACGATCATATAGCTTTTACTAGGGACGGAATTCTTGCGTAGCAGTCAAGAAAAAATCAAACATCGAAAATCTTTTATAATAGACTAACCATGTAAAAACTGCAAAACATAACTATTAAAGTTTCATTTTAGTATCGTATATGAATGTGCATAACGTATCCCTTATCAAAAATAAAATATATAAATGAATAAAGATAAATACATTAATTATTATTATTACCATTATTCTAATTATTGTTATTTTAAATAATGAGGATGTACTTCTTTTTGTATATGGATTATTATAGGAGAACACGAAGATGTTCGAAGGTAGACGACCATTTGATAAATGAAATACCTTATATGAACAATTCATTATTTTTCTAAGCGAATTTTAAACATTAATATTTCAAAGTTGTTTTTTATTACTTTTTGAAATTGCTTCATATAATTTCTATTAAATAGAAATACCGGTATTATTACCAACAGATTACCCTACCATATCATAAATTAAAATCAGATGTCGATTGATGATGTAGAACACTCAAAAACTGTAACTTCAAATATATGTAATTTGCAAAACAGTAACATGTAAAGGTGCAAATTCAATCATAAGACATTTCACGTAATTATTTTACTTTTGATTAACAGTTATGACAAAACAGAAATTACAGTAAATAACAAAATCAAAATCCATATATTACCTATATTTGATGCACTTATCATTCTTTTATGTCCAAATGGTGTTTTCTGTCGACTGTTTTTCATGCAGCTAATTGTCATCACACAAAAATTAAGTGTCAGTCTATAAAAAACCAAAACCCAATGATTATTGAAAAAAGTTATAAATTTACTTTGACAGTATAATTATGTATTGATAGATCCCTACTTTGACCTTTTACACGTAGATCTATTTGAATAACAATAGATTAAATCTCAAATATTGACAGGTGTTCCTTTGTTAACAAATGCGTTGTGGTGAAATACCTATTGTTATTTAGTCTATTAATCTGATAAATCGAATTAGAGAGATTAAGGTCATGTAGGGATCTTGGCTTAAAATGACAACACAAATAAAACAAAAAGTTTGACAGAATTTCATACAATTTATATATCAATTGAATCCCAAAGTACGAGTTAAATGAGGGCGAATCAGACTACATTAATTAACTGGTTTAGAACTGAGATAATTGAATATCATGAAAATATAATTATATTCCTAATGTAACTAATAATTTTTCAGTTATTATACTATGCATGCAGTAAGTTTAATACTAATCTACCTTCAAAAATATCACTTACTTTTCACTATGCGAGTTGTCTTCTATGATGTGTATAATGTCCTTTGTCTTTGTTTGAATTTGAAAACAAATTGTTGTTGTAGCCTCGTTTTGAAATTCATCAAGTTTCCATTATTTTTTTTCAATTTATTTAATTGAAATACTAATATTGTTCCTTTTTATGGTCTAGTATAACAACAGTTTTTTTTTTTAAAAAATGCAATGGATGTGAAAAAAAAAAATAACAAAATTCGAATGATTATATTGACCTGCAATTAGAGCCACCTATCGGGTTTATAAATCAGAACAAAGGGAAGTAACTCAATCAAGACTACTATGTTGGATTACACTGAAATCCGACGTCGTATCGACGTAATTCCAACACGTTGATACGACGTCGCAAATACAACGTTGTTTCAACGTTGTATTTAGGATTTTGACGTCGTGACATAAATCCAACTTAGATCCAACGTTGAAACAACGTCAGGTGTTTGCTGTACATAGAGAGACTGGTTATCTGTAACTTTGTGGATAATTCGACATTACGTATTTTTTTTACACAATACAATCAATGAACTGCTTTAAAGAGTGTGAAGATCATAATTATTTGACTTCTCTTTTTTTGTTGTTTTCATTTTAAAAATCTACAAAAAATGACGGAAAATAGATGTGCACAATTGCAAAATTTAGGCACGTTGATACTTTTTAAAGTTTTTTTCTCAATAAATTTTTTTGCAGTTGTTGAGTTCATTTTAATTTCTAACTAATTAAAAAGAAAAATATTACATAAAAAATGTATGCAATATTGATTAGATTCCATTTGCGCAGATCTAGGGGCCAGTATCAACTTTGAATAGACAAACGTTGTTTGGATAGCCATTAAAAAGTACAGCATAACAGCATATATACGAGATGAAAACTGAATTGGGACAAACATAGTGTATAACATTCCATGTGGATCTTGAAAAAATGTAAAATCTTAATTTTACAGAAAACATATGAGCCGCGTCACGACAAAACCAACGTAATGCGTTTGCGACCAGCAGGTCCAGACCAGCCTGCGCATCCGCGCAGTCTGATCAGGATACATGCTGTTCGCTTACAAACCCTATACTAAGTAGAGAAACTGATAGCGAACAACATGGATCCTGGTCAGACTGCGCGGATGCGCAGGCTGGTCTGGATCCATGCTGGTCGCAAACCAATTATTTTGGTTTTGTCGTGACGCGGCTCATATTTAAAAAAGAACAATGAAAAAGAAGGGTTTTAACTCCAATTGGGAAAATGACAGTTATAAAAACAATACTTATCGCACAACTAAACCATTTATTCATGATATTGCCTAATCCTTTGGATAAATATGTACAACGAATTATTGATACATCATATGCCTTTTTTTGGATTTGAACTTCAAAAATTTGTAAAAATGTGTAAGTTAAGACGTGAGCTTAAGAGTGGTAAACATATTATTTGAGCCGTGTCACGACAAAACCAACATAATGGGTTTGCGACCAGCATGGATCCAGACTGGTATAACCCTTTAACTTTGAAGAGAGAACAATGCCCAACAATTCCAATACACATTAAAGGAAAGGTTAGAAACCAAAAAGGCTCAAACTTCATGATTCACTTATGTCAACTCCAGCAAGCCAGCTAACCTTGATTCGTATGACTTTTCAAAACATGAGCTATATACTCAGTTTCAAGTGTCGTCAATTACACTGATAGAACCGAAGTCGGATGAGTGGTATAATGCATTCAAAATTGACAGATTAATAAAATCAAATATACTCACAATTATTTAAGAGTGAATCCAAAATGTTTAGTACATTGTGATGTAGATATGTCCCTTTAATAAAGACCTCATGAAAACAAACTCGCTTAAACAGGCAATTTTCAGTCCAAACTCTCAACAATGAATTAATTAACGGTACCTTGTCATAAATTAACTCTACAGCTGAGGCCTTTGGGGCTGAAAAATAACTTGTCAAAAATAACTAAAGTTGAGGCTCCTGAAGCTGAAAAGATACCTTGTCACAAATTAACTCTAAAGTTTACGCACTTGAGGCTTACAAATAAATTGTCACATATTAAGTCTTAAATTGAGGCATGTCAGACTGAAAAAAAAAACTTGTAACAAATCATCTCTAAAGTTGGGACACTTGAGGCAGAAAAACAACATTTTACAAAGTAGAGTGTCAGAGCTCGAAACTCGACTCCAGGTAAACGGGTCTCCATAAGATGGATCTGACCAGTTGTCTTGCCATTCTTACGGGTAAGTTTTATACCAGGAAAGAAGTGGCGGATCAACAGATAAGATCGTGCTTGCTGTCGATGCGGCAGTTGGGGCTGAGATAGCCTTTGGCGCCAAACTGTTACATGTACACGGATTAAAACCAATCAAATACTCGTATATGTCTACATTCATAATACAATGGTACATTATTGTAATTTTTAGGCCTAAGCTTCTTATAAAAGAAAGCTAAAGGACTCTGAAAAGTTTAAAGTTGTGTTCCTCAATTAAAACCCTCCGCGTACATTCACCAGACTCATAAGTTAGTCAAAGAGGACCTTGGATAGCAATTGACGTATCATCATCAAAAGCAGTGAGAAGAAATCACTATTATAAATGAGTAGGAAGAAAATATACTATTCCATGAAATAAATAAAAATACAATTTACATTGTCAGAATGCAGTTTGACATACCATTGCAAATGTTGACTGGAAGGCATGTAAAATTTACAGCAATGTTAGAAATTTGGCAGTGATTATCTTCCATAATTTTCCAGTCCGCGATTTTTTTATAGTGCTTATTTTTATATTCATGGTGATAACCATTTTATGAAAAATAGAATACAAAAGTGTCGGAATCCCAAAGATGTCTAAAAATAGTTCAATGCAATCAAAGTGGGCTTCCATACTTGAAAGGTAAGATTTTGAAATTAGCTTAAGTTTTTTTTTTTCATTTATTGATCATGTTTAGAGGACAGAGTTTAAATGTTTGAAGAGTTTTGATTGGTTTTCTATTTCAATCTGCTCCTACATTTCTTGAAAGAAATGAAAGGAATTTCAACATTTTTTTTAAAAATGAATTCCATTAAATGCTCTTTTTGCATAATGTCATGCATGATATACATGATATTGATTTACAGTCATATTTACAGAAATATTTCCCTTTGTGTAGTTTTCGCAAATATGAAATATTGGGGGGAAAGTTAGGTTTTGAGACATAAAACATTTGCATTCTTAAGTCATTCCTAACCAACCACAAAAAATATTCCGAGACTATACAATTGAGCCGCGTCACGACAAAACCAACATAATGGGTTTGCAACCAGCATGGATCCAGACCAGCCTGCGCATCCGCGCAGTCTGATCAGGATCCATGCTGTTCGCTTACCAACCCTATTACAAGTAGAGAAACTGATAGCGAACAGCATGAATCCTGATCAGACTGCGCGGATGCGCAGGCTTGTCTGGATCCATGCTGGTCGCAAAGCCATTATGTTGGTTTTGTCGTGACACGGCTCAATTTATAGGTTCATAACTGCCATTTTCCTCTATCAATTAATGGCACAAATGCCTCAGAAGAGAATGAATCTTTTCTTTTTCTTTAAAAGGCATTTTTTTAACGTTATATAACGGTTTCAATCATGTTAGATGTTGTTATCTGAAAAATTATCGGATTTGTAATTATATGGATAAAGTGCAAAGTGTAAACAAAGTAGTTTTTGACTCCATACACAAAGAAAATACAAAAAAAATCAAAGCATGATTCGATTTTGGCGTGGAAACTACAAATTACACGCAATAAGCTTCTGAGAAAAAAAGGCATTTCATGTCAGATTAATTGATATGGTTCATACAATTTGCAATATTGCTGCTTTACAAGAATGGAATAATTGATGAATTGCGATACAAAACAAGATAATCTTTTCTTATTTCTATTTCTTAGAAAGAGCAATTTTTAATGTTTATATATAACGGTTTCAGAGCATGTTAGATGCTCGTTATCTGAAGAAACTATCGTTCACATAATGTAAACAAAATAGTATTTTGACTTCCATACACAAAACTTAATACAAAAAAGCATGTTTGGCAATTACAAATTGAGTCATTAAGTAGTTATTTTTTAATACTATCCCGTTAAAAAAAACTCTGTGTAAAGATTCAAAACTAAATTAAAACCACAAAGGTATGTCTCAGCATTAATCGATTTACAGAATACAGATTTAAAGTTAGAATATGCTTATTATATTACAATGTTCATATGAAACTTTGTGCCATTCTTTTTTCATTAATATAACTGAATAGGTTAATTAAACCCCGGTTTACATTGAATACAAAGATCTTAAAAAGTATTTTTTTAAACTTAGTCGATTTAACTACTATACGTGTATTCGAAAATAAAATCAATTACACTGAACATGTTCTATTTTTAGATTGGAATTTCCGATCTATTTAAAAGACGTGTATGAGCTAAGCAAAATATTTTACAGTTGAAGAAAGCATAATTATATAAAATCACATCAGTTATATACAAGTTAAATGTTGATGCTGCACATCAAAGACGCCGCCAAATGATGTGAACAGTCAATCAGCATTGAAAATCGTTCTCTATTACAGTTGAATATCCGAAGAACAAATCATTTTTTTTTCTCCATGTTTTTTGGTATGTGCTCGTTGTTTAATAATAAAGTTGCATATTTTTGTGAAAAAGTAGAACCTAATGCATATATAAATTCACAAAATAATGCCAGGTCTGAAATTCTTAAATTTTGTCTGTTGCGACAAAGATTGAAGCGTCTGGTCCAATCAAAATAAATTGGATAACAAATAAAATTGAAATGATTGGTATACTTAAAATATATTCAAGACAATATGTGCCGAGAGTATACCCATTTAAATATTGGTACGAATTACATAATTTTCAAATGATTTTGAGGACAAACTGTTCTGCAGTGATCTCCCCTTTAAGGCCGTAGCGTAACCGGTTTGTTGTACTTTCTTAACGGCCTCTGTGATAGTTGGCGTGGTTTAGGCTTTGTAACTTGTAATTTAATGATTCGACAAGTGATATTGATCAAAGTTGTCCTGGTTCCCTTCTACCACATCAACGGAGACTTAATGCTAGCATATGTAGCATAATATCAAGTTTAATTTGACAATTTAAGGCGGATGAAAACTTCAACAGAGGCGAAGCAAATGAAGTAAGTGACACTGCCTCAGTTGTCACCTCTCTTAACGGTTAAGTTTTAGAAAGATCGACTATAGACTGGCTCATTGGCACGTTATTTATTATGTAGATAAAATTAGATAATGATAAAAAGAATATGATATTCAAACATGGCACTATCACTTCAGTTAGACGTCTATTCTAATCCCTTAAAGCTCTGTGACATGTTGTACATCATAAAAGCTATTTTTATTAGAAAATTAAAAAACAGTGTGATTTTGTTAAAAAAAATTAAAAAGATACACAAATCAAGTCTAAAATTTTCCCCATTGCTGTATGGACAAATGCATATCTACTAACACGCCGCTTGCAAGCAGCGTCTAAGGATAATACAAAGAAATCAAATCAAATTGAATTAAATACATTTATTTAGATGTGTGAAGTTGGCGGCCTGGCGGCCTGGCGGCGTGAAGTTGGCGGCCTGGCGGCCTAGCGTCGTGAAGTTGGCGGCCCAGCGGCCTGGCGGCCTAGCGGCGTGAAGTTGGCGGCCCAGCGGCCTGGCGGCCTAGCGGCGTGAAGTTGGCGGCCCAGCGGCCTGGCGGCCAAAAATTTTAATGTTGTAAAAATGTTTTTTTAACAATAAAACGGCATTTAATGAAGTTTTAAAGATAATTATTGTTATTTAAACGATATATCTAAAGAAAAAATCACTTTCAGAGATTTTTTTAATTTTGTCATTTTTGTGAAGTTGGCGGCCCAGCGGCCTGGCGGCCTAGCAGCCAAAAAATTTTAATGTTGTAAAAATGTTTTTTTTAACAATAAAACGGCATTTAATGAAGTTTTAAAGATAATTATTGTTATTTAAACGATATATCTAAAGAAAAAATCACTTTCAGAGATTTTTTTAAGTTTGTCATTTTTGTGAAGTTGGCGGCCCAGCGGCCTGGCGGCCTAGCAGCCAAAAATTTTAATGTTGTAAAAATGTTTTTTTAACAATAAAACGGCATTTAATGAAGTTTTAAAGATAATTATTGTTATTTAAACGATATATCTAAAGAAAAAATCACTTTCAGAGATTTTTTTTAAGTTTGTCATTTTTGTGAAGTTGGCGGCCCAGCGGCCTGGCGGCCTAGCAGCCAAAAATTTTAATGTTGTAAAAATGTTTTTTTAACAATAAAACGGCATTTAATGAAGTTTTAAAGATAATTATTGTTATTTAAACGATATATCTAAAGAAAAAATCACTTTCAGAGATTTTTTTAAGTTTGTCATTTTTGTGAAGTTGGCGGCCCAGCGGCCTGGCGACCTAGCAGCCAAAAATTTTAATGTTGTAAAAATGTTTTTTTAACAATAAAACGGCATTTAATGAAGTTTTAAAGATAATTATTGTTATTTAAACGATATATCTAAAGATAAAATCACTTTCAGAGATTTTTTTAAGTTTGTCATTTTTGTGAAGTTGGCGGCCCAGCGGCCTGGCGACCTAGCAGCCAAAAATTTTAATGTTGTAAAAATGTTTTTTTAACAATAAAACGGCATTTAATGAAGTTTTAAAGATAATTATTGTTATTTAAACGATATATCTAAAGATAAAATCACTTTCAGAGATTTTTTTAAGTTTGTCATTTTTGTGAAGTTGGCGGCCCAGCTGACTGGCGGCCTAGCAGCCAAAAATTTTAATGTTGTAAAAATGTTTTTTTAACAATAAAACGGCATTTAATGAAGTTTTAAAGATAATTATTGTTATTTAAACGATATATCTAAAGAAAAAATGAATGGAACCAAAGTAGCAATATATAAGTTGGTTATACAAATTATTCAATATATGGAACCAAAGTAGCAATGTATGAAACCAGGTGTCCTTCTATGAAACCAAATTATCAATATATTAAATCATTTTTACAATATATGAAACCATTTTATCAATGTATGGAACCAAAGTAGCAATATATGAGTTGGTTATTACAATATATGATTCTAATAATTCAATATGTGGAACCAAAGTAACAACGTATGGAACAAGGTGTTCTTATATGAAACCAAATTATCAATATATTTATTCATTTTTACAATATATGAAACCATTTTATCAATGTATGGAACCAAAGTATCAATATATGAGTTGGTTATTACAATATATGATACAAATTATTCAATATATGGAACCAAAGTAACAATATATGGAACGAGGTGTCCTTATATGAAACCGAATTATCAATATATTAATTCATTTTTACAATATATGAAACCATTTTATCAATGTATGGAGCCGAAGTATCAATATATAAGTTGATTGTCACATTATATGATACCAGATATTCAATATGCCCTTATATGAAACCGAATTATCATTATATTAAGTCATTTTTACAACATATGGAACCATTTTATTAATGTATCGAACCAAAGTAGCAGCTAGTATATAAGTTGATGTTACATTCTATGATAGCAATTGTCATTATATGGAACCAAAATAGCCTATTTTCAAGTCAACAAGTCAAAGACCGAGGTCACTGGGTTCTGTTATTACAATGCATAAACTTTTTCATGAAATCAATTATTATTTGACAAGTTTTTTTTTAACTTTGTCAGTAGATTAACCTTGATGTGTCCTTCTGGCACTGCCTATTTTTGATCAAAGGTAAAGGTCGAGATGAACTTATTTTTTAAATATGTTTTTGTTAATGGTCAGTACGACTCAATAGCTTAAATTATGACATACAACTCCTACATATATAACGATAAGTTTTGCCTGCCCAGCCCATTTTAAGTGAATGTGACGTTAATTTCAAATATTTCCTTATAGTATGCAGTCAGTATGCAGTCAGTGAAGCACGATGTTCTTTAAACAAGGACTGTAATACCGGTGCAAGGATAGAATACAGCCTGTAAA
The DNA here is from genome assembly GCF_026571515.1 of Ruditapes philippinarum. Taxonomy (NCBI): domain Eukaryota; kingdom Metazoa; phylum Mollusca; class Bivalvia; order Venerida; family Veneridae; genus Ruditapes; species Ruditapes philippinarum. The sequence continues at coordinate 14,427 of NW_026865692.1, forward strand.
AAAGTCCCGTCAGTATAATGACATTTTGGTTCAATATATTGCTACTTTGGTATCATATATTGAAGAACTGGTATCATATAATGTGAAAATCAACTTTTATATTGCTACTTCGGTTACATATATTGATAAACTGGTTTCATATATTGTAAAATTGATTTAATATATTGATAATTCGGTTTCATATAATAGCATCTGGTTCCATACATGACTTACTTGGATCCATATATTGAAGATCTGGTATCATATAAAATTACTACTTAAATGGTAAACGATATAATGTTGAAATATTCATAAAAGATGTACAGTATTTGTATGATACATGTATTACTAGTAATATCGACTTATAACAAATAAACCGGTTATTATATGAAACTACCGAATTCCCTCATTGATGCCTCAATGTTGTTGTTTTTTTGGACACGGGTTGATATGCACTTGTGTACAGTTAGACATCATCATAAATGTAACAATATAATGAAGTTAAGTATGTTATATATTGATCCATATATTCAAGTTATAAAATATTTCGTAATCGTAGTGCGTTTAAAATTGTTTGATTTTTAAAATGCTAAATTTAATTAATTAATTAATCACTTGACATGTAGCAGTTTGCTTTAAAACGAGGGGAACAAGAAACAAATAACAAAAAAAAAAATAGAAAAAGAAATTGGGAAGAACAAAATATTTTCAAACGATCATACAAAAGACAAACAAAAGAAAAAAAAAAAAAAAAAAAAAAAATAACATCATCACTATGTCATGTATGAGCGTCGGTTTCGAACCTGTGAGTGCATTTCATAAGAAGTTACAGTGACCCTGATTTACCAATTTAACCACTACGATGGTACACATTTTTATTAGAAATTATACTATAATAGTCGTTGACACTTTCAATCTCCGATAATATGCAGACTTACCCTTTAATTGACTTTCCCAAGTACCGTTAGAACCAAATTATCATCTCGGGATAATAGGTAAAACAGCTTTTTTGAAGAAGAGAATATAATACAAGATAAGAAGTACCATTTAAAACAACTTTATGGCAAATTTGGTAAAGTTGTTGGTATACGATACGACTTAAAATTTTACCACGAGTTCGAGCCTAAGAAATTGTCTAACATTTTTCTTTCCTTATTTTATCAATTTTATGATATATGCAAATGAATTGGGATATCAAGGTAGTTTTGTTACAATATCTAATAATTTTAATACACAGATTATAATATTTTTTATCTTGTGTACATTGAAAACAAAAGAAAAAGTGAAATGAGAAGTAAATAAAAAAAATAACAACAACACAATAAAAATATTCTTCATACAGAAATAATTTTTGCGAATCGAACATGCCTTGCATTGATATTCAAATAGAAATTTAACTAACAGTCTTACCTACTGCGTTAAGTTGACAGTTGGCAAATTAGTAGTTTTTTTATTTATATAGTTGAAAGATGATAAATACAATATGATATCTGTTTTACACCGTTATAGTAGACTTGACCATTATGTTACTAAATAATTATAATTAAAAAATGTTGTTTGAAAATTTTCGTAATATTTGCTGGAAATCACTGACCAGCGAATTGCGTAGCTCATCTACACAAACGTTATCACAGATATATATCTGACTTATATTAAATTTGCCATATTTTCAGACTATTTGTTGCCATAGCAACCAGAATTTTCAACATAGGAAGAAAAGAAAAAGACGTGCATAATCTCCATACTGCCATCTATCCATATATCAAGTTTCATAAAAATATTTTCAGTACTTTTTGCGTTATCGCGGGATCCAGTTTTGTGGACGGTACAACCGGTTTCAAACATATTAGAACAGAAAAGGCCCTATATCGGAAATGATATATGGGGTTTATTTAAGAAATAAAAAATGGCCTTTCGGGGAAAATGCAAGCTTACGGACTGGTTGGTCTGGCCCGAAGCGCAGCTGAGGTCCATATACCTTCCGAAGTCTGACCAACTAGTCCCTAAACTTGCATTTTCCACGAAAAGGCCATGTTTTATTTGTTCTATTATACCGAATCTAAATCCTTTCATCCCCTTGTTTTGTGCTGTCATTTTTACTATTATTTGCTTTCAAATAATAATTTTACTTGTTCAGTGTGTGAAATATCTCAAACCCTAAACGGATTTTGTGTATGCTCTTCTTTTAATATTCCGATTACCGATGATTTAGGAGTTGTGATTCCATTTTTGTTAATGAAATTCAATATTAATTTAATGTTACTAGGCAAAATAACCCGGACTTTAAGAATTTCACAAACAGTATAAATAAAATTTATAACTAAATTAAAAAAAAATCATGACTTTTGATCAACATGTAGTACATTTATGTCTCTGATAAAGAGACAAATCGCCTATCCATTTTGACAGTTATCGTCTGTTTGTGTCGTCGTGAAATTCGCACGTCGTGAAAGCTACGTTTAACCTGCGGTCTGGAGACCGCAGGGTATTGATACGCGTTTAACTTTTGAGGCATGGAGGAGCACGTGACCTGTTTTCGGTACATGGAGGAGCACGGGATATGTAAACCTTACATGATTGGTTAATTGAACTTTCGAAAACCTGGCTGAATACCGTTTGCCGGTTCGTGACGGATTTACCTCTGGGGAATTAGGCAGAATTACATCTAATTAGAACAAAATAACTGTTACGTGATATTTGTAATTTTTGTTTAAATATTTTACCGTTTAAGGTTGAAAAACTTGAATGATGTGTTTGAAAATTATCAATGTTTCTTTAATATAAACAATTTATTGTCTGTAAAATTTGAGATACATACTAATTGAAATATTCGATCGTAGTGGCATATGCCATAATAAATAGGGATATTTTCTGCGTAAACTTGTGTGTTTACTTATTTTTTTGTTCGGAATTATTCATAAAATGGTAGGCCTATTGAATCATTTTCTTAAAAAGAAATAATTGTTTTAATTTATGTTCGACCTTCTCCGGTCATCAACGGTCACCAGTTTCCAATGACCTTCTTCTATATTGATCGACTATATGTTGTCCCCCAAACAATGTTGAAAATAGTTAAATGAAATATCTTATATCATTTAAAATGTTCCCCGCAGGAAACCATTTTACTTGTAAGAATTATGGACCGCCCCCGGTCTGTATGCGGTTTTTGGACCGGATGACGTCATATTGAATATAGAAGACCGTATGCAAATGAGGTATAATATAATTTATTATCTCTCAATAATAGACTCCAAAGAAAATAGAGACTGCAAGTGTCAACTATATATATTTGCTTTGGAATATTGCTCTTGAGGGATCTCCACGATGTCCCATTACAGCCATCACGACACACATATAACGCGAAACAGCGTTAAAACATATTTATGATGGTTAAAAGTCGAAAAAATAAAGAAGAAAAAAATAGAAAAAAAAACAACAAAAACAAATGAAACCACGATGTTGAAAACTCGGCATAATATCGTATCATCGTCATCGTACTTTCGACCTCTCGCCATTTTAGTTCCGTTGTTTCGTGACCTGGTAGCCTTTGTTCATTTAGTGTTTAGTTTCTTGCTCAAGAAATAACGGCTTGCCCCTGTCTTGGTTTGTGCCCACACGGTGAGCGATACATAGTTGACTATTTCGACGCGCTAACCACTCGCCATAACAATACTTTATTTATTATATACATGCATAATTTAGTATTATAACATAATGATATGGTTATAAAGATATTTATTTCGTGTACAAGTTATGTTTTTATTTTTATTTTCAAAAGATTTTAAAGAATAATATGACCGTTATAAAATAAGTTTCTATTCCAAATATTGGCACCATTGTAACAAAATGTATTTTTTTACCATAATTTATGCGATGTTGAGGTATAACAATTATGCGATGCAGATGGAAAATGGGAGCAAAACCTTACAAAGCAAAGGTACTGTATATTTATTCTGGGAATATCCGTATATACAACACCATAAGAATGAAGTGTTAAAGTACAGCAATAGCAAAACGTTATATTGACAAACATGTGATTCAGGATAATAATGTAAACAACTACATACTTTTACAAGCAACATACAACATATACAAATGTTAAAACAAATCAATGTTTAAAAATTACAAGTTAACGTTTTGAACTAACAAAAAATAGCGTTAAAATGACAACATGGAAACATTCAATACATTTTTTACCCGAATAACTTGTGCTAGCAATCAGAATCCCAACCATTCAACTTTTCAGTTTCATCCAATAACAAGGAGGTAATCATTTAGTGTATGACCATAGCCCCATCTGTAATCATGAGTTATTGTTAATAAATGTGTAAGCAAAAGTTATTTTGTAAAGTCAGTAAAGGATGACTTATACTCATGGATTGAACGGGGATAATAAATTGGATGGGACCAGAAAAAATGTTTTAAAACTTCATAAAGGACAATTCAAATTTGTTACAGAAATTGTACACCATATATTAGCCTGCGATCCAGTCTGCCATTCTTATGTCCTGTTCGGCTGATCGATATTATCAAAAACACGAACAAGTATGAAATAACGCGTATGTGTTTTATTGTTAAAAAATCATTTCTACAACATTAAAATTTTTGGCCGCCAGGCCGCTGGGCCGCCAACTTCACAAAAATGACAAAATAAAAAAGTTCTCTGAAAGTGATTTTTCTTAAGATATATCGTTTAAATAACAATAATTATCTTTAAAACTTCATTAAATGCCGTTTTATTGTAAAAAAAACATTTTTACAACATTAAAATTTTTGGCTGCTAGGCCGCCAGGCCGCTGGGCCGCCAACTTCACAAAAATGACAAAATTAAAAAAATCTCTGAAAGTGATTTTTTCTTTAGATATATCGTTTAAATAACAATAATTATCTTTAAAACTTCATTAAATGCCGTTTTATTGTAAAAAAAACATTTTTACAACATTAAAATTTTTGGCTGCTAGGCCGCCAGGCCGCTGGGCCGCCAACTTCACAAAAATGACAAACTTAAAAAAATCTCTGAAAGTGATTTTTTCTTTAGATATATCGTTTAAATAACAATAATTATCTTTAAAACTTCATTAAATGCCGTTTTATTGTTAAAAAAACATTTTTACAACATTAAAATTTTTGGCTGCTAGGCCGCCAGGCCGCTGGGCCGCCAACTTCACAAAAATGACAAACTTAAAAAAATCTCTGAAAGTGATTTTTTCTTTAGATATATCGTTTAAATAACAATAATTATCTTTAAAACTTCATTAAATGCCGTTTTATTGTTAAAAAAACATTTTTACAACATTAAAATTTTTGGCTGCTAGGCCGCCAGGCCGCTGGGCCGCCAACTTCACAAAAATGACAAACTTAAAAAAATCTCTGAAAGTGATTTTTTCTTTAGATATATCGTTTAAATAACAATAATTATCTTTAAAACTTCATTAAATGCCGTTTTATTGTTAAAAAAAACATTTTAACAATATTAAAATTTTTGGCTGCTAGGCCGCCAGGCCGCTGGGCCGCCAACTTCACAAAAATGACAAACTTAAAAAAATCTCTGAAAGTGATTTTTTCTTTAGATATATCGTTTAAATAACAATAATTATCTTTAAAACTTCATTAAATGCCGTTTTATTGTTAAAAAAACATTTTTACAACATTAAAATTTTTGGCTGCTAGGCCGCCAGGCCGCTGGGCCGCCAACTTCACAAAAATGACAAACTTAAAAAAATCTCTGAAAGTGATTTTTTCTTTAGATATATCGTTTAAATAACAATAATTATCTTTAAAACTTCATTAAATGCCGTTTTATTGTTAAAAAAACATTTTTACAACATTACAATTTTTGGCCGCTAGGCCGCCAGGCCGCTGGGCCGCCAACTTCACAAAAATGACAAAATTAAAAAAATCTCTGAAAGTGATTTTTTCTTTAGATATATCGTTTAAATAACAATAATTATCTTTAAAACTTCATTAAATGCCGTTTTATTGTTAAAAAAACATTTCTAGAACATTAAAATTTTTGGCCGCCAGGCCGCTGGGCCGCCAACTTCACGCCGCTAGGCCGCCAGGCCGCTGGGCCGCCAACTTCACGCCGCTAGGCCGCCAGGCCGCCAACTTCACGCCGCCAGGCCGCCAGGCCGCCAACTTCACACATCTCATTTATTTCCCCAATGTAAAAGTTTGAAGACCCCTTATGCCCCAGAAACGCTTTAATTTTTCTTTTCTCAAAGGCTTTTTATTTCGGTTTTTATTCATTTTATTATTTTATTTATTTATTTATTTATTTATTTATTTATTTATTTATTTATTTATTGATTGATTGATTGATTGATTGATTTATTTATTTATTTATTTATTTATTTATTTATTTATTTATTTATTTATTTATTTATTTATTTATTTATTTATTAGGTTTGGTGTTCTGTTACAGTTTTCAAAATGTTACTCGTCGGCAAGTTATGAACCGTCATTCGCATCTGATGCATTTTGGCAATCTATACAGTTATAATGATTTAGTTATTTGTGTGGAAGTCAAAATCAACATTTCGCTACTTTTTTTGACAAATAATTACATATTCAGCGCTATTTATTTAGGAAAATAAACATCTAAAATGTTCATAGATCATTATTTCTATGTAAAAACCTCCAAGTTTTCTCTTTCTAAATCACGAAATATGAGCCGCGTCATGTCAAAACCAACATAGCGCGTTTGCGACAAGCATGGATCCAGACCGGCCTGCGCATCCGCGCAGTCTGATCAGGATCCATGCTGTTCGCTTACAAACCCTATTACAAGTAGAGAAACTGATATAGAACAGCATGGAACCTTTATCAGACTACGCGGATGCGCAGGCCGGTCTGGATCCATGCTTGTCGCAAACCCATTTAATGACTTTTAAACCTGATATACATGGTATATGACTTTGAAATATATCACTTCTCCGAAAAATCTAAATAAGTAGGTATAAACAGAAATTTCTACGATATTCAAATTTAAAGTTAATTATCAAATTTAATAACTACTGTAGTACCAATAATGTATGCACTTTCAGAATGTTGAGTATACCGATGCTTTTACTGCTGTTTGTCAATACTATCCGAGCAGGTAAAAATAATCTTCTTTTACTTAAAAACCATTAGATCTGTGTTTATTTCTTACTTAGTCATTCCACTCAAAGTATGTCTTTAAAAAGAAGCGAGTAAAACATATATGTATATTTTATATTTGGAAATCTTTTTTGTCAAGATTTTGAATCGCTAGAGAATAATATCCATGTTTTATGACACGTTGATTGTGGACCCCAACGTCGTTAACTTCAGATTTAAATAAATATTCTCCTTAACCGTTGGGTCATTGCTGTTAAAACTTAGTAGGGTAATTTCTGGCATTTTCAAAATTCTTTATAGAATTCAATTCTATGCTGAACTCAGGTTGCCATGCCAACAGAAGAAAATAACATAAAAACATCCTCTACTTTAAAAGCACATAGAAATTTGGTAAGTTTGTTCAAATATTGTCCGATAGCCCGGGTAATTATGCGTTTTAGCTACATTGTATACAATCGTATTTTAAGAAATTTGAGAAAAGAAAATAAGCATATGTGCAATTGGAAATGGGTCTGATAATCTGATCGTGGTGATATTTGGAAATGGCCTGAACTTTGACATTAGTTTACCTAGATTTTAAATCAGTTACCTTATTTTGTAAAAAGAACTACAATGTATACTACAAAAATAAATTCGTAATGGCAGAATTGAACTTTGGCCAATACTTTTACCCATTGACCTATTTATTTGTACTGGGAGCTACGGCATGGAATTATGAACTACAACCACAGCTTCAGAGTTTTGATATCAATTTAGCTAGTTTTTGACCTAGTGACCTACATTTTTGTATATACTCGTGTATAGCTACAGCCATGAAATTCGGACTATATACAGATTTGAATTTGAATATCAGTTAACCCTTTTTTGTACCCAGTAGCTCACCTGAGCATTAATGTCTTGTATTTATATAGATAATGTTTCTGAGGTGAGTGTGATAGTGTGCTTTTTGGCTTTATAAAGGCATGTTCCATCTTGATATATGGTCGATGTCTTTCCATACTTATGTTTCAAAATGTCAAGGCATGTCTTAGTAACGACTATACCGTTAACGGAATGCTGACTGTATTGTTTTAATACCCAGCGTATGCTGAAGTTTATATCTCTTTCTGTGACTGTAAGCAAAAATCACGAAAAGTAACTCCTAAAAATTTTAAGAACCTGATATATACAACAAATTTTCAACAGAAAACACAGCAATTATATTTTGGGAGGATGTGGTTATTCCTAGGTAAAGCTAAATAAATTAGAACTTAATTAAAATTGAAGATAAATGCCCAATGGAGTACCCTCGAGAGGTATAATTCGATCCGAAACGTAACATAATATGACAGATATTATCAATATTGTGTGCCCCCCACTTAAGTGGGTTTCGCATGTAGATTTATCCAGTATTTCTAAAGTTATTGCCCTTGAATTAGTAAAAATTTGTAATTTTCAAGTTGGGTCGTGCGTAGGTCAAAAAGTATTTGACCTAGAGTCATGAAACTTTATAGAAATGAATTTTGGTCAGCATGTGTAGTTTTGCACCTGGTGTTTGATTGTGGATTTATTCAGTATTTGTAGAGTTATTGCCCTTGACTTAGTAAAAACCGTTCCATTATGTTGTGTTATGTGTTCCTTGGGTGCTACAGTTAGAATCAACCAACTTAACAGGGATAATGATCAACATCACTGTGCACCTGGGCTTTTGCATGTGAATTTTTTCAGTTTTGTTTGAGGTATTGTCCATGCCTTCATGCATCGCTCAAAAAGTATTTGACCTGTAGGCCTGAAAGTTTACAAGAATGTTAGACAGCAGTGTACTAATGCACCATGAGGTTCGCTTCTGGATTTATTCAGTGTTTAAAAGTTCTTGCCCTTGACTTAGTAAAAGATTTTTAGTTTTTAACATGTAACACGTGCCGTCCAAAAATATTTGACATATAGTCATAAGATTGACGAAACAGTGGAGTCATGGGGCACTCGTGTCCTATGGCCATATTTGAGCCGCGTCACGACAAAACCAACATAATGGGTTTGCGACCAGCATGGATCAGGATCCATGCTGTTCGCTTTCAGTTTCTTTACTTGTTATAGGGTCTGTAAGCGAACAGTATGGATCCTGATCAGACTGCGCGGGTGCGCAGGCTGGTCTGGATCCATGCTGGTCGCAAACACATTATGTTGGTATTGTCGTGACGCGGCCCATTTCTAGTTTAACTTTATCTTAATATTCCAGAAAACTGTTCGGATATTATTTGCCATAATGCTGCAATGTGTTTTGACAAAACTGACGACTTCAAGTGTGAATGCCGACCGGGACATTCGGGTAAAAAATGTGATGCGGGTAAGATATTTTATTTTTTTTATCCTATTCATTTGTCAAAATCATTTATTGGTCAGTCCGTCCCCATTGTGATATCTTTTCTTTTTAAATATGTTGCTAATTCAGGTCAACTTGGCTTCAACTTGACAACAAAAACATACCCATTTTCATAATGACTATGTTTAATCCAGTTGCCATTTAATTCCATCCTGTCAAATAAACGTGTCAATAGCATTCTCAGGAAATGCTAATCAAAATGAAGGGGATGTGCCCCCTTCTGTGGTTTGGGGTTTAAAGGGCGGCAGTCCCCCTTATCGCCAAGAAAATTTTGGACATGTGACATACTAAAAATGGCCTCAAGTCGATTGCAAGGTAACGTGTAATCAACACTGAAAAGCCTTTTATTTATCTCAATCCATTGAGAAGTTGCAGCACTTTGAAATCAGTTTTGATGAAGAAAAAAAACCAATGCAAAATAGTGATTTTTGGTAATTTAGAGACGTTCCATCGTTGATAATGTTACATGAAATATAAGATTGAGCATGCTTTTACAGATGCTATAGTCCAGTCAACATTTGTTCCATGTTTCATCAGTATTGAATAGTAAATCAAAGCACAGAAGGCGCTGAATTTGTTTGGGTCTCAGAATGTCAGAAAGGTGAAGGTTGTGAGATTAAAAACCAATTTGTTTTTGTTTAGTGCCACCAATGCTTTCCAGTGTTTTAACTGTAGTAAATTGGCTATAAGACTAAATGCAACACTGATAGTCAATACAATGTTTATTTGACTTAAAACTGGAAAAAATGAGGTGCCTCAACTCGGATTTGAACTGCAGACCTCTCGATTCATAAGCGAGCGTGCTAACCCCTCGGCCACGGTGAAATTATATTTTAAAAGCCTGAAGAAAACCGTATTATTCTAAATTAGGGTTTGCAACTCTTATTATTTCGACGCTAAACCTGTTGTTTAATACAGATGTAAAGAATCATGGAGCTTACTATAAGCATGAATATCTTTAAAGAATGAAACAATACTAGAAACCTTCGACCATTCGGGAACTACTTTGCTTGGAAATTAATGCGCCTGTCATTTGACAATCTTTATGCATTGATTTCCCCTGAATTTTTCGGCGTTAGTGTACATATAAAGTGGACTACTTTAGGCATTTGCAATTAACAGCATTAGGCTCTGAAATTTCGCTACCATTATTTGTTTGGTCTGACGACCCAAACAAATAAAAACGACGCACAAATAACATAATTCGGCTACGAGTTACTAATAAGTGGTTGATGAAACACATTGGTACAAAACAAATGATTCTATGTCGGTTTTAAATAAAATATTCTTTAACAAAATTGAATGATAGACTAAGTACCTAGAAACAAATGTAATCTAGACTTGACTTTTCTCTTTTTTAGTTATGTTTATTTCGTCTTTTAGAAATAGATGAGTGCTCGACAAACCCGTGTGAAAATGGAGGAACTTGTATAGACGAGTATAACGCCTTCCATTGCAATTGTACTGAAGGGTTTGTTGGCCGTAGGTGCCAAATACGTGAGTTCAATCATTTCAATTCAAAGACTGTTTTTTAATTGTGTGTTGTTTCAATGTCTAATGGAACATCGCCACTTAAAGATCCTGTAACACAAAATTTTTAAGGTTTTATATCATAAATATAATGGTCAAATTAAGATTTATCAATATTGTAAGATCTAAAGAGCATTATTTATAAAGATATTACCGAATTTAACATTTCATGTTAATAAAGGGAGGTTATAAGAAATGTATTTTCTATAAAGTCTAAGTCAGATTTGTCTGTAAGAAATGAATGCATATATTTTAATGATTACTTATAATATTGACAAATATTTGCAGTACATATTTTACATATTCTTCGGTTTTTTGAAAATTGTTTTATAAGCATATTTATATACATATAAAAATTTCACTTATGTGTGGTAACAGCTAGCCCGGATGGCTCATTCGGTTAGAGTGCGAGACTTGTAATCTCGACATTGTGGGTTCGATTCCCGGGCTGGCCAACTAAAATTACTAATCAGTCTTTCGGATGATACTTTAAATCGAGGTCCTGTGTATGTGTGCTTTAACACTTGGCACGCTAAAGAACCAGGAGAAGCTTCTCGAATTGGGGCATCTTTCTGTACCTGTAATTGCACTATCCTCAAAAATCTAAAATGACTAATACTCTTCTGGAGGACTCGCCCATATGGACAACCGGTGGCGAGTATAAATAAACGCAAAGACACACACACGGTTACAACCTCAATCACAACATACAGGAATTTTAATGCCAAGCTTGACTTAAAGCTGGCCTAAATGTCGCAATAACGCTAAATGTCGCAATTGCTATAGCGCTAAATATTGCATAAAAGATCATGACCGTTAACGTCGCAACGATATACGATCCATGTAATTGGTCAACACTATAGTCAAAGAATTATGACCACTTTCAATGATGCGCTATACGAAATCATACAGTAAAACATCATTGGATACGCTACTGGCAAATGTGTAAAAAGCACGTTCTGTTCTAAATCATTGACGACAATTATTATAGTAAAAACCAATTTTATATAGTTCCCAAACGTTGAAAAATGTTTGTCTACATCCCGTTCTGTTGCAAATGTTAGATTCTACATTTCCTATAAATAGCAAATCTTCAGTCCAGAAATTATATCAAACAAGGCCATGAACTTCTTGGCATGTAATGATACATGTACACAGTGACGTTGCGCAGCACTTTGCTGTTCCTTATTTTCATTACTCTGCCTTCAGCTGAAATGTTTCTATTTTGTATATAAAATGTTCAATGTGGCTAACTTACAGAATTTCGTTTTAGTGGTACAGAGTACAAAATAACAAAAACTAAGCAAATTTGACAACAACGAAGAAAAACTGACCAAAAGAATATTTTCACGAGCGGAAAGTGAAAATTTGAGGTTATATCACTTCGAGATTAGATATATTCCATATCTTCAAAAAAAAACCAAAAAAAACAACAAAAAAAATAAAACGCACGAGATACTAGTAACTCGTGGCCACGACATAGTATCTCTTTCCCACGAGATAAATAAAAACACGCACATGTCACCTTTGTACCACCGTACCTGTATTAAAAAAATATGTTTTTTATGTTTATTTAAGAGCGACTGGAACATAATCGAAATTGTTGGTACAGCGTTAAAATACTGCTTAGTTAAGCAGTATTATATTTTGTACGTGAACATTTTTTTGTTTGCGAACACTATTCATGTGAACATCATTTATGTATCAATAAATCGACAATGCCATTTAAATTCATTGCATATAGCTTATCCTTCACTTTAAATGTAATTCTCTCTTTACAAAGCCGTCAAAAGTTTACCGCCGGTGCATGTTGAAGGATGTCCACCGGATGACGAATCTTGCGAAACGGACAGCACTCCAATTATTCGTAGGTTTGACTTCTTTGTAAAAACCAAACGTTATAAACAAAATTTGAGCTGCGTCACGGCAAAACCAACATAGTGGGTTTGCGACCAGCATGGATCCAGACCAGCCTGCGCATCCGCGCAGTCTGATCAGGATTCATGCTGCTCGCTTAGAAACCCTATAACAAGTAGAGAAACTGATAGCGAACAGCATTGACCCATTATGTTGGTTTTGTCATGACGCGGCTCAAATCTTTAATATGTACAAAAAACGACGTTTTATTACAAGAATGGGATTTTATGGCCCATAATGCACAAGGAATGCCTCAAAAACTATTTATTATTGGTGCCCTGTCATAGTTTCCAAATATTTATAAATTGGCCAATAACCTGAACAATATTTTGGCCTTGCTGATTTTATTGCAATTTGCGGTTATACTGATTTGAGCCGTGTCATGACAAAACCAACATAATGGGTTTGCGACCAGCATGGATCCAGACCAGCCTGCGCATCCGCGCAGTCTGATCAGGATCCATGCTGTTCGCTATCAGTTTCTCTACTTGTTATAGGGTTTGCAAGCGAACAGCATGGATCCTGATCAGACTGCGCGGATGCGCAGGCTGGTCTGGATCCATGCTGGTCGCAAACCCATTATGTTGGTTTTGTCATGACGCGGCTCATTTAGTATTTCCTTAACTCATGTTTGGCCTTTGTTAAAAAGGAAACCAATACTCATTTCTGAGGCATCGTGTGCTTTTAAGTAATTGTTATTTTCAACACTTTTTTAAACTTCAGATTATTTGTTTGTCACAGAAAAGAACATAATTATCAAAGTATCTACAAACAATCATAATCTACATCCAAATAAATTATTTGCTGCTGCATCAATACGATCTTCTCTTTTTAAAGCAGCACGCCTCCAGATCTATGCTGATTTTCATGTAAAAAATTTGAAAATTAATTTTAAAGTATAAAATTGTGAAGTAAACCAAAAGTAAGCAATTTACACATACAACCCACGTTAATTGCCAAAAAAGTGGGTCAAAATATTCAAAAAATGCCCTGACTGCGTTAGTAACGCAGTAGAAAAATAGATACAAATACTGAAAAATCTGCCATTTAACCTGGGACGAATCTTTCTGTCCCAGATTAAACGAACATAACATGTAATTATTACATGAAGCTTGAATCGTTTTATTTTCCTAAAATCTTAGTACATTTTTCTCATCTTTGATTTTATTGAAGTATTTTGTCTCAGCTGAAGTCATGCAGCTTTAAGCGAAATGAAATAAATATTTGCGCATTTTTAAGATATAAATGTACTATGTTTCGTATGCATATTTCTTTTTGAATAATTTCTTTTCGATCGATTGATTGATTGACTGATTGATTTTTTTTATTGACAATATCTTAAAAGGTTTAAGCGTGTCTTAGTGAAGGGAATACCGTTCATCTCTATTGTATGATATTATCATTGATTAAATTTCATTTTCAAGATTATGACATATGTGAAATCAACGTACCTTGTCATAATGGAGCGATATGCAGAAGCTGGGATAATGATCGTTATTCCTGCGATTGTCTTTCGGGTTTCACAGGCAGTAATTGCGAAACTGGTAAAATATTAATTTTTTTTTATCTATTTCCTCCTTGTCATTCTATGCCATTATATATTATGTTTTATGACATACTCTAGCGCTACTGACGTCACAGTGGTCTGTAACATTCCAACGCACTTCGGGTCGAACGCGCTGAGTATACTTTTGGCCGTCAACCTTTCGTCGTTATCCACTATAATATAAAATTACTTTAAAATGCAGTAATTCTTTACAGAAATTATACTTTGGTCACTTTCTATAAAGGTCTTATAATTGGTTCCAGTCCGATGGTTTAGTAGGTCATGGGCTAAAAATAGATAGGTCATGTGCTAAAAATAGATTTTTCTTAAGCATTTTTTAGAAATTGACGATGTTAATGGCTTTATTACACTAGAAAACGTATGTTTCATGATTTTTTTTTTCGCCAAATGCCTCATTTTTATGCTCCCCGAAAAAATTCGGGGGAAACATATAGTCGCCAGAGTGTCCGTCCGTCCGTCCGTCCGTCAGTCCGCTCTCACGTGGCTAGAGGGATATTAAGTAACTGTTCTTTTTCTTTGATGCCATTTATTCCGTTTTGCTTTTATATGGCTATTTTCTTTTGTGTGGCTTAAAAGAACAATACAGAGAACAATAGAGTAGCCACATTATTACTGGCCAGTTAGAACGTTCGTCCGTCAGTCCGTCCGTACGTTCCAAATTCGTGTCCGGCCCATAACTTCGTTATTTGAAGTCGGATTTTACAACTATTTCACAGAAGCCACCACCGCAGGCCTTATCTTAAAACATGTGTTTTATTATAAGTCAATCCATTCATCATATCCTGTTACACTCAAAAAAGAAGAAGAGAAGTTAAATAATTTGACCTTCAAGATCAATGTCATTGATGAGTGAAGGTCTAAGTCTGTCAAGTTTACGTGAAGGTCTATCCTAAAAGAGTGTTGTGTTCCAGTTTGAAGATAAACCAATTAAAAAATAACAAACTTGCAGCCACTAATACATGTAGCAAAGATATTAAGAAATCAAGCGTAATTTAGACATTTGACCTTTACGTTTAAGATCATTTATGAATCAAGGTCAAGTTAAGTCTAGTCTCCTCCCGATGGTTGTTGTGGCTAAGTATAAACACAATACACCAAGAACTTAAATAGTTATGATCAAGATTAAAGATTGCGGACGGCAACGGGAACGGGAACGCTGACATGACTGTAACAATACCTTTATTTTTTTTTCTTTGAAAAGAAACTGAGCTTAAATCAGACAATTACTCACCGTCTAATTAAGATACCATCGATGTACATGTATATAATTGTCGTACTGTCGCCATCGCATTTAGTCGATTATACAATGTATTTATATTTTTCTAATGTTTGCATGCAACCCAGACATCGATGAATGTATGTCATCTCCGTGTCAAAATGGCGGCGCCTGCATTGACGAAGTGGATGCATTCTACTGTAAATGTGATAGCGCTTACCCCGGAGATTATTGTGAAATTGGTAAAGGAATGTTAAACGTATAGAAGTTGTATTAAATTATGTTTATCTGAATAAATTATTTTTTGTATAATTTATTTAAAATAAACAAAAACAGAATGGATCCTTTTTATAGTCGTACTTATGCATTACGGATAGACGGCAAAAATAGTCCACTCTGTTTTAACGGGCCAAAGTAACATTGGAAGTGAATTTAATAAAGATTAGCTTAAAAGGAAAAGACTAGAAAGTATGTTACCATATTTATCATTAAGTGCAATTAAAATCATTCGTGCATGTGCACTACACATTTTTAAGGATTACTCCATGAAGGATTGCGGATACAAATTGTTGCATTAACATAACGAAATGACAGCATGCTGCTCTGACGTAAACTATTTGCTAATTTCTTTTTTTAATTGTTTTATAGACTTATACAATAGTTGTGCGGCGTCACCATGTCAAGGCAACGGAACATGTACGCAAGAAGAGAACGGTTATAATTGCACTTGTCCGCCGGGAATCGTCGGATTAAATTGCGAAGCCGGTAAAACAGATAATTCCTGAAGATATTAGATTATTCTTAAAGGTCACCTTTTGGTTGAAAATAATATTTACGGACATGAATGGTGACATGTCCGGGGTCCGTTCTCTGAAAAGGCGGAAGGCCCCTCAATAAGCCTAGTATACATACATACATACATTTAGTACCTTTTAAATGAATGTAATTTACAAAATAAATAAATAAATAAATAAAAATAAATGAATAAATAAATAAATAAAAAAAATAAAAATAAATAGATAAATATCATGAAACGCTCTCATTGAAGAAAATGTAAAATCAACCATTAAAATAACTTCAATTCAGGTCCATTCATGATTATTTTTCAATTCTAAGAACTTGACGAATGCGCATCAGATCCGTGCAAGAATGCTGGTACTTGCGAAGACAGACTAGACGGATACAACTGCACATGTCAAGTTGGTTACACTGGAAAAGATTGCGAAATAGGCAAGTACTTTCATCTATTCATGGGTTCGTTTGCTCGTTTGAACCGGGATTGGGAATTTTGTTATTTCCTTGAAATTATATAGATACATTTATTACACACCCATGTTCGCTTTTGGGACTCCGTATACGGTATTGCACGGCCGTGCATATAATTGACGCGATGGCATTTGCGTTATATAAGCACATCGTTAAAACGCGTTAAATGTTAGCCTTAGACTGTATGAAGATTGTAGTTCATTACTGAATTGTATCATAGTTTGGAGACCTTTTCAGGGTTAAATCGTATACATATACATGCACAGTACGTTAACTGGAGTGCGGGTATTAGTTACCCGCACTCCAGAGCATGCCCATTGATTGGCTCATTTTTGCTGGGGTTTACATATTGTGACGGCAGAGAAAGGGAAAGCGACAGAAATGTCATATTCAGATGTTCGTTCATTGGTTCATTTCTGTGATTTTGTTGCGGATAAAAGTCGCATTAGTGCGCTAATCGACATAATTGTTTTCTGTCTAAATTTCTATGGGGAGACAAAGAAAAAAACGGATATAGAATTCAAGAACACATATACTGTGCTATTTCATAAAATTTGAGCCCTGTTTTCGATGAACAGACAATTGTTTTTAAAATGTGTTCAGTACGATACACCATCTACGCCCTGGTGGTAGAGGGGAAATAGTTAGTTTTCACTCCGGATCACGACAGTAAGCCAAACTGAATTTACCAGAGCACAGTTCAGCCACCACATGTTTCCTGGGCAGGTTGTCAAGCAGTTTACCAGTACTATAGTTGCCTTCACTTTCGCAAGGAACTGATACTTCTGTGCATACAAGAGCAGAGGGACAATGTAATACTTTACATAGTATAAATAGTATAACGAAATACGATGAGCGATCTAAAGTAAAGAGCGTACTCTTCAATGTCTAATAGACACTAGTGCGAGTGCACTCGAAACTTCATTGCTTAATAAGCAAACAAAACAGGAAAAAGAATTCCTGAAGGTATTAGATTATTCTTAAAGGTCACCTTTTGGTTGAAAATAACATTTACGGACATGAATGGTGACATGTCCGGGGTCCGTTCTCTGAAAAGGCGGAAGGACCCTCAATAAGCCTATATAGTATACATACATACATACATTTAGTACCTTTTAAATGAATGTAATATACAAAATAAATAAATAAATAGATAAATAAATAAATAAAAATAAATGAATAAATAAATAAAAATAAAAATAAATAGATAAATATCATGAAACGCTCTCATTGAAGAAAATGTAAAATCAACCATTAAAATAACTTCAATTCAGGTCCATTCATGATTTATTTTTCAATTCTAAGAACTTGACGAATGCGCATCAGATCCGTGCAAGAATGCTGGTACTTGCGAAGACAGACTAGACGGATACAACTGCACATGTCAAGTTGGTTACACTGGAAAAGATTGCGAAATAGGCAAGTACTTTCATCTATTCATGGGTTCGTTTGCTCGTTTGAACCGGGATTGGGAATTTTGTTATTTCCTTGAAATTATATAGATACATTTATTACACACCCATGTTCGCTTTTGGGACTCCGTATACGGTATTGCACGGCCGTGCATATAATTGACGCGATGTCATTTGCGTTATATAAGCACATCGTTAAAACGCGTTAAATGTTAGCCTTAGACTGTATGAAGACTGTAGTTCATTACTGAATTGTATCATAGTTTGGAGACCTTTTCAGGGTTAAATCGTATACATATACATGCACAGTGCGTTAACTGGAGTGCGGGTATTAGTTACCCGCACTCCAGAGCATGCCCATTGATTGGCTCATTTTTGCTGGGGTTTACATATTGTGACGGCAGAGAAAGGGAAAGCGACAGAAATGTCATATTCAGATGTTCGTTCATTGGTTCATTTCTGTGATTTTGTTGCGGATAAAAGTCGCATTAGTGCGCTAATCGACATAATTGTTTTCTGTCTAAATTTCTATGGGGAGACAAAGAAAAAAAACGGATATAGAATTCAAGAACACATATACTGTGCTATTTCATAAAATTTGAGCCCTGTTTCGATGAACAGACAATTGTTTTTAAAATGTGTTCAATACGATACACCATCTACGCCCTGGTGGTAGAGGGGAAATAGTTAGTTTTCACTCCGGATCACGACAGTAAGCCAAACTGAATTTACCAGAGCACAGTTCAGCCACCACATGTTTCCTGGGCAGGTTGTCAAGCAGTTTACCAGTACTATAGTTGCCTTCACTTTCGCAAGGAACTGATACTTCTGTGCATACAAGAGCAGAGGGACAATGTAATACTTTACATAGTATAAATAGTATAACGAAATACGATGAGCGATCTAAAGTAAAGAGCGTACTCTTCAATGACTAATAGACACTAGTGCGAGTGCACTCGAAACTTCATTGCTTAATAAGCAAACAAAACAGGAAAAAGAATTCCTGAAGATATTAGATTATTCTTAAAGGTCACCTTTTGGTTGAAAATTATATTTACGGACATGAATGGTGACATGTCCGGGGTCCGTTCTCTGAAAAGGCGGAAGGCCCCTCAATAAGCCTAGTATACATACATGTACATACATTTAGTACCTTTTAAATGAATGTAATTTACAAAATAAATAAATAAATAAAAAAAAAATAAAAATAAATGAATAAATAAATAAATAAAAAAAAAAAAAAATAAATAGATAAATATCATTTAACGCTCTCATTGAAGAAAATGTAAAATCAACCATTAAAATAACTTCAATTCAGGTCCATTCATGATTATTTTTCAATTCTAAGAACTTGACGAATGCGCATCAGATCCGTGCAAGAATGCTGGTACTTGCGAAGACAGACTAGACGGATACAACTGCACATGTCAAGTTGGTTACGCTGGAAAAGATTGCGAAATAGGCAAGTACTTTCATCTATTAATGGGTTCGTTTGCTCGTTTGAACCGGGATTGGGAATTTTGTTATTTCCTTGAAATTATATAGATACATTTATTACACACCCATGTTCGCTTTTGGGACTCCGTATACGGTATTGCACGGCCGTGCATATAATTGACGCGATGTCATTTGCGTTATATAAGCACATCGTTAAAACGCGTTAAATGTTAGCCTTAGACGACTGTATGAAGACTGTAGTTCATTACTGAATTGTATCATAGTTTGGAGACCTTTTCATGGTTAAATCGTATACATATACATGCACAGTGCGTTAACTGGAGTGCGGGTATTAGTTACCCGCACTCCAGAGCATGCCCATTGATTGGCTCATTTTTGCTGGGGTTTACATATTGTGACGGCAGAGAAAGGGAAAGCGACAGAAATGTCATATTCAGATGTTCGTTCATTGGTTCATTTCTGTGATTTTGTTGCGGATAAAAGTCGCATTAGTGCGCTAATCGACGTAATTGTTTTCTGTCTAAATTTCTAAGGGGAGACAAAGAAAAAAAACGGATATAGAATTCAAGAACACATATACTGTGCTATTTCATAAAATTTGAGCCCTGTTTCGATGAACAGACAATTGTTTTTAAAATGTGTTCAATACGATACACCATCTACGCCCTGGTGGTAGAGGGGAAATAGTTAGTTAGTTTTCACTCCGGATCACGACAGTAAGCCAAATTGAATTTACCAGAGCACAGTTCAGCCACCACCATGTTTCCTGGGCAGGTTGTCAAGCAGTTTACCAGTACTATAGTTGCCTTCACTTTCGCAAGGAACTGATACTTCTGTGCATACAAGAGCAGAGGGACAATGTAATACTTTACATAGTATAAATAGTATAACGAAATACGATGAGCGATCTAAAGTAAAGAGCGTACTCTTCAATGACTAATAGACACTAGTGCGAGTGCACTCGAAACTTCATTGCTTAATAAGCAAACAAAACAGGAAAAAGAATTCCTGAAGATATTAGATTATTCTTAAAGGTCACCTTTTGGTTGAAAATTATATTTACGGACATGAATGGTGACATGTCCGGGGTCCGTTCTCTGAAAAGGCGGAAGGCCCCTCAATAAGCCTAGTATACATACATGTACATACATTTAGTACCTTTTAAATGAATGTAATTTACAAATAAATAAATAAATAAAAAAAAATAAAAATAAATGAATAAATAAATAAATAAAAAAAAAAAAAAAATAAATAGATAAATATCATTTAACGCTCTCATTGAAGAAAATGTAAAATCAACCATTAAAAATAACTTCAATTCAGGTCCATTCATGATTATTTTTTCAATTCTAAGAACTTGACGAATGCGCATCAGATCCGTGCAAGAATGCTGGTACTTGCGAAGACAGACTAGACGGATACAACTGCACATGTCAAGTTGGTTACGCTGGAAAAGATTGCGAAATAGGCAAGTACTTTCATCTATTAATGGGTTCGTTTGCTCGTTTGAACCGGGGATTGGGAATTTTGTTATTTCCTTGAAATTATATAGATACATTTATTACACACCCCATGTTTCGCTTTTGGGACTCCGTATACGGGTATTGCACGCCGTGCATATAATTGACGCGATGTCATTTGCGTATATAAGCACATCGTTAAAACGCGTTAAATGTTAGCCTTAGACTGTATGAAGACTGGTAGTTCATTACTGAATAATGTATCATAGTTTGGAGACCTTTTCAGGTTTAAATCGTATACATATACATGCACAGTGCGTTAACTGGAGTTGCGGGTATTAGTTACCCGCACTCCAGAGCATGCCCATTGATTGGCTCATTTTTGCTGGGGTTTACATATTGTGACGGCAGAGAAAGGGAAAGCGACAGAAATGTCATATTCAGATGTTCGTTCATTGGTTCATTTTTGCCGGGGTTTCATATTGTGACAACAGGGAACGTGCTTTTATGTTTGACTATGATACAAAAGAGAAAGAACACCAAAACATTACTGAATTAATTGAACTCGTGGAATAAAATAATGTGCTTGTCAGAGGTTCAAATAATATAATTTCATTCAACTCGTTCAATAAATTTAGTATTTTAGTAAACTTACACTCATTAAATCATCTCTATGTATATGAATAAACTATAAAACAACTATAGAAGGATAATAACCCAATATTTGATAAAAAAAAAACTGTTAAAATTTGTCATGCTTCAGTCGGAGAAAAATAAATTTTACAAGTCCAGTGTAAGGAACATGGTGATGAATCATTTTCTTAGTTGGATACATAAAAAGGGTATTAAATGAAACTTAATTTCAGCGAAGACGTATTTCTTTTTTTTGAAATTTCAGACCATTGGCCAAAGTTCTTCATATTCATTGCATTTGTAGTAGGCCTATTAATCGTTATATGTGGGCTGCTTTGTAAACGTCGTCGAATGTACATCATGCGTAAACTGTGCAAAATAAAGGAGAGAGGGACAAAGAGAGGTTTGTAAAAAAAATTTTTAAACTCAATTTTTCCGAGGGATAAAAGTTGGGAATGTTTTCAAAAGTGTTACAGCTGTACACGTTACAAATTAATACACATTGGTTTTTAGCACTGCAATCGCCAGTAGACCTCGGCTAGAAACGAAAGGTTGCGGAAACTACCGAATTTTCACGAAATTTTGATAGATGCCGTGATTTAAGTCCAGTTTGTCAATATATGATTGTAAAAAACATATTTCCAAATGATAAGTTGACGGTTATTGAAATCCATATATTGACTTATCGAATCTTATCTTGTATTGTTGTGAAGCCGTCATTACGCATAAATTGTTGGTCCCAATGTATAATATTATTTAACCCCACACATTACATTTTGTTTTAATTCTACGAATTTACCCAAATACAAGTATGTCTTACTAAAAAAAATAAACGGCAGTTATAGTATTTCCATGGCCAAATATATATTCAGCAATCAGAGAACATTTAGGATAATTTCTTTTAACATTTTCTATTCTTACAGATCTGCCGTTGTATTTGAAGATGAAGTTCGGTTAGATGACTTTTTTGACAGTGTTTTAGTCTCAGCCTGGGGGATTTGAAGATGATTCAATCAGCTGGCAAGTCGGGGATCAAACATTCACTGTACAGCAATTGCTTAAGTTAGAATGGTATCAACTCAACACTTACATTCCATTAAAGTTTTAAACATTTCAATATAAGTACAGACATATGCACGTACATTTACAATTGAAATGTAATTGCACATACATGTGATAAAGAAATTATTGCCATGTCAAGAATCCATACTGTTCAACAAGTGAAAAATATGCAAATACATGTACTCTAGAATCGGTTTCGTCACTTTAAGATTTCATCAAAGAAAAGAAATCGTTAATTTTCGTTTAATTTACAAGAAAATAATTAGATCGGATATTATCAAATTTTGATTAAAATAACAATAATAATAACAATAAAAATAACAATAAATAGCAGACTGCTTAAAACGCCGTAGCGTATTCTTTCATTTAGTGGTACATTTTCATGTCTACCCATTTTGTTAGTTAGTCAACTTTTGACAAAAAGACCAAAGCCTTTCAAGAGCAACAATAAAAGCCTTTTAGAATATCATATTGAAAATAACGCTATTAAATGCACCTTCAGCGTTTGCACCCTCGTGATGTTCGAATAGAAATTATTATTGGATCCAATTAATTTAGCCTCATTTTCATTTCTAGAAACTAAAAGCTTTATATCAAGTCAATATCACAATCCACGTTGCCATGTTTTCATTTTAATGTCTAAAAATTGTTATCAAATGCATACTATACACCATCTAACCTAGCTTTTTTTGATAGTTCAATTAGGTTTTTGTAGCTGTGTACATAAACGATTAATTGTACTCAACAATGTATAGTAAAATACTTTTCAGTTGATCATTTATGACATTTATGATGATTGACGAGACGCGTGTTTTACGTCATCTTGTCATTGTTACAGAAAACAATCTTTCAACAGTCGATGAAACGCTTTTAAAATATAATTCTAACACTCACGTGATTTTGCCACTATAGACAAAGCAAAGAAGGAAAAAAACTGGTGTTAAACTGCCAATAAACACCGGTTAGGGGACTAACTTGTATATGCGCTGTTATGTTTTCACCCTCGATTGGTATACTTTTACAAAGCATTTTAAAGCAACAATAAAAAAGCATTTTTATTTATATTTTCAGTTCGTGTTAATGTTTTCTTTTCATACAATACCGAAATAATATCTCACATACACTAACGCCACATATTAGATCCATATCAGTTAATAAATATTTTGACAAAACGGCGCCAATCCGTAAGCAGCGTAATGACGTCATCCTAAGTAAACAACTCATTCATAAACAAGCTAACGTTACTTCATACATACAAGAATGATAAATGGGGCACTGATGTAAACACAATACGACGTAAGTTTTTATTGTTGAAAAACTTTGATAAAATAACGTGTTTTTCTATATTATTTCTTTGTTTGATTATTTCTATATCTTCGCAACAGTAGGGTGCGAAAAATCGAACAGCGTTATATATACGAAAATCGCACCGGAAGTTATTTCCGCTTGAAAAATAACTTTTTTGTGATTTTTATTATTTTATCGTGTTAGAATCGATATAACATCGGTCTGAGAGGTGTATATCGGCTATTTAACACCGGTTTTGTCGTTTTGATGCGACAAAATTAACCACTCAGGCCTACGGCCTTCGTGGTCAATTCCTACGCATCAAAACTCCAAACCGGTGTTAAATAGCCGATATACTCCTCTCAGGCCGATGTTATTTCTTAAATATATGTGTCCGCAACATATTGTGCAATCCTAACATAGCTAAAGCCAGAAATACATGTGTTAAAAGTGATTTCACAATAGTTTCAGTAGTTGCTAAATAAACTTGACCTACTTACATGACTTAGTCAAAAGACTTCAACGCTCTTTTGCTATCTTTCTGATCAAAGAAAACAAAGCATTTGTTTGTTTCTGTTAACTATTAACCCATTCGAACCAAAAGTGATTGGTTTTTGCCACATTTGTGCAGTCTGATCTGGCTTTATACTGGTGGTTGTTCGTTGTTTTGTTTATGATATTGAAATCCCTAAAATTTTGAATGGAGTGTTCTAAATTTAAAGCAAGACAAATCCAATACACATATCATATCACATCATATCACATCATATCTCAAATATGTGATTTTGTTCTGTGTAAATGATAATTATTGTTTATTTTCTTTTTTTTATGTAAATGACTAAAACATTAAGTGAATGTCGATGTTTTTTCACCAATTTTATGTTACAAAAAGTAAAACATATCTTGTGTATACTGGATAGATTTCTTGAATACTATGCTTGTGGCTGGTAATATCCGGTAACTCGGTAATTGTGCGAAAACTTATCGAATCTTTTAGATGTGTGAAGTTGACGGCCCAGCTGCCTAGCAGCGTGAAGTTGGCGGCCTGGCGGCACAGCGGCCAACTCCACACATCTGAATCTTTTGAGTCTTAACAGGGTCGTAAATTTGATTTCTTTCAATGTTAATACATATATATTTATTTGTTGTTTTATTTTTGCGTGTCTGTTTTGTACGCCGATTATTAAAAAATGTTTGGTGCACCTTATTGTCTTTCCTTTTATTACTAACCATGCAGTGATTGTTCCGCAAATGACCGACTGCTAGCCCATATGCTTTTTGAGTCGGCGGTGAGAGACAAACCCTGTTGGTCTCGATGTCCTAGATCAATTGCCACGGAGAAATGTCGCCAACCGTGGAAACACCATTTGAGTGATTTCGTTGCGCATTGGAAATTGTATTAGTTCGATGGTTCTCCATTACGTAATATAAGTCAAAAAGCGCTTGACAAAGAATTATGACTTTCAGATTTCCTCATGGCATGGTCGTTTTTGCACCGGCGATTTGTTCTTTCCCTATATAAAGTGTACTATTATCGTAAAAAACACCATTTTCTGGCGCCAACTGTGGAAACACCATTAAGGTGATTTCGTCGCAAATTATTTGGAAGTTTTATTTTACAGCAATACAAGGCACACAGCTCTAGCCCAAGGAAAATTGATTTGAGATTTCCGCGTGGCATACTAGTAACCGTTTTTTTTTACCAGAAACTTTTTCTTTAACCATATAAAATGTACTCACCGAAGCTAGTGACAAAGCTTTTTATCTTATAACAAAAATATCTAGGCCAGCTTGCTCATCCGTAGCCTGATCTGTGCAGACTCTATCGTGGGTTTGTTTGATTGTATTATTATAATACTGAAATCCCTGACTCTGACAATGAAGTACGAACAAGACATTTACCGAATTCTGAATAGTGTGGGTATGGTGCACATTCTTCAAGTCAACTGGCACCCCTTGATATACATTTATAATACAATTCTTCTTGTACTTCAACGAACTTAGATGGTGATTACCCGAGTTCAACGGTAATTGCCGAAATTTCACGGTAGTTGCCGGAGTAAACAATTATTTATAAGACATAAAAAAAGAGCCTTATCACACATAATTCTGTGGAAAAAGGCAAGAAGCTGGCGTCTACTGTCTTAAATTAAGTTGTTTTTACAAAAGAAATAACGACAGCAAGTCGTGTGACCTGCAAATGAGATATCTTGCAATGGTTATGTTGTGACCGAACGATAATAATCCGTGTGTAATCATACCGGTCAAACAGGAAATTAATTTACTATCCGCCGGAAATAGAAAAACTGTGTATCCTTCCGAATATTTAAATTTGAATGAAATGGTACAGAATGTCTTGCTGAAAATAGCGTGCCCATATTCAAATTTACATAAATACACTCATTTGCATACAGACATCAACTATATCTAGAAAATAGTAATTTATTAAAAGGCACTAATACGATAAAATAACGATAAACTTTGTCAAAATTCATGGAAAAATTCTGAATTAAAGCACATTTTGTGATGATTTGTCAATCAACATCTTGATAAATAACTTAGTTCATTCATTTCTAGACCTGCTAATGCTTTTATAACTTCTTGTTCTGTTTGCCTGTCTTTGTTGGCACTATTACATGTATTATCTACCAGCGTTCCATTGTCCCTAGTGTCGTCTGCTGTCAAGTTTGGCGCGTTTTTCTCCTTGCCTCTATCCTGCGGTCTATAAATGTTAGTTTCGTGTTCAAGCGGCGTTGCTGTAATTACTTCCGGTTCACGCTGCCCCCTCTCTTTCCGATTTTTCTTATGTTTCTTTTTCTTCACGGAAGGGCCTGGGTCCGAATCTATGAGTCCGCCATGTTTGCTGTCCATGTCTAATTCTGCCGATTCGGCGTGAATATTTGGTAAGACTGTCTTGCCGTTTATACTATCAAAAATAAACAAGAACATAGTTGATTAGATAGAGGATATTTGTTTGTTTTGCATGTAAGATTGAAATATAATTTCACTAAGTGAACACCTGATGCAATATTTTCACGAGTGGCGTAGCCACGAGTGAAAATATAATAGCTGGTGTTCACGAATGAAATATATTTCAATCTTATATGTAAAACAAATAAATTTTCTTTTTATTTCATGCGTTTTAAGTGATTTTAAGTAATTTTTACTGATTTTGCCGCGTATCGTCGCGCATTCTCCTTTGTGACGTCATCACATCATGACGTCACATCAACAATTTTGAAATAAAGTTCTGTTAATTTTTTCTAATTTTGTTAGATTTTTAACATAATGTATGGTGACATCGGCTTTCTTTTCCTAAAGAAGCAAAATTTACAAATGATGGCATTTATTTCTGCCTGTTATTCCATTCAGTTATGATTTTCTTTTCATCCGCATTCAGATATAGTCCGGCTACAGTGAAAATTATATTTTATAAATTTCACTAGTGGTTTATCAGAATATAAACATCTGATATATTACAATAAAACACTGGAAAGCATGAAATAATACTTTAAATCTTTAAGTTAATTATATATCTAAAATGATATAAAGAAACAATATTCAGATATTTAAAAATACATAAATTATTTTTATAATCAGACGTCGGTGTAACGATCTAAGGATCGTCTGTTGAGAGGGCTCAAATCTCGCCATGGGCAAGCGGTTGTTTCCTTGGGCAAAAAACTTTCACTCATTGCTCAATACTGGTTAGTTTGAGAATGTGTTTATAAGCTTTTAGCTTACTATACAATCGAGCTAAAATATATTCTGAAAAAAGATAAGAAATCAGACATTGTCATTATATGCATGATCTACCTCGGGCAAAATATTAGAGTCAAGGCTAGAACTAACTAGATATTTCTTCCTGTTGGACATCTTCAAAGGTAGATTTTTTTTTCTTGTTTCATCTGAAGAAAAATATTTATTCTGCTCGTTTAATGTAAAGTAAAAGACACAATCATTGTGTGTATAAAATTCCTATCACACTTACTTGAATTTTATTTGTGTTGTTGGGGTTGATGTAGGGACTCTGTCCTGATCCATCTGTAACGTCGATACTGGTTCTGGCACTGGAAGTTCGAACCTTTCTGAAATAACAACATGGCATTGAAATTGAAATTTCCGATTCACAGAATTTTGTTAACCGATTTCTCTGTTTTGAACTGTCTACATCTTAAAGAGCATTTCAGTACTTGTTTTCACGCTAATGAAATATATGTACGTGAATATAAGGTAATAGTCTTGGATTGAGAAGAATAATTACAACTTACTTAGAGGTCAACATAGAATATTATGCAAAGAGAAAATGCCCGGATGATGATATAATAAATCTCTAAATACTGTTGACGATAAGATAATAACTGCTCGTCAATCTAAGTATTTCAAATCTAAATCTTATAATGATGTCACTTGTTATAAACAATGGAAACTGTATAAAATTTCACATTAAAACTGCAAGCCTTCAGACTCTTCATTATTTCTTTTGACAGTTTTCAAATTTGGTTACTCATTTTGGAGAATGCCCATTTGAAACAAGATGAAATATCAAACAAATAACTCTGTAAATTAGGCAAAATCCATTGCACAAATTGCTTTATAAAGAAATAAGACTAAGTTCATTACAACATTTGGTTCGAAAAGGCGGATAGGTCCAAAATACAAAGGTCAGTATAGAAGGCAAAGACCATTACATAAATTGTTCTATAAAGGAAGATATGTCCATTAAAAAATGTTTCGTACAGGAAGATATATCCATAAAAATGTTTCGTACAGGAAAATGTGTCCATTAAACAATATGTTCTGTTATTGAAGATAAGACGATTAATCAAAAGGAAGATAAGACCATTAAACAAATTGCTCCGTAATGGAAGATAAGACCATTATACAAATTGCTCCCTAATGGAAGATAAGACCATTAAACAAATTACTCCGTAATGGAAGATAAGACCATTAAACAAATTGCTCCGTAATGGAAGATAAGACCATTTAACAAATAGCTCCGTAATGGAAGATAAGACCATTAAACAAATTGCTCCGTAATGGAAGATAAGACCATTAAACAAATGGAAGATAAGTCAATAAAACAATTCGGTGTGTAAAGGAAGATAAGTCAATTAAACAAATTGGTCCGTAAAGAAAGATAAGTCCGATAAAAAAAATTGGTCCGTAATGGAGAATAAGTCCATTAAACAGATTGGTCTGTAAGTCCAGTACACAAATTGGCCCATAAAGAAAGATCAGCTCACTTAAACAAATTGGTCCATGAAGAGGCTATAAGTCCATTATACAAATCGCTCCGTTAAAGGGGATCAGTCCATTAAACACTAAAATGGATGATAATTCCATTATACAAATTGTTTATAAAGCTTAAATGGTATCGTACCTTTCACCATTCTATCAAGACGTAATGGACTGAGTTCTCTTT
Organism: Ruditapes philippinarum; assembly: GCF_026571515.1. Classification (NCBI taxonomy): domain Eukaryota; kingdom Metazoa; phylum Mollusca; class Bivalvia; order Venerida; family Veneridae; genus Ruditapes; species Ruditapes philippinarum. The sequence continues at coordinate 44,102 of NW_026865692.1, forward strand.
GTTTCCGTATTCGTGGAGATTCCATTACTCCTGGTGAATTTGCTATTCGAGGCGAAATTGAAGGAGGACGAAGACCACCTAAGGGAGACAAATGTGTTGCCCGAGCATCAGTATTACCTGAAAGGTAGCTAGAGTTGTCGGTCTGAAATAAATCGAAAATGTAAATATAACTTTTGTTGAAGGAGATTGGTATTGTGTATTTCTCAGACTTTTTATTTGTCAAACACAAATAAAACGCTTTTAGTATTTATGTGTATATCAAACACACTTTTAGCTTTGGGCAGTGCATGTGGGCAGCATTTACCAGTCTATAATTATCTGTTTGCATAAATATTATAAAATATATTATTATATGATATAAATATAGCTGCAAAATCATTGCTCCGAACAGAAGTCAACAGAACTATTTATAACATCATATTATTGTCCAACAATATTGACCTTGCACTTCATTAATTTTCTGAAAGGTCATATGAATAAAGATTGACTATTACCTATCGAATATATCGATATTTTTGCTAACTTCACTCGTCAGTGAGGTGTGGTGTATTGGTATTGATGTCGGACTACTGATCTGAAGGTCTCTGGTTCGATACCAACACCACGTTATAATTTTTTTTAAATTTAATTGCAAGAATTAATTTGAAATCGTTTTACTACACCTGGTTTACGAATACCTTTAAAGGGTGTTTTATGCACAATTACGTCTTTTATTTCATTACAGTATCTTTCAACGGTTCTTTTTGTGACATTATGCAATCGTATATGCTTAAGCGCATACATGCTATAAAGGCAGTTATAAAAAATTCTACGTAGATAGTACACACAATAAAAAGATTTCCAATAGTTTAAAGAGAATGGCAATTTCAAAATTAAAATAAAAAATAAATCGCTGAAATAGGATTCGAACCTACCAGTTTACGTGTACATTCTACAAGTGAAAACTCTTTACCAACTGCGCAAAGAGGGCATTTTACTTTACACCATGTTAAAATTCATATCGATTTACAAGTAGATCGTAACGTTTACGGAATATACCGACTACAGGGTCAAATGCAAGAGTGCCAAGTCAATGTTGTTGGACAATAACTGGGTGAAGATCATATTCACTGGCTAATTGGATTTCCCCAATCTAAAAATAGATTATGACTCATATTCAATGACCATACATCGTAAATTGTAAATTACGGGAGCGCATTAAAAATAATTGTTCAATTTTTGTGCGTGTGTTTTTATCTCTGCCTATTCATAAGAATTATTGACTAGTGAGCCATTGAATATGATGTGATATTCACCGGCAGCATATCATATTGACCTCGGCTATCGTCACGGTCAATATGTCATCTGCCGGTGAATATCACATCATATTCAAAGGCTCACTATTCAATAATTGTATAATATTAATGAATAAACATACAAAATACCAAACCTAACATTTGTTGACATATAATGAAAACAATTTTTTTTTTCATGGAAAAGTCTTCTGTCTCAGCTCTAAGAACGTAGTGAAGGTAACGACGGAATGAGATTTTGAATGGTTCATGAAAAAACAGCAACATTTAATACTGAATACTTCATAAAAAATCTTATTATTTCAACACTTAATTCTACGAACCCAAGTAGATAAAGTTTTGATTGTCGCAGGTGTAGAGGCGCCAGCGTCTCTTTTAGCGTTATTCAATCTCTTAGCACCGCCCTCTCTTGGTGTGGTCACGCCCCTCGGACTAGTACTCGCAGAAAGACCGCCTTTCGTGTCATTGTTCTTATTTATCATAGATTCATTCTTAACACCAAACACTTGTGGAAGCTTGGTATCCTTGGATACCGTCTCTTTTCTGTTGTCTGCGTCTTTCTTTCTTGAAAACAGTCCTTTAAAGAATCCGCCTGCACTTTGTTTCTGATCGTTTTGTTTTCGTTTGTTTCCGCTTGGTTTGATGCCAAGTCTGTCTCGTAGCAAAACAATACACTCTAAAAAGAAAAAAGAATTCTAATTTAGGACTGGGGTTAAAGAATTAAAAAACGATTATGAGTAATACAGTATTTACTTGTCTATACGACGTGTTCCTGTTATGATGAAATTACACTCTGCGGTCTAAAGACATGGTTCTGGTAGTTAATTTTACATAGACACGACCATCTTCGGACATGGAAGCATGATTGATCTGTTAACCGTAATAATGTTAACTGACTTATTTGAAAACCAGTCTATACGTTGGTCATTCATTACGTTCTTATAGGCCAGCATAAAGAATTCCGCAGTAGGCAAGGATATAATACCAGTTACAAAAGAACTCGTTAATAACAATGTTTTATTTGCTTATCATAAGATGAATATTTATGAGAGATGTCACTCATTCGATACTTTGGGTCAGTTAATTTCAACACTTAAACAAGAACAGGATTGTAAAATTACTGGATTGTTAATTCTGGATAATCACCTAATCAGTACATGGATGAGGCTTATACCTTACCTCTATGGCCGGCATTAGTCGCATACTCTAATGGTGTCACACCGTCCACGTCGACTGGGTTAGGGGTAACACCCATGTTCAACAGTGCTCGGACACAGCTGGTGTGACCAGTGGCAGCCGCCCAGTGTAATGGAGTTCTGTAATATTCATATATATAGTAAATATAATGCATTATTAAATGCAATAATGTGATTTTACAAATGTCAAAACCATTTATTTACTTAAACTATGTATATAACGTTTATTCGGTTAGTTAACGTCGAGACACCGAGAAGGTCTAAGTCTAAAATTTCATAACATCTTCGTCAAGAAAATATCAAATTTCCTATTTAGAAGACACACTATTAACTTAATGTAGACTTCAGTAACACTTGTTTTACACGACACCATGTGATGTTACAACAAATTGAAACAATTAACAGACACGAATGGTTCTAGAATTGTACATAATTGTAAAGTGAAAATAATGCTGCTTTTATAGCATTCAACATATTCTAAGTAAAAACATATCGGAGAAAAATCTTGAAAAAAAGCAGTGAAGTTCAAAAATAAGTTTATAATTGTAAGCTGCCCTGCTGATAAAGAGGACATATAACCTGTCGTCTTTGTCCCAAGCTTCACAAGTCGACGGTGATATCCGTGCAAGGTCTTGTAGAATCGCCGTATATCCGGCAGCCGCCGCTAGGTGGAGCGCTGTTTTCCCGCAGTTATCTATCGTATTCGCAAGATCTATGTTGTGGTCGGTTAATATCGGACAGCATGACGCACTTCCGTTCTAAATGGATGAAAATATAGATAATAAACTTGGTGATTTATTTATTGTTGTATAGAGAGAAAAATTATAGAAATAAGGTCGCCAGGAAAAGGTCATTTGTAAACCATACACCATGGTTTGTTTTATGATTAAAATATACGTTTATACATTCAGCAAAACCACAAATACGTACTGTACAGTATATAACATTCGTCTATACTGAATGTTTCTCTGAAATATAGGAGAGTGCATACCCTACAACATCAAACGTCACACAGTGATAACCTCCCTTGGTAGACTGATAAGGGGAGATCACTGCGTAGGATATTTTGAGTTCATGTTTAACTATCTGATGTCTTCAATCGGTATGTCCTCGTATTTTATTCATAATAACTTCGTCCTTATCCGAAGTTTGACGGAAAGGGCCGAGAAAATGCGATTGCTGATGTCTTACACAAAGAATCCATAATCACAAGGTTGAAAAGTGTGTACACAAACGTTTAGACCACTGTTACGTGCGACTATTCCATTCATTTTATTTATCATTCATTCAATGATAAGTTTGTACCGCCATGATTACCTGTGCTGCCCAGTGTAACGGTGTCTTTCCGTCAATGTCTACCTGTGTTGGAAGGCCACCTCGTTGTAACAGTTGTTTCACGTGCTCCGGTCGATTATGAAAAGCTGCCCAATGCAACGCCGTCATTCGCTTAATGCAATTATTAAACTATTTTAGTTAAACAGCATAAACAAATTTATTAATGAGAATCGTCATCAAATGAAACAATCTCCTCACTAAAAAACATCCAAAGGATATAAAACATGATCAAACAAAATGATATCACATTAACTTTGAGATATGAATATTCATCAAAATATGCAAAAAAATGTGCATTCGAATGTATTTGAAAACTAAACAATGCATAATTTTTTTCTAAGGTAAAAAAGCTATTTTTATGACCATTGAATGTACTTGTTTTTCACTTGCGCATATCAACCTTAGATTTATGACGTGCATGTATAATTTTATATATGATATATATCAGATCAAAATTTGACATACAACAGAACCAAATTAATTAACAAGTACATCTACTACAAGCTAACATACAACCTCGTATCACATCACGATAGTAAAAATGTTGACTTAATTTAGTCATTTACCATATTTACTTTCAAGAAACCTCTCTGTGTTTTTAAAAGATAAAATGAGCCTTGTCACGACAAAACCAACATGGTGCGTTTGCGACCAGCATGGATCCAGACCCGCCTGCGCATCCGCGCAGTCTGATCAGGATCCATGCTGTTCGCTATCAGTTTCTCTACTTGTAATAGAATTGGTAAGCGAACAGCATGGATCCTGATCAGACTGCGCGGATGCGCAGGCTGGTCTGGATCCATGCTGGTCGCAAACGCACTATGTTGGTTTTGTCATGACGCGGCTCAAATGTTTACTATAGGTCGTCTTTAATGAGATATATCGGCGTTATCTGAGGTTTGCTCTCTCTATAATTAAAGAAAAGCTTACCTCATTATCCCCGATGTTTATTTCTGCCTCAGACAGTCTTTTCATCAACGCCAGTAATGATCTAGTAAATCAACAACAACAACAAATTAGAGAAAAATTGAAGTAAAAGAAGAAAAACTACTACGGTGCTTTATTTATACATATGAGCCGCGTCACGACAACACCAACATAGTGCGTTTGCGACCAGGATGGATCCAGACCAGCCTGCGCATCCGCGCCTCGACCATATATATATATAAAACACCCAGGATAAACTTATTTGAAAAATACTCATAAAAATCTCTCAAAGACCTACGATTTGTCTAACATAAGTTTTCGATCAGGCACGTGTCTATTACTCACCTGTTATCTGTGTCATAGGTAGCCGCATGTAGTGGTGTTCGACCTGACTTGTCCACAATATCTTGCCTCGCACCTTTCCTAAGAAGATACACTACTCCATCGCTCCAGCCCTTCAATATAACATGCCTCAACATTTAAATCGCCGATCATTTCATTATTAATGACATAGTTCGGATAAGAATACTGTAAAATTTTACAACTGTGAAATGCAAATTATGAAAGTTATGTTACAGGAGCGATGATGTGTCTCCCATAACCTGGGAAATTTGACCCGTTTTTTGGGGTATTTATCTCATAAGATACAACATTATTTCATGCTTTCCAGTGTTTTATTGTAATATATTAGATGATTATTTTCTGATAAACCACTAGTGAAATTTATAAAATATAATTTTCACTGTAGCCGGACTATATCTGAATGCGGATGAACAGAAAATCATAACTAAATGGAATAACAGGCAGAAATAAATGCCGTCATACGTAAATTTCGCTTCTTAAGAATAAGAAAGTCAATGTCATCATACATCATGTTAGAAATTTAACAAAATTTGAGAAATTTAACGGAACTAGATTTCAAAACTGATGATGTGACGTCATGATATAATGACGTCACATAGGAGAATGCGCGACGTTACGCGGCAAAATCAGTAAAAAAATAACTTAAAATCACTTAAAAAGCATAAAATAAAAAGAAAATTTATTTGTTTTACATATAAGATTGAAATATATTCCATTCGTGAACACCAGCTATTATATTTTCACTCGTGGCTACGCCACTCGTGAAAATATTGCATCTGATGTTCACTCAGTGAAATTATATTTCAATCTTACATGCAAAACAAACAAATATCCTCTATGTAAATAAACCCAGGACACAGACTCAAAACTGAATAACGATACATAAGTGAATCATCCATGTTCAAACCTGAAACATGGCCAACTTGACCCTCAGGTATTGGAAAACTAGAACTTTTGTAACGACAGAACGTTATATAGAGGAACCAATTGATTACAGATCAATAACTAACAAACATATTAATAATAATATGAATAATTAAGAAAAAACGTTATTTTTTGTTGCACATTTAAAAATAATATTTTCATATATCAGTAACGGTTACCATAATGATATTCGACTTATATGCATTTTAATCGATTTCATCAAATCCCAATGTTTTCTAGAATATCAAGTGGAAGTACACGTAAATCAAGCTCAAAACTCTTATGGTATTACATAATATTGTAATGTGAGCTCATATACAATTCCTGCTTCTTTATTATTTGAACATTTAAACGTGTTTAAAATACCGTTCTGTCCTTTGTGACAGTTAGTAATGTCTTTGTTGAGAAATACAAGGTACGTTGACTGAATGTAAATTTATACTTCCGGGTAGCGAAAACAAATGACAATGTCGGAAATTCAGTCAATAACATATTCCCTAGACTTAACTTTTATTGTGGCAACTAATTAGCATATGCACTTACTGTTAACCAACTTGTTTGTTCGCAAATCCCATATTTATTCAAGTTGCAGGCTAATTCTATTTAGAAACAATGATTCGAACTGTGACGTCATGGTGTTCGTAAAATTACAGTGTTGTGAGAAACATTCAGAGACCCTAAATACTGTATTGTTTGTAATTAAAATTATAAAATGACTTAAAAGTAACGTATAAGATTGACGTATTATTACATATGAGTAACTTTTCATGCCTAAATCAATTCCAACGAGAGATGTTTAAGTTGTATGGCGGATGCACACTTTTCTTCGTGGAAACCCGGGAAGCTTTTTGATTGGACGAGAATGGCAGCGTTCACCAATTGGACGTTCTGATTGGCTGGGACTACCGATTTACCACTATTCGGCCTTCAACCAAAAGTATTATGGCGCGGGGCATTTAAAATAGGAACGCGCGCATAGCCCAACAGCTTTTCTTTAATAAATTCGGCCAAGAACATCTAAATCATTCACCTTTATAAATTTAACGGAAATCTTTAACGGAAACTTTCGGAACTTGATCATTACATTGTATACATCTTGAATAGTATTCCACGGGACAGGAGCAGATTAGGAGGAACTGACCAGCAGTAATGTAAATACATTTTGGTTTATGCCAGGAATCATTCGAACATAATAGACTAGCAATAAGACTCTACTTGAATTTTCATAACATAAATTTAATAACGCATAAATTTGTTCATATAAATTAAAGAGTTAATTTATTTATACATCGTTTATTATACATAGAATCTAATACTAATAAATATCGTTGTTTAAATTCTATATTGTCGTCTGTTTCGAATTTGGCCCATTCCGTCAAATCCACTCACAGGTTTTGTTTAGGAACAGCTCAGCCATCCTCTGCATATAGATCTATATATATTTTTCCTAAATACATCCTGACAGCGCCTACCCGTTACAATATGAATGAAGAATTTTTAAAATTGTAGAAAGCATGTCTGACACAATTGTGTAAATAAGGGGAGGTAATTAGAAATAAATTATTGATAAATGATTTGCCGAAAAAAATCTCAGATATAGAGGATATTGAATGAGTGTAAGTTTCATACTGAATTTATTGCACGAGTTGAATAAAATTATATTATGCGAGCCTCTGGCGAGCATAATATTATCTTATTCAACGAGTGCAATAAATTCAGTACTAAACTTACACGAATTTAATATTCTATTTATCACATACCCAAAATAAAGACCGTTTAAAGTGAAATAAGAGTCATTTTTCATTGACGCGCCTATAGTTAGCGCGTCTTTACACTATGTTTTTATAACGCTAATGACGTCACGTCAAAATATATGCACGGCCGTGCAATACCGTATTTACGGAGTCGCAAAATCGGCACGGGTGTGTGATAAATAGAGGATATTGAATGAGTGTAAGTTCAATACTGAATTTATTGCACGAGTTGAATAAAATTATATTATGCGAGCCTCTGGCGAGCATAATATTATTTTATTCAACGAGTGCAATAAATTCAGTAATGAACTTACACGAATTTAATATTCTATTTATCACATACCAAAAATAAAGACCGTTTAAAGTGAAATAAGAATCATTTTCCGTTGACGCGCCACAGTAGAACGCTAACATAAAGCTCGTCTTTACACTATGTTTGCATAACGCTAATGACGTCACGTCAAAATATATGCACGGCCGTGCAATACCGTACTTACGGAGTCGCAAAATCGGCACGGGTGTGTGATAATTAGTATTAATTTAATGAATTTGTAAGAAAAGTGTCAGATAACAGAATCAATAAGTAACTTATTACAAATTATTTCTTTTTCAATTTTTCTCCCTACCAATTAATCCAGTAGTACCAATTAAATTCAATTCAATATTTATTTAGGTTTTTAGTAAATATACAGATAATAAAGAGCTACTCTTTTCTAACTTTTTTTTCCATTTTGACATGAAACAAGAACATTATACACGTTTTCTTACAAATGTGAGTAGGTAGAAACAGGGTTTGTTTACATACAGTTGAGTTGACAAGTTTCTTTAACATCCATGAAATTTATAAAGTAAGAGGAACAGAGAGAGAGAGTGCAGGATTTATTTATAAAAATAACAAACTATCCACCACTTTTCTCCCATCTTATGCCAACACACATTTTTTTTTTATTTTGACAATGTTTTTGCAAAATAAATGTTTCTACAGTCTTAAGACTTTTTAGTTTATTTCCGTTGTATTTAAATGTTACGTAGGTACGTTCTTACCTGATACGCAGCTATTGCGAGGCACGTGCGTCCTTGGGCGTCCTGTACATTAACGTCTGCTCCCATTTTAACGAGACGCTTTAACGTTTGCACATGTTTGCCTAGGACGGCGTGAGCTAACGGCGTATAACCTGCAATATGATAAACATTAAAGGCACATTAAGCGCTAAAATGAATACAAGTTTTCTTGTTAAGGTTAAAGGCCCATTATGCCTCAGAAATAGAGGATATTGAATGAGTGTAAGTTCAATACTCAATAATTTATTGCACGAGTTGAATAAAATTATATTATGCGAGCCTCTGGCGAGCATAATATTATTTTATTCAACGAGTGCAATAAATTCAGTAGTGAAATTACACGAATTTAATATTCTATTTATCACATACCCAAAATAAAGACCGTTTAAAGTGAAATAAGAGTCATTTTTCATTGACGCGCCTTTAGTATGACGCTAATATTTAGCGCGTCTTTACACTATGTTTGTATAACGCTAATGACGTCACGTCAAAATATATGCACGGCCGTGCAATACCATATTTACGGAGTCGCAAAATCGGCACGGGTGTGTGATAAAGGCCTTTATTTTTATTCGAATCCTCAAAAACTTTTTATTTTAATTGTATTTCTACGAATATGATTTCAGAAAATCTACTGATTTTTCAGTTGCATAAATCATTTTTTTCATCTCAAGATTTTTGGCAATTTGCCAAGTTGTACTGTGATTTAGCATTTTAGGATGGATGGAAGTCAAAAATACTACTTTGTTTACATTTTGCTTATCATAAATAAGTTCACATCAATAGCTTCTTTGTCATGTTACAAGCATCTTACGTTCTCTAAACGATTTTTGTTTTAATTTTCTAAAGCAGTAAGAATGTATTTGTTTCTGAAGTATAATGTGCCTTTAAGAAATGTTTTAGGACTTCTGACAATAAATTTAGAGCGTTTTATCTCTTGTATAAAAATAGCAAAATGTGAACAAATCCGTGATTTGACTTCAATAAAAATACTTAACAAGAGGGCCATGATGGCCCTAAGGTCGCTCACCTGTATATAGCCCCCCCCCCCACCCACCCAAACGTTGCAGGGCCAATTTTAACCCAAGGGCTTTTATTTGCACAAACTTGGTAGACATCCATTAGAACATGTTTCATGCTAAATATCTTAGCTCTAGCTCTTTGCATTCTTTAAAAGAAATTTTTTTCAGTTTTTACTATATGCATATAGGGAAAATCAATGACCCCCTGGGGCGGGGCCAATTTTGACCCCAGGGCTTTTATTTGAACAAACTTGGTAGACACTCACTAGAAGATGTTTCATGCTTAATATCTAAACTCTAGTTATTTGTGTTTTTTCAAAGAAGATTTTTTAAGTTTTTGCTATACACAAATAAGGAAAATCAATGACCCCCGGGGCGGGGCCAATTTAGACCACAGGGCTTTTATTTGAACAAACTTGGTAGACACCCATTAGAACATGTTTCATGCTAAAGATCTTAGCTCTAGCTCTTTGAGTTCTTTAAAAGAAGATTTTTTAAGTTTTTGCTATACACATATAAGGAAAATCAATGACCCCCGGGGCGGTGCCAATTTTGACCCCAGGGCTTTTATTTGAACAAACTTGGTAGACACCTATTAGAACATGTTTGATGCTAAATATCTTAGCCATAGCTCTTTGAGTTCTTTAAAAGAAGATTTTTTAAGTTTTTACTATATGCATATAGGGAAAATCAATGAACCCCCGGGGCGGGGCCAATTTTGACCCCATGGCTTTTATTTGAACAAACTTGGTAGACACTTATTAGAACATGTTTCATGCTAAATATCTTAGCTCTAACTCTTTGGGTTCTTTACTAGAAGATTTTTTAAGTTTTTACTATATGCATATAGGGAAAATCAATGACCCCTGGGGCGGGGCCAATTTTGACCCCAGGGCTTTTATTTGAACAAACTTGGTAGACACCCATTAGAACATGTTTGATGCTCAATATCTTAGCTCTAGCTCTTTGAGTTCTTTAAAAGAAGACATTTTTAAGTTTTTACTATATGCATATAGGGAAAATCAATGACCCCCCGGGGCCGGGCCAATTTTGACCCCAGGGCTTTTATTTGAACAAACTTAGTAGACACCTATTAGAACATGTTTCATGCTAAATATCTTAGCTCTAGCTCTTTGGGTTCTTAAAAAGAAGATTTTTTAAGTTTTTACTATATACATATAAGGAAAATCAATGACCCCCTGGGGCGGGGCCAATTTTGACCCTAGGGCTTTTATTTGAACAACTTTGTAGACACTCACTAGAAGATGTTTCATGCCAAATATCTAAGCTCTAGCTCTTATGGTTTTTTAAAAAAAGATATTTAAAGTTTTTTCTTTCGGTTGCCATGGCAACCAGAGTTCTGCATGGAATTAAATTCTTTGAACAATTTTTAAAGGTGACCACCAAAGGAACATTCCTGTGAAGTTTGGATGAAATTGGCTTAGTGGTTTATGAGGAGATGTCATTTAAAGTAAAAGTTTACGGACGGACGGACGGACGACGGACGGACGCCGGACGAAAAGCGATCACAAAAGCTCAACCTGTCACTTTGTGACAGGTGAGCTAAAAACTCTCAAAGCTAAAGCTGGTAATTCGGTTATACAGTTGGAACACTACATACAAAACGCTTTGAAGAAATGAAAAAACAGCATTTTGGAGTATAGATGTATGCATAATAATGATGTTAATTTCCGTTTTGAAAACATTTTAAAGTTTCTAAATTACTAGTAAAAATTACAGTTCTTACAGTTACAAAATAATTAAAGACCCTAGAATAGAGAATGATGTTTGAAATTCAATACTGGAAACAAGGAAATATTTCGTGACGTAACCATTTAAGTGGCACGCACTGTGTTTTCAAGAAAGATTTTTAGTCGGGGAATCGACGGAGGTGACTTTCACTGTTCATTTTATTCCCTATTATACGTGTCAGCTATGAAATACTTGGCTAGTAGATCTATAATTCAAATCTGTACTTTCATTCAACTAGAGCTATCACTGAAGATGATTAATATCCCCACCAGCAACTTTGACCTTTTGAAAAATAAATAGTCTGAAGAAAAATTTGAACTCAACCTATAGTAATTGAGGCATCAACTGTGTACAAAGAATTATTCCAATTACTTGTAATCCCAACAAGATTCTTCATATAAACTTGCTATACAACAATTAACGATGACCTTGACCTTGATCGGGGGGGGGGGGGGGGTCCAAATGCAAGTACCAACCGGGGTCTCCACATAAGCTTGCTATACACTAAGTTTGATTACAATATCTTATACCTAACTTTAGTTATTGTACAGACCATTTTTTCTATTTTTAGTAACGGTGACATTGACCTTGACCACAGGGGTTCCAAATGCAATACTAACCGGGGTCTCCACGTAAGGTTGCTATATACCAAGTTTGATTACAATACCTCATTCCAAACTCTTGTTATTGTCCGGAAACCATGAAGTGGGCCGACCGACGGACGGACAGACCGACCGACTGACAAGCTGACTCCTATATACCCCCCCCAACTATAATAACTCCTGCACAGGTCACTATGTATCGCGCCCGCCACCCGTGAAACCCCGTGATATACCGGTAACTCGAAAAGATAAGCTGGTTACGCCCTTATACTACTGAAATGGTGAAATAAATTTGACCAGTCTTAAATCTGAAACAGTTCATTAAAAATAAATGGATTTCAACATGAAAATATAAAAATGCTACTTCCGTTTTTAAGGAAATATCGTAATGTAAAAGAAGAAAAAAAATATTTGTCTATTTTGTGATAATGATTTCTGAAAGCGTCTAGACGTACTGCTCCAGTGTAAAAAGGTTTTTAGGGCTACCAACATTAGAGAGCATGGTCAGACTCAAACTCCTCACAGTGATTACTTCCCTTAGAAGAATTGTAATCACTGCCTTCAAAGACGTCACATGATGAAAGTCACATGACGTAACGTCGAAATTCAAATGTGAATATCGACCGTTACATAGAAAATCTAACGTCATTTTTCTCTTTCTGTTTTATTTTTAACTTTTAGTGCCTACGTTCGATATAGTTTATCAAAAAAATATCAAAGGTATACAAAATAACGAAAAATAAATTCGAAAGCTAAAAAAATAAAATATCAAAATATTGTCTCGTAGAAAATATTCTCATAATTTTTAAAATTATTTCTAAATATTCATATTATTTATTTATTTATTCATAAACATTGTTAAATAAATGAGAAACAACTTATCTAATAGATAAAAGCAGTAAATAAAACAATTTTTGAAAAAATATTGTATATCAGAAATTCTGATATATCGGGACCTTGGTGGCAGAGATCAAACTCCTCACACTGATTACCTCCCTTGGCAGAATTGTAATCACTGCATTCACAGACGTCACATGATGATGAAAGTCACATGACGTAACGTCGAAATTCAAATGTAAACATCGACCGTTACATAGAAAATCTTACATCATTTTTCTCTTTCTGTTTTATTTTTACCTTTTTGTACCTACGTCCGTTATATTTTATCAAAAAATTATCAAAAGTATACAAAATAATGAAAAATAAATTAAAAAGCTAAAAAAGATAGATATCCAAATATTGATATTTCAATGTTTGTGATGGCAGAGATCTCTGTACTGATAAGGGGAGATCACTGCGTAGGAGATTGGGCAGAGATCTACGCCGAAAAATTAAGGGGAGATCACTGTGTGGAGATTGGGTCAGACTGCATGGGAGTTAAGGCTAGCCGGGATACGGACAAAAGGCCCCAGCCCGGACAAAAGTCCCCCACCATGTCATTTTAAATGGAGGTGGGGGCTTTTGTCAGAGGAGGGCTTTTGTGCAACACCTAGGCTGGCCTGGCTCTATACTGGTGGTAAAAACCTAATCACTTCCGGTTCCCAGAAGGTTAATAACGTATAGTTACCATCTCTATCTTTCTGCTGGATCACACCAGGATCCTGTTTTATTGCACGTATTACTGACTGTGTATCGCCGCTTGCAGCCGCCCTATGTGCCAACGTGTGCTCATCGTCTCCGTCCGTCTCCAAACCTGAAAATACACCAAAATGTATATATAATCAGTTCATTAAAAACAAACGCTTTTTTAAGCTTTCGATGTTTAGTCTTCTTTATAAAATAACAAATGACATATGACGCAACGTCCGTTTAACTATACGCTAAACAGAACGTGACGTTAACGCGGGAATAAAAAAACTTTGTCAAATAAATACAGACTCTTTCATGAATATAAATACAGCAATATACAATAAATTACACATATAATATGGATCTGCACATGTGATACAAAAATTCTCATAATTAATAATAATAAGAAAACCTTGAAATGAGAAAAAACATACTACATGTATATCTATACCGGCTCAATAATGGCAAATTATATATTGTACAAAACTTTTGCATTCATACTATTAGGAGATAATGTGTTAAGCTTATGAATCGAGTATGATTCTTTTTTTTTTCTTTTTTTTTACCAAAAAGTAAGCAAATATCAATGTAACAACTTAAGCCTTTAAATACATCAATATCTTTCATTTAAAAACAGATATGTAGGATTGGTCAGTTATGTAGAGAAGGGGTGAAGAAACAGTTCTTTGAATATCATTATAACATGATTAATAGTAAAGAAAATTATTCTTTTCATTCTTTCAGCATTTAACTCACACTCCCCACTCCCCATTCAGCCCCACCCCTGCGAAACGATTTTTTGGTAAACCTTTTTTTTCATTCATCTGATAAAAAGGCACAGAAATTGATCTGATGTTTTGATATTTTCACACTTTATACAAATAATATAACTAGCATTATTTTATTCCTGATGAATGTAAACTACACTGAACTCCACTAAGTAACTATCAATGTAATACGAACACTTGCGATTGTTGTTAAATTGTCATGTGTTAAAGGAACTAATTTAATATTTGAGCCGCATTACGACAAAACCAACATAATGGGTTTGCGACCAGCATGGATCCAGACCAGCCTGCGCATCCGCGCAGTCTGATCAGGATCCATGCTGTTCGCTTACCAACTCTATTACAAGTGCAGAAACTGACAGCGAACAGCATTGATCTTGATCAGACTGCGCGGATGCGCAGGCTGGTCTGGATCCATGTTGATCGCAAACGCACTATGTTGGTTTTGTCATGGCACGGCTCATTTCATTATTGGAGATTATTGGACATATACCTGTTGTTTGACCAACGTTCCAGTTCATTAACGTTGAGTTTACAAATGCTATATAGCTTCTGATGCTTCTATATCGGAATATTCTTATAATTGTAACACGTGCTAAAATATATCCACGCCGGGAGATATTTACCCTTTAGTAAACATGTACTAAATTCTTGTATAAGTGAACCAAAACAGTTCATTTGTACATATAGAGAGTCTGTCTATTTGTGTTTTTTTTTCATTCTAAGATATCCTGCCCTGCCTATACCCTGCATAGCCATACCCTACCGTGCCATGCTTAGTATAGCCCAGCTCAGCCCTGCCCTTCCCTTCCGTTACCCGTCATGTCCTAGCACCATATATGCCTTGCGTTTGCCCTGCTTAGTAAAACCAAGCTTAGCCCCGCCCTGTCCTTCCATTTAGTTACCCGCCATGCCCTACCCAGACACGTGCCGTACATTTACCCTGTCAAGTATAGCCAAAATTTAACCAGCCCCGCCCTGCTAAGCCAGGCCTTGTGTCCCCATGTTGGCGTCCGATATACGTGTATAAACCATACACAAGTTATGATATCATAAAACACAGACTATACGGTATTTTAATAAAGCATGTCTTGTATTTCAACCGAGTATCGCATTTTCAACGCACGTCGATTTGATAATTAGTTTGTCTATAGCTTTTGAATACAGAACAATACATTAAACAAATAAACCTGTATGCAAATGTATATGCGGATTAAATATGCAACTTGGGACATATCGGATTCCACCTATATCTCAGATCATAGATATTCTCAACGTGTTAATGTTTGAACACTTAAAACGTGTGTTCAAAATATGAAATACTCTTTTACACGAAATGAATTAATTTAGCGGAAAAAGGGAAATGGACACCGAAAACTGAAATAATAGTACATGTAACATGACATTGATTTCTTTTAAATTTAAATGATTTTTAGAGTTGTTTGAAATATTATATTTAAAAAAGTTTTATATCTACACCCCAGTCCAGATTGTCAGTCTAATGAAATTGTGTCTACAATATAAACATATTAATGAGAATAATTGTTTTGAGCCCAAGTATTGCCAATTAATTAACATTCTAATTTTACTTATCATGAATTTTTTAAAAGCGTTAAATGTTATTTTCGAACTTCTCCAATAAATATCATAGAATCCTCTTAGATATGCATCCATCAACAACTTTAGTTAAATAAGACAAGTTAGAACGTAATGTTTTCTTGACGTTGGCGATGGATATATACTTACATACCTGGGTAACATTATTTATAAGTGACACACTTTGAAAATGTACATAAAATACGAAGAAATAATAAGATAAATATATCAATTAGAAAAAAAGACAAAATCAATCAATCAATCAATTAATCAATCAATCAATCAATCAATCAATGAATGAAGGAAGGAGGGAAGGAAGGAAGGAAGGAAGGAAGGAAGGAAGGAATAACTGAATAAATAAATACAATGTATATACCCCCACAAACCTTTATTAGAATTCTTCATTTATTCCTTCAATAAAATCCATACTGATTATTATTAATATTTCAGTCCTGTATGTGTGCCAATTAGACACGAACAAAACCTCTTTCATGTCACGCTTGCAAACACAGAATGTGATCATTATACATTTTTCTTTTTCTTATCCTTCTGGTTGACCAACTTTATCTTTAATTGCCTAATAGTTTTTCTTTCAATTAGAAATATATAGTCAAGTATCAGTGTAACCCATATTGGAAATGTATATATATATAAGTAAACAAAGTTTTTTTGTGGCGAGGTGTTCTTAAACCCCGGGTTAAAGTACCCATATCGAATATCAAAAGTCTAGCAATTATGACTAATTAAAACTAACAAATTGTCGTGTATATATTTTACAGCACTCTATCTTTATATTATAAACCATGCACTATGGTGTCCTGTCAGGTACTATGAGATTATTATACATTGTTTAGTACAACAGAATTCTATTGGACAAGTACACAGCTGCTGTCAAAACTATATTGGACGAGACGAAAGCCGAGTCTTCATTTGAAAGGTTTTCCAGTTGTGTACAAGTCCAAGAAAAAAAACAAAAACAGTTTTTTTCTCAATCTATATTTTATGGCCTTTTTATTTCACACCATTTTTGACTTTTGAAAGAACTTTGATAATGATTTGATAAGGATGTTAGGATTCTCAGAATGAGAACGAGGCTAGATGGAGTATGATAAACATTTGATAAAGATTTTTGGGACTGTGAAAATGAAAAAGAGGTTTATAAGGTACGATATGGATTTGGTATGAGCTTTTTGGACTCTCTTGAAATGAAAACGAGGGTACATGTTTATGGGGAACGATAAGCTTTTGATATGCGCTTTTTGGACTCTGGAAAAAAGTGAAATAAATTTTGCAAAGTACGATGGCGTAAATATTAAAATTACATGAAAAAGATACAAAAATTATGTTACATTCGACGATGTCCAAGACACGACACCGTAACTGTATTGTGAAGAACCCTATTTAACTTATACCCCCCTTCCACACCTTTAACTATTTATTTTATAAAAATCAATTTCCAAATGTTAATACCATTAAACTGTAAAAATAATATGAATACCAATTTTTATACGATAAATTGATTTATGAGAACATAAAAGTTTAATGTTTATTAAAGTTTTCACAAATTAACTCTGTCATTCGTGACTGTATGATTATGCTGGTTACATGTTTTCAATACATACATGTATATATTAATATTCTGTGTCCGAATATTTATCACAAATACCACTCCACACAAATACTACAGCCTACAAATATGCCTGTCCATATAGAATAGTACTTAGTTTTCTATTGTAAACGATTTCAATAAAAAATCATCAAAAATAGATTTTTTTGGAATTATCCCACTTTTACCATTAAATTATAAATAAAATAATCTATTAAAACGTGTTTATACGTTGACTTGTATATGCTAGTAGCACATATCAAAGGGACGGAATACGTGTTTTTGTAGACAGGGTTGGAAAAAACAACAAAATTACACCAGCAGATATTAAAGACACCCGAGGAATATCATATCACTCTTCAAAGGAAACTCCTGTATTTTTTTTCAAGCATGGTCTTTAAATACCGGTAGACCTTCCGAAACTAGCATGATAGTTTCCACGCATGAAATAACTCTACCATCTGAACAGGGTTTTGATCTCTCTAACAACTAATTATTTATGAGAGTGATACTGTTAATATGTTTGCCCAATAACCGTACAATAATGGAATACAGAAGTGTGAAACTATTAATAATTGAATCAAAACATATCAGTTTCATATAACATACAAAACAAAACAAAACAACAACAATTCAATACTTAAGTTAGAACTTTAAAAAATACGTGGCATTCAAGAAGCGAATTGGATCATCAATTTATTACATGCTTTTCGGTGGTTTATAGAAATATATCAGTGAAATAAAACTGGTAATTTCACTGTTTGAAACAGTGAAATTACCACTTTGGTAATTTCACTGTTTTGAATTTAAGCCCCTAACGTTGTTTCAGTGAAATACCAGCGTGCACAGTACAGGGTACCAACTTAATGACGTGACGTCGTAAATGACGTCACGTTGTATTATTATTTGGCGCGCTTTTCATTCAGTATTAGGTTTAATGTCTTTTTAAAACGTTTCTTTGCATATAATAAAAAGAAAATTTGTTTAGTTTAGTGTAAGATCGAAATATATTTCACCTTGTGAACAACAAAAGTTCATATTTCACTCGTGACTGCGCCACTCGTGAAATACATGTATACCTTTTGGTGCTCACTCGGTGAAATATATTCCGATCTTACACTGAACTAAACAAATATCCTCTATGTATATTAAATATATAAATATTTTGAATGTCAATATTTAGTTCAACATACCCATATCACGGCAAAGGAAATCCGATCCAAAATCCATTTCCTTTATCTGAGACACATATGTTTATTTTCCGTCGTTGCCATGGGGATAGGAATTAGGCTTTAAACCCCAAGCAAAAGAAAACAAATATTTTAATTTTTCATCGCCACTTCAGTTCCCAAAACATTCTTCAGAAAAAAATAAAACGTCAACGTACACTTAACTACAACACGTGACGTAATTATATAATATTTTTGTTAAGAAATAATATGACAAAATTTACATCCAGAATCAAAACAAACAGTCGAGTAAATATTCCACTTTTCCTTAAAAGAGAGTTATTTCTCAATATCTATTTATAATATCACGGCTGATAATCAAGTTGCCCAGTTTCCCATTATCTCATGTTGTCGTCTGCTCACAGAGAAAATCAATAAAACAATACGACAAACATGTCATGTTACAGAGTCATGTTTACAGTAAATGAAAGATAGCACCTGTAGAAATCGGTTGATAATAAATGCTATAGGTGAGTATATACATGTACATATATTGGGTAAATAAATGTCGGTGCTGAGCCGGTATAAACCGGATATTAAGCAACAAGTCTTTTAGTTATGTCAATGACTCAGCATTTAATAATAATTCAATTAATAATTCAATTCCTCTCATAGAAATACAAATGTTTATGGAAATTACCGATGAATTCTTATAAAATTATGGTTTAGTGGCCTTTAAATCATTAATAGCGTTATTAATAGTTTCTTTCATGAACATAATTGCTACCAGCAGAAAATAAAATGGAATTATTGAGAAACTCGTTCTGTTTTGATTTTAATACGCAAAAGCCTTACACATAATTATCTTAATTAAAGACTTTCATCTTAAAAAGCTCACATGCTAAATGATAAGTATTTGATATAATACCAGACCGCCAGCACAAGTAACAACAATAGTTGTACCTAGACGTAACTTTAAATTTGAGCCGCGTCACAACAAAACCAACGTAATGCGTTTCCGTTTGCGACCAGCACGGATCCAGACCAGCCCGCGCATCCGCGCAGTCTGATTCGGATCCATACTGTTCGCTAACAAACCCTATTACAATTAGAGAAACTGATAGCGAACAGCATGGATCCTGATCAGACTGCGCGGATGCGCGGGCTGGTCTGAATCCATGCTGGTCGCAAACCCATTATGTTGGTTTTGTCGTGACACGGCCCATTTAATGTTTTAATGACGCGGCTCATATTTATATTCAATTAATGTAGGACAGGACTTCACATTTTCGGCTCATTCCCTCTCTCAGTGTTTCCAAAATGATCATTTATAGTGCAAACGACCCCAAAATGAAAAGCTTTGTAACGCTTTTCGATCAAAACCGGCTAAGAATTGTACCAAAAATTGATTTCCATTTTAATTCTAAGTATATTTCTATTGTTATCTTTTGATTTTTTTCCCATTTTAAGTGCTTCACTTGACATTTATGTTTTCAGGCATTTGGACCTCTGTGGAGTTCCTTTAATATGTTGAACATTATAACAGTTCTAATCATATAGGCCTAGAATATCGCGTTTATATAGATACCTGAAACAGTTGCACGTTGTTTTCCTCCTCTGGAATGAAGGCACTTCTGCATGTATCTGGAAAGAGGTACAAGGTCTCTGTCAGAACTTTCAGAAAAAAACAAAAAAGAGTAAAAAAAAAACCCAAAAAAACCCAACAAACAAACAATAGCAACGACACAAACAAATAAAAAACTGAGGAAGAAAAACATACAAAAGAATGAAAAAGAGCAAAATCTAGAAATGTGTTCATAGAACAATTCATAGCCCCCCCCATTCCAATGTTTTGTCACAAAAATATGTATTCTTACTGCAAATTATAGTCTACGGACGACAGCGTGACACCAGGACAACGTGACACCAGAACAACGTGAGATCATAACAGCTGGACACCAGGACAACGAGACTCCAGAACAACTTGACATCGACACAGTGTGACACCAGAACAACGTGAGATCATAACAGCTGGACACCAGGACAACGAGACTCCAGAACAGCTTGATATCATAACAGCTGACACCAGAACAGCTTGATACCAGGACAAAGTGACACCAGAACAACGTGAGATCATAACAGCTGGACACCAGGACAACGTGACCCCAGAACAGCTTGACACCAGGATAAAGTGACACCAGGACAACGTGACCCAAGAACAGCTTGACACCAGGACAAAGTGACACCAGAACAACGTGAGATCATAACAGCTTGACACCAGGACAACGTGACTCAAGCACAACGTCTATAAGTATCAAAAATAGGGCAATGTACAAGATACATGTGGTGGCCGGTTGTTTTGATTTCGTCGCATGTGCAGTATGCAACCGAACAGCTACCTCGCTTGATATAATCCAAAGTCACAAGGGTTTTGAAGTCAACGACTTTCATTTCTAAAGAAGGAAAATGTTTGTTTCTTTTATGAAAGAATATAAGACTGACTGTTTTGTTTACATTAAACATAAAGTCTATCAACCATGATGTTGGTCATATATGAATGTTTTGTAAGTCAACGTTAAGTGAAGATGTTTTAGTGTTTGGTGTATCAACAAGTAGATACAAACCATCAACAAAGAGACGTTTATTTGAACTATGACATTTATATAATCAAGGAAAGCAAAGGACTTGTGTTCTGGGGTCACGTTGTCCTGGTGTCAATCACATAAAGGGTTACGAATAACGACTGGTTGTTGTCCTCTTTAAAGATATGCGTGGAACCACAGCAATAATGTTCCATTTATACCAATAGATTATACCAGACACGTTCGGATGTCTTCGAGATGTCACTAAAGACTTTTAAAATGTTAAAACGTGCTGTCAAATCAATAAAGATGTTGTATATTGGCAGTATAACTGTAGTTTTACGGGTTTTTTTATTGATAGTATATGTAAAGGAATTCGGATAACAACTAGACTTTCCCAGTATGCGCTTCTATATATCTTTTATTTTCACACATCAGCATAAAACAAAGCGATTCTCTGAAACAAATGATAAAGTAATTAACTAATACATTCATTTCTATTATGAACTTAACAAATAAATAATAGAATAGGATAATCAAATAATTATTTCTTAATAAACAGAAGTACAGTTAAAATCCATAAAATAAATAATCGTATAAACATTGATTAAAATTAATAAATACTTCATTAGAAAATTATTTTTATCCGTAAACAAATAAATAAATAAATCAAAATAATTTAAGCAGCTATCTTACCGACTATAATGTCTTTAAAAATACAGTTCCAGCTTTCACGTTTAACGCCGCTACATGTAACTGATTCATGACAAACAATTACGTCAAAATGACGCGCTAAACTGTTCAGCGCGTAACGTTAAATAAATTGGCGCCAAACAACGTTTATCGTAAAAATATATTTTAATTAGAATCGGTAATAAACGATTCTAACAGTATAATTGTAAGTATATTTTGCACTGCAATGTCGAACGTACTAGAGATGTATGTTATCGCTTCGTTCTAGCAATGGCAACTTTTCGGGCCTTTTCGTAAGTCTTCGGATTATAGATAATAGCGAGTGTCGTTCTAGAGGCTATTTTTAGATATATTGTCAGTAACTGTTGTCATTAAGATAAGAAAAGCATTAAAATATCAGGTTTAAGAAATAAATTGAAAATCAAGATACTATTAACATGACGATATTATTAGCTATTGTGGCTTTGGTTTTACATAGAGCAGTGCCAGGTATTTTTACGCTTCCACTTCATCTATTTTAAATGTAGTAAGTGAGAATAATTTCACTCTGTATAAGTCATAACGAATAATTACTGAACTAAAATATCTTCGAAACACGAAATAACAATATAAACGAGCATGTATATGCATATATACTTCATTTATAACTGCAGCAAAGGTAGTTTAAGGTTTATGGGATTTCAATGTCAAACTTCACCAAATGAGCCATCGACAGAAAAGAGTCATGCCAGACGGCTGGTCTGGGTAACTTCCGGTTTTAGAAGGTTATGGGTTTCGACAAAGTGACTGAAATTTGTCCGGTCTTATTACTTATAGGTATGGCATACAAGAAGAGACATAGAAATGGGTTATAAGACATTAAAAGTAGAAGATTTATTTTAAAACTTATTTCTTCAGTTTTAAAAAAATCTGAAAGAGAGGGATGATCCAGCGGGTATAATGAAAACAACAATATCATATGAGAGATAATGTAAAATTGCAACATTTAATATGTCCCCTAGCGCCGAATTAATCGGTATTCAATCTCAACTAACATGCCGGAGTCATTTACTATTTTCAGTCTATGGAGAGTGCCCCAATGGGTTTATTAGACATGATGATATGTGCTATCACTTTAGTCATGACACGGAGACGTGGATCGACGCCCTGGTAACTTTTTATTTACAGATTTGTTAATACTACGGTGTCCCGTTAGGACCATCGCGACACACGAACAACATGAAACAACGAAAAACACCAAAATACGATGGTGATAGGTCAAAATAAATAAACGACTGTGATGGATAGTCGGAGATACGATGATAAAATATCGATATAATTTCGTGTTTTTACCATCGTACTTTCGACCTTTCACCATCGTGGTTTCGTTGTTTCGTTATTTCGACTTTTCACTATCGTACTTTCGACTTTCCATCATCATGGTTTCGACATTTAACCGACAAGTTTTATTCAATTTTTCACAGAAATAACAACATGAAAGTACACCTATAATGAGTAATGCGTATATATGCACAATCACTCATTTCATATTTTCTAATCTGTCCAATGATTCAGCTAATATTTAAGCAATCATTTAATTCAACGGTGATAGGAGTATTTTTGCCAGTTTTATTACGTAAGGTCTTACAGACAGTTCTTTGTTTTATGCTTACACATGCATGTATGATAGACTTGATTAAAATATATCTTGATGAGGAACTCAAAACATATATTTGGCACCTGAAATGTAAGTAATGAGCTTCCAGCGTTTGCACCAGTGATCTGCCGATATAAGTCATTCTTTTATCCAATCACACCCGTTAAGCATCGATTTCTTATTTTGAGTCCATAAAATCTATATTGTATTCCATCAAGCCTAGTATTTTTCCGAGTCTCAAAAAGTCATATCAAATTCATATTGTACTCTAAATAAAATTTCCTGTCTTCAATAGTTATTCTTGTTTAATGCAAAACACCTTTGAGTGTAAGTGTTTAATACAAAATACGTTTGAGTGTGAATGTTTAATGCAAAACACCTTTGAGTGTGAGTGTTTAATGCAAAACACTTTTGAATGTGAGTGCTTAATGCAAAACACCTTTGAATGTGAGTGCTTCATATGAAATACCTTTTATTCTTAGTGTTTTATACAAAGAACCGTTGTTTTTCAGTGTTTTCTTCAACTGGAGATATGAAATAAAGAGGTCTTTATATAATGTTGAGTACAATACTAATTAAAGCGACTCGTCCAATAAAGGTTCCACAGCTGTGTAATGTTGTGTAATGAACTTAAAATGTAGGTCGTAGTGTTGTTATTATGATGTTTTCTTGGAACAGGTGACATGTGACAAGTTATTTGGAGCACAGTTAGTGGAAATAGAGACTGCCAAGGAGAATAATTATCTCGTCAATGAGTCATCTGTACTCAAAGGTGAGTCATTATAACATTGTCTGCATACGTTCATCATTCCTCTAATTATAACAGAAATAGTATTCTCTTGAAAGCTGCTTTGAGTTAAGCAGTTCAATCTACATTTGGTACAAAGTAGTTCAATCTAAATTCGGTACAGATGCTGGTAAAGTTCAATATGAATATGGTACAATAAAGTTCAATAAAGATATGGTGGAACCCTTTTGTATCTTAATATAGGTCAAAAGACAAATATATATAAGTATTCCAAGCGTCAAAAAATATAGAGGATATTTGTTTAGTTCAGTGTAAGATCGGAATATATTTCACCGAGTGAGCACCAAAATGTATATTTCACGAGTGGCGCAGCCACGAGTGAAATATGAACTTTTGGTGTTCACAAGGTGAAATATATTTCGATCTTACACTAAACTAAACAAATTTTCTTTTTATTATATGCAAAGAAACGTTTTAAAAAGACATTAAACCTAATACTGAATGATAAGCGCGCCAAATAATAATACAACGTGACGTCATTTACGACGTCACGTCATTAAGTTGGTACCCAGTACTGTGCACGCTGGTATTTCACTGAAACAACGTAAGGGGCTTAAATTCAAAACAGTGAAATTATCAAAGTGGTAATTTCACTGTTTCAAACAGTGAAATTACCAGTTTTAATTCACTGATATATTTCTTTAAACCACCGAAAAGCATGTAATAAATAGAGGATATTTGTTTAGTTCAGTGTAAGATCGGAATATATTTCACCGAGTGAGCACCAAAAGGTATATTTCACGAGTGGCGCAGCCACGAGTGAAATATGAACTTTTGATGTTCACAAGGTGAAATATATTTCGATCTTACACTAAACTAAACAAATTTTCTTTTTATTACATGCAAAGAAACGTTTTAAAAAGACATTAAACCTAATACTGAATGAAAAGCGCGCCAAATAATAATACAACGTGACGTCATTTACGACGTCACGTCATTAAGTTGGTACCCAGTACTGTGCACGCTGGTATTTCACTGAAACAACGTAAGGGGCTTAAATTCAAAACAGTGAAATTATCAAAGTGGTAATTTCACTGTTTCAAACAGTGAAATTACCAATTTTATATCACTGATATATTTCTATAAACCACCGAAAAGCATGTAATAAAAAGCAATATCTATACTTCAATCCTGTCTTGATTTGTCATTTAGCCGAGTTTTGGATTGGCGGAAATGACATTCAAGTTGAAGGGGAGTGGAAATGGGCGACTTCCGGTGATGACGTCACATTTACTGCTTGGGGTGGCCCGCCTAGCAACAGCCATGGTAACGAGAACTGTATAGAGATAAACACGTTAGTCTGGAATGACGATCAATGTGGGAAACAACAACGCTATATTTGTGAAAAGCCCCTGTAAGTTTTTTCGAGCATAAAAGCATTATTCACAATCCTCAAAACATAAATTGTCATAAAATAGGTACAAAGTGGCTTCTGGCGTTTTTAATACATTTAGATCTATATTTCTAAATGCTATTTTTAAACTTATATTTTGCACATCCGAGTGATCCGCCCGCATACTGGTTCTCGTTTCCATTTAAAATAGTGGAACACATACGGAAGTACGTGGGAACTGTTCATAGGATACAATAAACAATTATCAGCATTTTCAAAGAAATATTGGATGTTGCCGATATCAACTTATATCAGATCATGTTGAATACAGATCTGGTCATGGGTTTTGTCATGATGATGATGATGATGATGATTTTGATGATGTTGTTGATGATGGTGGTGATGATGATGATGATTCCAGGTGTCAGCCCTGCAGAAAATCGATTTATTTGGATTCTATTCTATTAAATTAAGCCAATCAAACTTTTTAGTCAGTCATTTGAACGGGAAATAATTGAGAATCAAGTCACGTGGTATTAAATGCTCTATCAGGCGGTGTAAGTCTTTATATTAAAATGATAATTTGTATGTCGCTGCCCTAGGACGCCAATCATTATGGTTGTCATGGTATTTCTCTGTATGTTTTCTCTCGTATTGTCTTTAAATCAACAGAATGCACGGGAGATGTGCGGTACCTGTCTGGGCTTTCCAAATACATTGTACCCGTTCTTTAAAAAATTAGGTGCAAAATGCTTAATGTTAAGCTATGAACATTTGAAATAGCTGATTTTAATTCGTGACAATATAATTAGATTCTAGTAACATAGTTTTCAATGTATTTATTCATTTCCTTTATTTTTAGTAACAATGAGCAAATAGTGGGACGAAAATGAAATGTGACTTTTTGCCATGGGTTTATAAAAACAGAAATAAAATGTTAGATATTATATACATGAGTTTTGTTTAGAATTTCTTTCTTTTACTCTAAATAGAAAAACTTGCACATCTAAAATATAGCACATTAAAATATTGAGTATAGTATAGCTATCTTGAAACACCAAAATACCACCCACCCACCCCCCTCCCCGAAAATAAGAAGAAAATAGATAAAAATATAAAAATAAAATACATTTATGATGAAATTTTGAAGCACTTCGCACCTTTCTTTGCCGCAATTTCGTTGTTGTAGTCGATTATTTATTTCATTTGGTGATTAGATGATTGCAATTTAATGCTGGATTCAATACTGTATAAAGTAACTGATCTGACATATAGAAGAAGTCAGGCTTGTTTGGCACCAAGCCCGCGATTCCGTCTAAAAGGTTTATGGAACTATATAAATGCTCATTCTTTGAGTTAACGGCAAAATATTTATATATATTTATTTAATGTTGCTTTAATGTGTTTAGCGCAACTTGCGATATTTGTTCCGTTGGTTTTGTCATTAAAGCGAAGCAAAATGGAACTTTAGTTCATCGATTGTTATATTACGGTCATATAAATATTTAATAAGTTACATAATTATAATTATGAATTATTTGTCACTTGACCAAGTCCTAATAAATATCGGAGAATCTATTTATAGATAAGTCGTCTTAGAGATAAGAGGCCATGTTATGAAGTAACATTCAATCTTATAGGTATTACAAACATGTCGAGGTTATTAATTCTGATTGTTTTTGTATTAAATTGTGAAGTTACAGGTAAATCTTTAACATTCATTTTCAAATGTAACTAAATATTTACAGATTAAAAACATATACTAGTATGTTTTGTTGGATGTACGTGTTAAAGTATTTTGTCATTGGCCTTTTTTAAATTTAAAGTCAAATTTCAGATTAAACAGTTATTCTCAGTATAACATTAGCGACAAAAGTCTCACTTTGAACTTAGTCACACGTTCGAGAAAAATAGGCACTTTTCGCCAGTTTCCGTGTTTCATACATACAACGATTCAAGGTAGGTCCTCTTCAAAGTCATTTTGCGAATAACTTGGCTGAACGTTCCTATGAAACAAGATAAGTTGTATATGTAAAACATTTTATTCTCATAGACAAATCACATCTACTCAATTAAGAGGTATGTTTAGGGTTCATTTCATATATTGAATATAAGTATATGGGAAAATCAGTAGCGTTCTCAGACCTTCTAGAGAGACATAAACGTGTGGACAGACAATACGGTGTCTCTGTTTTGAACTGAAGCACACGGCCTGATAAGTATTGTATGTAACTGTAACACATACATGTAAGAAAAAAATGACTTTTCTTCACAACCTAATATATATAATATATAATTACTAAATATATATAATATGAAATTGTACGCAGTTTGTTTCGAGAGCATTCGTAACATCTCGGCTATTATCAATAATGGTATCCAAAGACGGACGGAAAGGTCCGAAAAGTAGCGATCGTAACGAGAGGTACTTATTCGTGTTTTTTGTTGTTGTTTTTTTTCAGTATGTGGGGA
Organism: Ruditapes philippinarum; assembly: GCF_026571515.1. Classification (NCBI taxonomy): domain Eukaryota; kingdom Metazoa; phylum Mollusca; class Bivalvia; order Venerida; family Veneridae; genus Ruditapes; species Ruditapes philippinarum. The sequence goes on from NW_026865692.1 coordinate 72,583, forward strand.
ATGCACTGATGGGTTTATCAGGCACGGGGACTCGTGCTATCACTTCAGTCGTGACACAGAAACCTGGTTTGATGCCCTGGTAACTTTTTACCTTGTCCCTTCACGTTTGATCATAAGTAACCTTCTTTTAAATTTTGTCCTATAATTTCGTTTGACGATTCGCGTTTTTAACGATTAAATGTTCTATGTATTACTTAAATTTTGATGTTTCTGATAGTTTTGGTTTATACAGAATTTATTTTAGTTCGATTGTGTAGGAAGCCAATAGCTTATAGACACACTTTCGAATCCGTTTACTAACCAGGACTGAGCAATGAGTGTAAAGTTTGCTCAATGAAACAACGACTTGCCCCTGACGGGGTTTGAACCCATTCGACTAGCGATTAGTTACTAGGCCGACGCGTTAACCACTCGGCCATGCCGCCACTGATAGTTTTGTTCTTGTAGCGCTCCTCACATAATCATATCGGATCATATTCTAGTGGCTCGTTTAAAGCCCGGCCAACTTCGGTGAACCTCGTCAGTTTCCTTGTATTACGATGTTGAAACCTATGTATATATTGACACGGCTTTCGATTCCGTTAATTTGATATTAAGTTAAAAAAAACACACATCAAAAGTGCCATGCCGATATTTTCCCGACCCGATATGTATCGCATTAAGTTTAAACATAGCATTACCATGCCTAAAATATAATGAATATGAACACCGTTATTTATTTAAGATTTCCTGTGAAAAGATTTACGGTGGCCATCTTGCCGAAATAGCTGACGCGAAGGAGAACATGTTTCTACTCAAAGAGGTTGCAGCCCTTGGAGGTATTTATCCATTTCAGTTTTCTTGTTAAAAATATATCAAACAATATATATCTCAGGGGCCGTGGCCAAGTGGTTAAGGTCGTTGACTGCAAACCACTTGCCCCTAACCGCTGTTGGAATGAATCCCGCCAGGGACTTTGGATCTTTTTATGCGGGTAAGAAATCCAGCTAGCTTACGGAACGTCGTTGGTTCTACTCAGGTGCCCATTCTTGCCTGACATAATACACGGAAGGGCACCTAAGATCTTTCTTCACCAGTAAAACTGGATAGTCGCCATGTGACCTATACTGTATTGATGCGGACGTATTGAATAGAAGAAGAAAGAAGATTCTCCGTTTGAGTTTTGGTCTAACCTCTGAGTGCTGGTTCTATTTCATTCGATTTACTAATTTTTTTTGCACTATATTTAATTTACCATTTGTAGGCATCAGAAAAAAATTGGGATAGTTCATCCGACTTCATTTGTAACGTTGGAGCATACGTTATTACGTCATTTCTAAAAAGAAAGTCAGGGGAATCATTTGGAGCTGTTATCATTTTGGAATAATTTTAAGATTGATTATTTCTTCTAGACCGTTATTGGATAGGCGGTAGTGATCTTCAGGTAGATGGCGAGTGGAAATGGTATACGTCAAATAGTGACATCACGTATAGCACGTGGTATCCTGGAAACCCTAGTGGTGGCACGGAGGACTGCTTGGAAATTGTGCATGGCCCTCACGGAACATCGTGGAATGATCTGACGTGTCATACATTCATAAAATATATATGTGAAAAACCAGTGTGAGTAGGAAAACTTTAAAAAATAGCGCATGTCAATCATACATGTACTGCACTTCATGATGTCAATGAAACAGAGTGTATTAGTACCCTGACAATGTTTACTTATGTATTACATTTATTCATATTTATCTAGATTAAGTCATGTTATTACATTCTTATATATTACCATTCTTTATAGACTAACACAATTATACATTATACACAAACTATACACTACCCATTAAACACTTAAACTTTGAATGAACTATTCCAATCTCAAAGCCAGGCAGGCCCATTGCATAGGTTAAGCAGGTTAATTTCTTCCGCATAGTATCTGTTGTAGTAAACATTTATCAGCGTTTTTACTATTTTCAGAAACGATGAACAGATCGTAGGCTAGTTATGAATAAATTCAGTTGTTTATCAAAACATGTGGTGAATCTAAATAAAATTGTAAACTAAATATGCTCTCTGTTGTTCATATTAAAATCTACATAAATTTAAATATATATTTCTTTTTTTGCTGATTCAACTATTTTAAGATTATTTCTTTTGTCAAATAATTTAGTTTAAACTAATTTTATACTGAATTGTGTTAATTTGGAGATGAAAACAAGCCGGCTTTGTTTATTTTTGATGTATTGTGTCAGAGTAAACACGTGATGTTTTAAGACTTTTGTATCTTTGTTTTGTTTTGGGTTTTACGTCACATCGACAACGTATAGGTCATATCGCGACGTTCCAGCTTTACTACATGGTGGAGGAAGACATCAGGTGCCCTTCCGTGCATTATTTCAGGCACGAACGGGTACCTGAGTAGAACCACCGACGTTCCGTAAGCTAGCTGGATAGCTTCCTCACATGAAAGAATCCAAAGTCCCTGTCAGGATTCGAACCCACAGAGGTGAGGGGCAAGTGGTTTGAAGTCAACGACCTTAACCACTCGGCCATGATTTTTGTATCTGTTAATAAGAACATATTGTCTGGGGTAAGAGTGCAAGCCTATTGGTCTCTATATAGACTTTAAAGAGAGAAGACGTTAAGCTAAGGTAAAATAAAAAATAAGACCTCTTGACTTGGTATAAAACAACGCTCATCTATAGGAATTTCCCTAACAACGGAAGTAACATTTCGCGCAAGCGTAATCTATGAAATGGAGACAGCAAAGTCAATGCAAATAATCAGGGGTTGGTTCCGATGGATGGGGGTTACAATTAATGAAAATTAATATTTATGTACGACTTAATCATGAATTAAAAAAAACACCACACAAACTTATATACATAGTTCATCTCCAAACCCACTAATACGGGCAATACTCTATACGAGTGCTGTAACATTGATTAGTACTAATTTGTTCACCTTTATTAACAAATTACGTCATTCAATTGTGACTTGTTGGAGTGAAAAAAAAATAAGGACCTATAGAACAGACATACATGTATATACACTGACATCTAGTGGTGTTCAACCTTAAACACATCTGATAAGAGATTGTACCATAATTGGAACATATTTATTTTAGTACATAAGTTATGCCTGTGTTACCGGTGTTTATGGCTCTTCTTGCCCTGTGCTGCCACACACCAGGTACTGTCACATACATTTATATCAATTATCAGAAATAGAAACTATATCTCTACTTATATAAAACAATTTTACTACAAATATGTGTTCTGAAATATTGTCGATAACTTTTTGAACTAAATCATATTTCAAAATTCAGCTTAAGAGCACTAATACATGACCTGTCTGATAATAGCTATATGGACATTTATATAAGTATGTTATATATGAATAATTTGTAAAAAATGCGGTCAGTGCCACTCAACTATTATTCATAGTACAAGCTCAATTGGAAATATTTTCGTCAAAGGACGACAACCTGTGGTTAACAAACATTATTTAGGAGAGGTTATTATCATTATACGAGAAAGTTTGTTTGTGATGTTGTATTGTATGTTGTAAAGCTTGTTTAAAACCGACTTTTCTTTACTATATTCACAATAATATCTCAATTTAACATATACAGTAAACTCCGCTTATAACGAACTCATTGGGACATTCAAAATATGTTCCTTATATCCGGAGTTCCTTGTAAGCATATAGCGAATTAGTTCTTTGTATCAAAGTTCGTATAGGGAACAGATTTACATATAACGAACTGATTGTTTACCGTCGTCTGCCATTTGGGAGAGCATTTGATTAAGAAAAAAATAGTCTCTTTTTTTTCATTTTAGACACAATACCCATGAGCGTACTTTTTGCATATTGAAAATTGTTTGCTATTTCAGTTTTAGTTCTACTCCCTTTCTCATAGAATATCATATTTTGTTTCTAAACTCAGTGCTTTTCGATTTCTTTCCATGATTAAGAGTAAACAAGATTTTCGATTTTTCCTTCCTTTTATATTGAAGATCTTCTATTATATTTTAAGGGTGACTTTTACTAATGAAAGATGTAAATTTCTTTTCATTTCAATCAAGCGTACTTTGTAGTTTTCAATGGATTATGCTTGCAAAGGTGCTTGATTATGTTGAAAACCGGCTATAAATTATCATAAGCAAAACTATTAAAGAAAGAAAATAATAGAATAAATGGAATAACCATTTTACCTTGGTGACAAAAACTTATGCTATAAATATCCTAAATAGAAAACTATTACGGACTGCTATACAAATTAATTTTTATAAATATATTGAAGTACAGTACATTCGACCGAATCTTAACCCCTGTCAATGAAAACAAAAGTTAATATTTACAGATAGCCAAAATTTTGGAGTTCGTTATAAAAGAGTAATTTTCGGTACATTTAACTAAATTTGGACTAAGAAATGAGTTCCTTATAAGCGATAATTACTTATAACCGTGTTCGCTATAACCGTATATTTTTATATTAAAGGAATAGGAATGGATGGATTGATGTCTGTCTTATATAAATATTCATCATTTAAAAAGAGGTACCATGACAGTTTTTCTGTTGAAATCAATCCTATAAGTGAGAAATTCGTGTTTAAAGACACTATTTTTTACTTGAGAAATAAGTTCATTGGCGCCGCCATTTTGGCGTTCTATCATTCTCGCGAGACAGACGAGACCGAGATTGTGACGTGTTACACCCACTTCCGGTATAGGTGTACCCGCTGGTACAACTGAAATATATCTTGATGAAGAACTTATTAATCTTATTGCGTACATTATATATTATTTATGAAAACATCATATGAAACTGAATTGCTTTAATTAATTGAAGACGCCGCGACATTAATTATCATTTGTCCGATTTTCAAGCTTGCTGATGATCCCACCACATGATTTAAGCAATGACTGCTAAATTTTCAAAAATAAACCATCAATTTAATTTGGGTACTGTGAGAAACTTCTTCAAATTGACGATATATCCTTTTATTTTGTACTTAATTTTCGCTAGACAAGCTGTCCGAATAGGGTACATCGCCTGTCATGTATCTTTTTTTTTTCAGCGTAAAATATCAACTAAATCCAATATGCAGCGATCTGCTGAGGACGGGGAAAATTCGGGCTAAAATAAATTGTTCCTTATAACAGGAAGTTCGCTATATCCGTGTTCGCTATAAGTGAAGTTTACTGTACCCGTGTCGCTTTTGCAACTCTGTAAAATGGTAGGGCACGGCGATGTATATATATATTTTTTGACGAGATGTAATGTGATAAATAGAATATTATGGTTGTGTAAGAATATTATAGTCGTGTAGGTTCATTACTAAATTTATAACACTCTTTAAAATGAAATAATATCATGCTCGCCAATATATTCAGTATTGAATCTACACTCATTTAATATTCTCGTTATTTTATTTTAGTACTAGGTCAATGTGGTGATGGGTTCATCAAACATGGTGATTCATGTTACCACTTCAGTCATGATACAGAAACATGGCTAGATGCCGAGGTAATCTTATTTTCTTCATCTGTTGTTACTGAATACTATCTGAAGAGAAGTTTTAGATTTTAGTTCGTACCAGAAAGATGCAAATACACCAGAAGATATCCGGTCGTTGCTGAGATACGAACCTTCCGCTTACAAGTAAAAATAACAACGCTCTTGACCACTGAGCTTCCCTTACGCAGTCGTAAGAGGTTGTTGTGATATATACTTATGAAAGTAGGTGGGCACACAACCGTAACAACTTTTATGTACTGTCTGCCAGCCAGGATAGTTGATCATGTTTGACAAGTTATATTAAATTCTAGCCTGTGAGGATACTGCAAACTTAGAAGACTATCAAATACAGTCACCCTAGTGAGCAGAAGCCGACCTTGTGAAATAATAACTTAACCGAATAAAATTACATGACATGATTTGTTAATAAAGATGGCCGCTTAAACACTTAAATTATTGAATATTTAAACTAATTGACTTTTTATGGTGTCGTTGACAGTATCTTTTCATGCTAAGTCACGTGTTTTCAGATTTCCTGTGAAAAACTCTACAGTGCTAATCTTGCCGAAATAACAGACGCCAGTGAAAACAATTTTATCATAAATGAAGTTAACTCCCTTGGTTGTAAGTTCAATTATCATTATAGATTAGACTTCTTTTCTTTTATTCACATCGACAAGTCTTTTTTTCGTTCATTTAAAGATTAAAAGAAAGTTTACTTTCTGGTAAATGAGTTAAAGAATGACATAAATTTTTCAAGCGCTTTATTTTCAGCTAAGAGAACTTTGCCTTTTATATATATTTTATGTTGTTTGTTTAATTTCTTTTAATAACTTTTAAGTTATTGTTAATGACCAATCTCTTACGCAGCGATCTCCCCTAACCAGTAAAGATATCTCTGCCATCACAAACGTTTAAATATCAATATTTTGATATTTTATAATTTTTAGCTTTTTAATTTATTTTTCATTATTTTGTATACTTTTGATAATTTTTTGATAAAATATAACGGACGTAGGTACAAAAAGTTTAAAATAATTAAATAAAACATAACGTGAAAAATGACGTTAGATTTTCTATGTAACGGTCGATATTTACATTTACGTCATGTGACTTTCCAATCTCCACGCTGTGATCTCCCCTTAATTCTTCGGCATAGATAGTTAGTGTACTTATAAAGGGAAGTAACCGCTGCGTGGAGTTTGGTGACTTTCATCATCATGTGACGTCTGTGAAGGCAGTGATTACAATCTGCCAAGGGAAGTAATCACTGTGAGGAGTTTGGTTAATGACGTCTGCCAACAACTGATACACAGTATATACCATTGGATCTCATTTGTAACTTATTGAACTTATATAATCATCTTTGTTTCGTTAAGTATTGCACAAAAAAAAAGAAAAAAAAAAGGAAAAAATGTAACTGTTTGTTTTAACAGTTCCTTACTGGGTTGGTGGAAATGACCTTCAAGTCGAAGGTGAATGGAAATGGTTTACGTCCAATGAAAAGGTCACATACAGCACGTGGCACCCTGGTAACCCAAGCAATAGCGGTGGTAATGAAAATTGCATGGAGATTCTTGACGGCGATGGTTCTGGGCCAAAAAAACCTCTGTGGAATGACAAGGTTTGCCATGCTTTCCAGAGATACATTTGTCAGAAGACAGCGTAAGTTTTTTGTTTTTGTGACTTAAAACCCAAGGTTAGACAACAACAAAATATTTGGTCAATGGTCAGAATTACATAGAAAAATGGTATGAAAGAAAGGTTTCATTATATATATTGGCTAAATATTCGTTTAAAAAGCGTAAAGCTAAATTTCGATCTTTGAACTTTTCCCGATTTCTTTATCGTGACTAGAAAAAGTGCCTAATACGATAAAATTAAGTTTGTATATTGATGGAAAGTGAGCGGAATTTGCGAGCACTAATCGCTGTATATCATGTGTCTACCTATGAGCCTATGAAAGAGATTCATTGGTTTCTCCTTTTACCTTTTTTCCCGGTGTAGAGGTGGTTTGGGATAGGGGAAGAAGACATTTATTGATGAATTGTGGGATTTGAAATTTGTTTGTATATCATCCAAGTAACACATTGTACAGTTGGAAAAAACCGGCACATTTCGAATCTTCCCTCGTTTTACAACGACTAAAAATCTTTAAATTTTATTTAATTTATTAAAGGGAAAAAAATAATACTATCCAAATAATATGTTAGCATAAAAAATGACAGAAGTATGTTTTATTCAAACAAACTTTAATTCGGAAAATTATATTCGATGCTAGTTTGCAAAAAAATGTATGAACATGTACAGTAAATATTAAAATTTGATTTATTTTTTATTTTCTGTTTCAGTTCGGTGAACGAAATTGTTGGATAAATGAAATATATGTTCACTTTTTATGTACAAATGTTGTTTAACATACATTATTTAAAATAAAATGATTATTGTGACGTTAACGTGGTAATAAATGTTTAAACTATAAACTTAAAGTATAAATAAAAAAAATACAGAATGAATATTTATTATATAAATGATTAAAGAAAACAATAACTAGGACGACAGTTTTATGATAAAGAAGGGGATTCCAAAATTTTTACATTACCCCTGGGCCACCATTAACAGTCAGTGCGACATCTGTCAACCACTCGTTAAAATATGACGTCACCGTCATAAGGTTATTTTTACAAAAATATACGAGATAGACTAAGCTAGACAAAACAGTGATTGTCCGCTATATGTATTATATCAAATTTTATAGAATTTATTCTGAACTAAACAGCAATAAATTTTATAAAATTTGATAAAGACCGATAACTTGCTAACAGTTTGTCGCGTACGCATATCGGCAATGTTTTTATGATTGACAATTCTATATAAAAGATGTCTATTGCCTATGCCATATCTGTATGTTCATTTCAAATATGTCTATTGCCTATGCCATAACTGTATGTTCATTTCAAATATCACGCCTGGTAAATGATAGAGCTACCTTTTTTCGGAGGTATACGGTAAATCGCTCTATCGCTACTTCCGAGCTAGTTCATGTCGCTAAAACCAAGTGTCAAGTGTTTGCATTTTTTATATATTTTGTAAACTTTACACCATGCAAATATCAAAATTCGGAGAATGCTATGCCATGTAGATTTGATTAAAGTTTCTAGAAAACATAAAGCTGTTATAATTGTGTTTGAAATGTAGTTGCAGCGGCATTTCCATGCAGTTAGCGAATTCAACGTTGAAATGGACTGTTTTATCATGAAACAGATTATTTTTCCTCCAATTTTCATCTAAACTGAGATTTAGATAAAAAACAAATACGTTTCAAGTAGATATAAGGTCTAGAAATGAAGTAAAATTGAAATCAGATCAAAACAATAGTTAATAAAGAAAATATAGGATATTTGTTCTGCGAGACAGTTTTGTCGTGAAGGAGGTAGTCTGTCGTCAAGGAGATTTTTGTTTGTTTGTTTCATTTTACGCCTTTTCCCAACAGTATTTCAGTCATATAGGCGGGTAGTTTCCTAACCATCGTTCCTGGAGAGTTACACCAGTACTAGACAACTTTCCTCCGCGCTAAACTACCAAAGCATCTCCCGGGGATCGAACCCACGCCAGAGAGGTAACTGGATTAGAAGTCATCGACTCTAACCGCTTGACCACGGAGGCGGTAGCTATATAGTTACGTACAATGCGTACGAGACAAACTATAAGCAATTTGTTGGTCTTTTATCAAATTTTATAAAACTAATTGCTTCCATAAATAAAATATTTACAGGCTCTTTAAATACAAATACAGACGAATTTTAGCACAGACAGTTTCCACAGCCTCCGTTGATCTATAAAACAAATGAGCCGCGTCACGACAAAACCAACGTAATGCGTTTGCGACCAGCATGGATCCTGACCAGCCTGCGCATCCGCGCAGTCTGATCAGGATCCATGCTGTTCGCTTACAAACCCTATTACAAGTATACGGAGAAATTGATAGCGAACAGCATGGATCCTGATCAGACTGCAAGGATGCGCAGGCTGGTCTGGATCCATGCTGGTCGCAAACGCATTGCGTTGGTTTTGTCGTGACGTGGCTCATATTTACTCTGACGTTGACAACTTATTCAGAACCTGTCTGTTTTAGTCTGTTTACAGACATTACTGTGTGTCAACAAATGACTGCTGATGATGGTTTTAGCTAATACACAATCAACAAGAACACAAAATAATGGGTGAACATATTCCCTTACAATCGTTTGTTTTGTTTATCTATATACAGTATAGACATTCATTATAATCAAAGTTTCACTATCATATATTTTACTAATTTTTATTGAGACTCATCAATAAACACATAATACTCGATCATACAAATAATAAAACATGAAATACTAACATGGCCATTATGTTAGAATTATAATTATATGATAATTTTCATAAATACAATATATATTAAACTGTGCATTTAAGCATATATTCATGATAAGAAACAAAATACATTTGTTAATAATTGTCAATAAAATCAATTCTTATAGTAAAGCGAGTTGCTTTAAAAAAAGAGATGTAATAAGTATTGATATTTTTTAAGATATTTTTAACGCGCGTTTCACAGGGCCATGGTGTAATTCATATTACAATGGTAATACTCGTATAAACTGCGTCTGTTAAATTATGGACTGATTTTTATTTTCATAAAAAAAATCGTGCACTATCATATTCAAGTACATGTATTATAAACAAACTTTTAACATGTAATATGGCCTCCTATAAACGGTCAGTTGTTATATAACCCGTGTTTACAACTGATCATTGACCATACTGTCGGTAAATATAACCTGTATAATTAATATAACAATATATTGGGATACAGAACCGAATAGAACTGTTTTTATTTGTACATAGTATATCATCAAATCGTTATAATTTTGAATTGAGAACGTATGCACAAAAAACTTAATTTTGGAGGCCATTTTAAATGCTAACTTGTGCACTATTTAAATAGTTATTAATTATACAGAGTGTTGATGCAGTAATTGTAATAGCACCTTATTGGGACAGGCGATATCTGAGCTTTTCTCGCAAAATTTGTGTCAAATAACAGCAAAAATATTAACTTAATAATTATACTACTTTGGATAAGGCAAAACTTGTAAAATACAGTACAAATCATCTGAAAATACAGCTTTTTACTGGTTGATAAAGCGAATGCAATGTCGTCTGAAATAACCGATTTGTTTTACCTTATTCCATAAATGCCATAATGACATAAAATCGTTTGGAAAATTGAAAAATGATCAAGAGCTAAGAGTTTTCTCATATCCGGCGCATTAACCCTCAGAAATGAAAAATAATCTGTCTTTCCGTAGAAATGGGCAAAGCAAGTGTTTTATCATGTCCTAGCAATGGACTTAGAACATGTAAAATGTTTATCACCTTAAGATAAAAACAATGAATGTGAAATATGTTTTTGGATATGTTAACAATGTGGTATTTTGAGTTTCATGCAAAATATCAAATTACTATATAACTGTACAAACTGCCAAAATACAAAAGAAGCAAAATGCGGTTGGGATTTAATTTGTATCTCCATAGTAACTATAATGGGGCACCAGAAATGAAAAGAAAATCGGGTTTTAGAAGAAGATAAAATATGTTATGTCGAAGAAAAATATAACAAACAAGCCACACGATAAAACGTAACGTAACGTAACAAAACGTCAGCTCTTCGCATTGTGACGTTTTTTAACGTTATCTCAGTCCCTGTGGTCAAGTATACAGGCAGATTTAAACAGAAGGTTAACAAAATATCCGCCATAAATCTTTATAATATTAATGATAATGATTTATTGTTTACTTTTCCATGTTATAAAGTATATCAGTCTAAACGTTTTATTATACCCAAGCTATTGTCAGTAAAGATGTTCATTACATATAGCTTTACCCGTTGTATGACAGATTTACTTTCATTTAACCGAAGTTTTATTGCTGTAAGTGCATGTATACTCATTAAACAGTAAAGTAATTACAGAAAATGTAACATCCTGACGGGTTGTCATATTGCGTAATGCTCGCATGTTTTTACTAGTAAAATAATTACCCGTGAGTCCAGCCTGTCAGACATAATGCACGTTGAACTAGACACAATACATAGAAACATATAGACATAACTGACAGATCATCTAATTAAATTATTGCGCAATAATCAGCTGATTGTGTATATATAGTCAAAGAAAATAAACAACAAACACCACTGTAGTCACTGGACACCACCAGGTAAGGTTTTGTTATATCCTTATATCACAGTTGTCTTATTTATTCTAGTATATTCCGCGTCTTACTACTTTACATATGACTTTTGTTGTTGTTTTGTTGTTGTTGTTTTACTTAAAGATTTTATCATTCAGCTAGATTGCTAACATTTTTTATTAACTGCTGAGATTGAATGTCGACTGTTTATTTACATAATAATACTAATAATACAAACATATTTATATCATTTTACTTTGTACATCTTAAAAATAATAAAAATAATTGGGGTTAAATATGTTAATGTAAGATATGTAAATACCAACTATATAATTTGTTCACCGTGATTTTTTAATGAAAATAATTACTAAATATCTTAAATGATCTGTTTATACAACTTCTTTTCTTCGACTTTTTTAATGCAAATATCTAGGATTCGTTTGTTTATTCTAAGTGTATATATCTACTTCAAGATTTTTCAAACATAATACCAACTTTTTTAGTTGACTGTGATTATTTAATATAAATTCCTAAGTAAATTGTTTACATTTACAATTTTTTTATCATTTTTAAAATTTTTAGCAAAAAAAAAAAGAAAATATTTGTATCTCGTATTCGAATAACAAAATCATTTGTATTTTTGTAACACTGTTTATTTGAAATGGCGCACATAATTTATATGAGCACTAGCTTATTTAATATGTATATAAAGATACGTTTTCCTAAAGTTTTCTTTATTTTCCGACCAAAAAGACAAACTTAAATGTATGTAATGAAAAAGTAGAATAACTTTTTTGTTTTAAAAGACATATAAAAACAGCCACGCGTTAAAATTATATATAAGACTAGTAGCCCTTTACGTTATTTCGAGATTTTCCTGCATTTTGAACAAGTATACTTACATACAATTCTCGTATATACATACCTTACTTTACATCTGTCGCTCTTCTTTTTTGAGGGGATGGGATGGGGGAAGAGGGGGTGGTGGTGTCATTTTAAAAATATCTTGATCTATAACTCTATAACCTGTATTTGTTTGGCTTTCCCGGGGATCACGCAAGGCGGCCTCCTCGCATCTCGAGTCAAATACAAGTTTCATATCAAAATATTCTTATAAATCAGTGCTAGCGAAACGAAAACAACGGTAACAGCAAGCTAAATGCTAAATACAAACCATGTATAGAAATAAATGTGTAAATGTAACATGAAACATGTTGTGTTGATTCTTTAAAGACTGATATGAAATAAAGATTTTAAAATATAGTAAAAGACATGAAGTTCAATAGTTAAAGGACATGTAGGGAAAAAAACTTGTAACCTATGTAAAGAATATCTACTCTATAATTGAATAAAACACGGTATTTTCCTTTTGTCCGTTTTTAGGTATAACCTTGTCGTTTCGTTTGTGTATATATACTTTTCATTTTCCCCCCATTTCAGACAACAACATGATCAAACACTTAGCCCTATTGTTGGTCGGCGCCCTCGCCGTCAACGCATCCTATTACAGCCGTAAGAGCAAAGGATATCCGATTAAAAAAGGATTCGGTGGCGGTTACGGCAGTATAGGTGGCGGTTACGGCGGGAGTATCGGAGGTAGTGGATACGGAGGCGGTCATGGTGGTGGATATGGGAAGAAATATGGTGGTGGATACAGTGGTGGAATGATTAGTGGAGGAATCGGTGGATACAGTCGAGGCTACGGAGGTGGATACGGAAAAGGATACGGAGGAATTAGTAGCGGATACGGTGGTGGATCTGGATATGGTGGAATTGGAGGAAGTTACGGCGGTGGACACGGAAAGTTCGGCGGTGGAATTCGAATTGGAGGAGGTTTTGGAGGTTATTATCAAACTAATATTTTCTTTAGCTTTCGTCTTACACAAAAAGAAAACTTGAAGTTGCCAGCTTTCAAAGAATAAGGGGTAACCTGATATTATGCGTGTTCACGTTTTGAAAATGAATGCTTATTTTTATCAAAAGAGTGAAACAAAAAATTTGGACATGAAACCAAAACTTTAAAAAGTGAAAACTGGAGTCTCGATTTGATTTAGAATATTCATGAGAGGTATCTCTTTCACGCCCCACCGGCTAGCATTGTTAGATAAATATGTATTGCTATTAATATCTAACATTATCAAAACATGTTACATATGTTTTTCAGGATATCAGAGGGGTGGTATTGGAACAGGATATGGCAGTGGATACGGAGGTGGAGCTATCGGAGGTGGTATCGTCGGTGGTATCGGCGGTGGTATCGTCGGTGGTATCGGCGGTGGTATCGTCGGTGGTTACTACGGGGATGATGATGATGATTTTTATGGCAGATACACCATTGGCTATGGAGGTTCCGGTTCAGGTGTGTACGGGGGATACGGTAGAAGAACCGGTGGCTACAGAAAATATCCAAGCATCGGCAAGAAATATGGTGGTTATGGCGGAATCAGCGCTGGAATCGGAGGGTAGGCCTAAATTGATTTTCTTTTTGTCATGCTAAAGTCAATAGCACTAATTATCATTATTATTTTTATTTCTAATTACCTGTGGTACTGAACAAGTTTCCTCTTTTAATTAAAAAAACAATTCGAGGCACAATTTTTGGTAAAATATTGCTCAAGATACGGTGCATGGTGTGCGTCGCGTGATCAGACTAAGAAATACCGCATTTATTATTTTACTGCAAATCTGATTTGTTGCAGACCTTTGTGCTGTCAAAAATCCAGTAACAGGTTTATAATACATGGGTTATTTGATGGAAAAAAACAAGAACAGATTATATATACATTCCTGTTGAAATTAGCCGAGGATTCGAAATAGAATACACACTGATATATAAAGTCTCATCAACATATTCTCATATCAAACATACAAAATTTCAGTTCTGGATATGGTAAAGGGTACGGCGGTGGAGCCGGCGTTTACGGCGGTGGAGCCGGCGTTTACGGCGGTGGAGCCGGCGGGTACGGTCAAAGTGGATTTGTATCAAGTGGAGTCGGTGGCTACAGTCAGGGTTATGGATTTGGAGGTGGAAAGAAATTTGGCGGAGGATATTAATTTCAACTTGTAAGATCTTTTTCTTTTCAAGCATGTTTATACAAAGAGAGGTAACAATAAAGATAACAAATTTCTGTATGTTAGACTTTTAGACACGAATGAATACTACTAGCATACTATCACTGTATCAATATAAATAGAAAATCACATGTCTCTTAATATCACTTGCCGGCCATGACTAGGAGTTTAAATCCCAAAGTGCCCTGTTTTTCATGCAAGATAAATTTGGCTATGCACAACTTCATTTAAGGTACCAGGCACAAAGTCTCTGATTATAAAATTACATATAATCCACGATCTACACCATTCTAATCAGAAATGAAAAAAAATCTCAACATTACACTGACATTTATATGAGTTCAAGGTAATCTGAATTTATAAATAGATGTTCCATATCTTTAATTTCAGAAAGACCGATCTGTCTACCAGGCGTTTGCTGTGTGGTGTTGTTATATTTTCCATAATTCCGTTATTTTAATAAAAAAATGTTTTTATCAAAATATCACTTTTTGTTGTATTTATCTCCATAGATACTGTTGTTTTGTATGTAATTTTTAATATGCGTTTGTTAGTAAAATGAGCAATAACTGGAACTAACGCATTCTTATGGAAGACATGATACATTGATGTATCTAAAAGAAATACCAAGGTTGTAAAGAAAAACTTAAGTAAGTGCTACTGTAATGCTTTCTCGCCATCGGCCAATATCGTAGCTAATCGGGTATTTCCGGAACTTTATCTTTTCAAAGTCTTGGGTATTAAATTATTTACAATCACTCATCTTTTATCGCTATGTACTAACTTCCGATTTTAAACGGTTGAAAATTAATGAATACTGAATATTGTGAAAAATAACGTTCCGGAAATGACCAATTGTTTACGATATTGGTCGATGTTAGAAATTATTTCGCGGAAAAGCATTACAGTAAAACTACCTTAAAATTGTTTATTATATATAAGACTGTTTCATTAAGTTCCAAAAGTGAGCTGCAAGACTAATTCTAGACAAAGATTATGACACTCCATCTGCTGAACTTTTTTCTGAACTCCGCTGGATGACCTTTTCACAGAGGGTTGTTTTTCAAAAAGCTATTATGATGTTTAAAATAATGAATAATCAGGCGCCTTCCTATTTATTGAATAATTTCATTTTATCGTCAGATGTTCATACTCGAATTTTGCGTTCATCATCTGATTTTCAACTTTATACCCCTAGACCAAATTCTGAACAATTTCGTAAGTCTTTTGTTTATTCTGGATCTTGTATTTGGAACGGCCTTCCTGATTATATTAAGTCTGCTACATCTGTTAACCATTTTAAAACCTTATACTTGAGGTTTTATCACGCATTGATGTATACAAATTGATAATCTCCTGTATGTATTTACATTTAGTATTTTAATAGTTTGAATATGTTAAATTATATTGTTCCTTGTTGAGGGCCTCATGGAAGATTGATATGTTTATCCAAATGAGTTCTCTCGTTAAATAAAGTCTTTATTATTATTATTATTATTATTATTATTATTATTATTATTTCATTATATATAAATCTCCATGATTAAAGCAAGCATTTCTACTTGTACGTCACGTAAATCATACAGCATGTCAATAAAATGACATTTTATAATATGAGCCGCGTCATGACAAAACCAACATAATGGGTTTTCGACCAGCATGGATACAGACCAGCCTGCCCATCCGCGCAGTCTGATCAGGATCCATGCTGTTCGCTATCAGTTTCTCTACTTGTAATAGACTTGGTAAGCGAACAGCATGGATCCTGATCATACTGCGCGGATGCACAGGCTGGTCTGGATCCATGCTGGTGGCAGACTCATTACGTTGGTTTTGTCTCGACGCGGCTCATATTATAAAATGTCATAACTCTTTCAAGAGGACAATTTCTTCACATATAGATATACAATGCACTTCTTCTATACATCGACTAAGCTCTGACAACGAGTTTCATACCTAAGCTTCAGGTGGTTTTAAGAGAAATAGGACTTTATCAATCGCAACTTTTCGGCCCTTTCCGTAAGTCTCCGTTATTATAGATAATAGTCGAGGATGTTCCGATTGGACTATATTATCACTAATGGCCCTTCTGAGAGCAGCAATATCAGCATCAAATAATGACGTCAGGGAAAACCAGCCCCGCACATGACAAAAATGTACTCATTATTGGAATTACAAAAACAGTCGAAAGAAAGCGTATATGCGACGTCTGTCGATTTCTTCTGCATAATATAAGGATCTGCTGAACTACCAAAAATAACTATGGTAATAATACTAAGTATCATATGTGATAAGTCGCCATGTTATAATTATAATATGGACGTTGTCGGTGTGAGATACAGAATCTACAAAATTAATAGCAGACAATGTTTGAGCCGCGTCACGACAAAACCAACATAGTGCGTTAGCGACCAGCATGGATCAAGACCAGCCTGCGCATCCGCGCAGTCTGATCAGGATCCATGCTGTTCGCTATCAGTTTCTCTACTTGTAATAGGGTTTGTAAGCGAACAACATGGATCCTGATCAGACTGCGCAGGCTGGTCTGGATCCATGCTGGTCGCAAACCCACTATGTTGGTTTTGTCGTGACCCAGCTCACTTAATCGTTCAATAATAAAAATATTAGTATTCATCATATTAATGTTAATACTAAACCACTTAGAACTCTTTCAACACTTTTTTCAAGAAGTATTTTATATGAATATTTAAATGATTTCCATTGTTTTTATCAATATTTGAAATGTCTAGGTTCTATAAATAGTATGCCTATTTTAGGCCAATTCACTTACACTGATTGAGTAGTAGTGGCTAAGATAGTTTTCCAGAAAATGTCCTTGCAGTCTGAAAGACTATTTTTGATGATTGCTGTGGATCGTAGTATTTGCATAATGAAATGTATTGCTTATACTTCTATCAAATTCCAATTCACAGCAAGCCAATTACAAAATATGAGCCGCGTCATGACAAAACCAACATAATGGGTTTGCGACCAGCATGGATCCAGACCAGCCTGCGCATCCGCGCAGTCTGATCAGGGATCCATGCTGTTCGCTATCAGTTTCTCTACTTGTAATAGGGTTTGTAAGCGAACAGCATGGATCCTGATCAGACTGCGCGGATGCGCAGGCTGGTCTGGATCCATGCTGGTTGCAAACCCATTATGTTGGTTTTGACATGACGCGGCTCATATCTAGAATTGATGTTTATTCATTGATTGTTAGATTGCGGACTCGTATGGACAAATAAATGGTAGAGTAGATAGATATACCTGTGTTGCTATCATTTATATTATTTATATTGCCCAATTCAACATAATGAAATTACAGTTCCGGGGGGGGGGGTCACCGTTTATGCGTAAATAGGTCAAGGTCATTTAGCAATGGTGGCTGATTTGTACGGGGTGCCGGACGAAAATACGACAAAGTTAACGTTTCTGATATACTTTAAGTCAACATTTTGTTGTACTTTCGCGTCGCGGGGCGCAAATGCGAAAACACGAAAATACGACACTCGCCACTTATATATTTTCGTGTTTTGGTCGGCGTCCCCGCGGAGCCGAAGTATGTCAAGGCATAAATCAGCCACCGTATCATTGTGTTCTAATAAACTCAGCTCACATACATCTATAAATTATACATGTATAGATTTAAATCTGACTCTATCTTTTTGGAGAAATAAGACGCAAGTAACACACAATTTTGATTCGATATTTTTTTATTACCTATAATTGTTATAATTTCTTTCATTTGATGTAATATGTTTCATTTTCTTTGGCCATACGCCATCGCTCTATCGCACTGAAAAATAAAAATACAACATTGTGTATGTATAAGTGTGTGTTCTTCAAGGGATGATTTCAAATAAATTAACTAAATTTATAAATGTACCATCTAAACGTGATATAAGTTTAACCGTTCTTAATTTATAAAGTTATTGCTTCAAGATTGTAAAATGAACATTCATATTCATAATATTATTAGAATCAAAGTTCAGAAGTGACTGATGGAACGATTTAAATATTTAAATAAGAGACATTAATATGAATACAACCTTGCAGGTTAAGTTCGTCTTTTTCTATACAGAAAAATGATGATTTTGAGAAATCATATATAAAAAATATGCGTTTAGATAATCATGAAGCTAAATTATCATTTAACTAAAGATTTTAATACTTCATAGAACCTTTTTTTCTTCGTGTAAAATGTGTAAATACTAAATTGGTTTTGCTATATTACGATCAGCATAAGTTAAGCTTAGCATAAATTTAGATCAGCATAAGTTAAGCTTAGCATAAATTAAGATCAGCATAAGTTAAGTTCGACATAAATAAAAATCAGCATTATGTAAGTTTAACATAAATTAAGATCAGCATAAGTTTATCTTATCATTTATTAAGATCAGCATAATGTTAGCTTATCATTAATTAAGATCAGCATAATGTTAGCTTATCATTAATTAAGATCAGCATAAGTTAAGCTTAGCACGAATTAAGATCAGCATAAGTTAAGTTCAGCATTAGCTACGTTTAGATCTGGAACATGTCTAGCTAGTGTCGTTTTATTGAAGATTATCAAATCAATTTTTGACGACATAGTTTTGTAAAGTACCAGTATGTAAAGCTGAGTGACATGTTCACCGACACAAACTGAAACGTTGTAGATGTTCCGATCACAAAATACATGTATAACTTTTATATTACATTAATGTTTGGAAACGGGCATAAAAACATACCTATATAAACTTTAATATGACATTAATTTTTTTGGAAACGGGCATGAAAACATACCTTAAAATTTTCCACTATATAAACTTTTATATGACATTAATTTTTGGAAACGGGCATAAAAACATACCTTTAAATTTTCCACTATATAAACTTTAATATGACATTATTTTTTTGGAAACGGGCATAAAAACATACCTTTCAATTTTCCACTATATAAACTTTTATATGACATTATTTTTTTGGAAACGGGCATAAGAACATACCTTTAAATTTTCCACTATATAAATTTTTATATGACATTACTTTTTTGGAAAAGGGCATAAAAACATACCTTTAAATTTTTCACTATATAAACTTTTATATGACATTAATGTTTGGAAACGGGCATAAAAACATACCTTTAAATTTTCCACTATATAAACTTTAATATGACATTAATTTTTTGGAAAAGGGCACAAGAACATACCTTTAAATTTTGCACTATATAAACTTTTATATGACATTAATTTTTAGGAAAAGGGCATAAGAACATACCTTTAAATTTTCAACTATATAAACTTTTATATGACATTATTTTTTTGGGAAAAGGGCATAAAAACATACCTTTAAATTTTCCACTATATAAACTTTTATATGACATTTATATGTTGGAAAAGGGCATAAAAACATACCTTTCAATTTTCCACTATATAAACTTTTATATGACAATAATTTTTTGGAAAAGGGCATAAAAACATACCTTTAAATTTTCCACTATATAAACTTTTATATGACATTAATTTTTTGGAAAAGGGCGTAAAACATACCTTTCAATTTTCCACTATATAAACTTTTATATGACATTAATTTTTTGGAAAAGGGCGTAAAACATACCTTTCAATTTTCGACTATATAAACTTTTATATGACATTAATTTTTTGGAAAAGGGCATAAAAACATACCTTTCAATTTTCCACTATATAAACTTTAATATGACATTAATTTGTTGGAAAAGGGCATAAAAACATACCTTTCAATTTTCCACTATATTAACTTTTATATGGCATTATTTTTTTTGGAAAAGGGCATAAAAACATACCTTTCAATTTTCCACTATATAAACTTTTATATGACATTAATTTTTTGGAAAAGGGCATAAAAACATTCCATTAAATTTTCCACTATATAAACTTTTATATGACATTAAATTTTTGGAAAAGGGCATAAAAACATTCCATTAAATTTTCCACTATATAAACTTTTATATGACATTAACTTTTTGGAAAAGGGCATAAAAACATACCTTTCAATTTTCCACTTAGGTGCTTTCGTCACCACAGTCACAAATGAAGTTATTCGAACTTGTGCAACTGACGTCTTCCATCTTCCAGGTACTAACACTCTGCATTCTAATACAGTTGTTGGAAGTACTTCCGGTCGGTTTACCACTCTGCCAATCTAAGTCAGTGAAAAGTTCCCCAGTGGGCGCTTCAATAAACTGACCCTCCTCCAGTGTATCCATGACACCAAAAGCTACATTACTTTGCACTGTAAATAGAGGAAAATTTGTTTTAAAAAGGTCTCGCAAACTTTTGATCTTGTTTAGTGATCGTGACCACTGTTTTTATTACCTGCAAAAATGTGACAGGAGTTACAAAATTTTACTCGTTAACAGGTGAAACAATAATGATGGTAAAAAGTATTTCATTTCCTTTTTCTTATTTATACATGTATATAAGCCGCGTCAGGACAAAACCAACATAATGGGTTTGCGACCAGCATGGATCCAGACCAGCCTGCGCATCTGCGCAGTCTGATCAGGATCCATGCTGTTCGCTTACCAACTCTATTACAAGTAGAAAAAAACTGATAGCAAACAGCATGGGTCCTGATCAGACTGCGCGGATGCGCATGCTGGTCTGAATCCATGTTGGTCACAAACGCACTATGTTGATTTTGTCATGACGCGACTCATATCTATTATTGCTTTCGATCGGTCTGCAAGCATCAGAAGTCATTATCAAAAACAGTACCCGTGAAAAGAGGTAATGCTTCACCTGGCCTTTATTTTGACGTCAAGTATTTTTTTTTATAAATCTCCTATGTTATCAGTACAATCTGCCAAGGGAGGTAATCACTTTGAGGAGTTTGATGTTATTAGAACAATCTGCCAAGGGAGGTAATCATTGTGAGTAGAACAAAGACGCGTTGTGTAAAAGTGGTTCATTTTACTCTGTTAACAGCACAGGCACGAGTATCGGACCTGGGAAGAAAAAATATGACCAGATTGATAAAAAAAAACCGTGCTCATCTTAAAAGTGTAAAAAAAATGTAAATAATGACCCCCTTTAAAAATATACTGTAAGTTATGAGAAGGCCGGAAACTCCAGATTCGAGCCTACGGGCAAGGGATTCATTTCTCGGGCCGTTGTGAAAACAATTGGCCAGACAATTAAAAAAAACTATTATCACTATTTCACGTTTATATTAAGCTTCAGAATGAGACCAACCCAAAGTCTCTAGCCCTTCCCGTTCATGAAATATCTATCAGGAAACGAGCGACTTCGTGCTGAAAATCCTTGGTAGACTGAATTTCGGCACAACAATTCGGTACGTAAACATAGACTAATACATGTATGTCAGCTGACTACGGATCAAAATTACTTGAATTTACTAAATAATATTACTAAATACATTAAGATGAACAACTCACAGCCGTCAGCAGCATCTAATACACGCGAGATTCGAGTTTCAAACATTTACACGGTCTTTCAATCGCTTTCTACGCCATTAGGCATCTTGTGTGAAACGTTGCGGTTTTCGTTGCTATTGGCCAATCAGAAGACTCGTTACAAAATATCGAACAGCTGATTGACAATGGCGTAGAAAGTAATCTAAAGACCGTGGAAAGGTTTGAAATTCGAATTTTGCGTGCATCAGATGCTACTGACGGTTGTGAGTGGTCCAACTTTATGTATTTAGTAATATTATTTAGTAAATTCAAGTGATTTTGACCCATACTCAGCTGACATACATGTATTAGTCTATGTTTACGTATCGAATTGCTGTGCCGCAATTCTGTCTACCACGGATTTTAAGCACGAAGTCGCTCGTTTCCTAGATATTTCATGAACGGCTAGAAGCTTGATGTTGGTCTCATTTTGAAGCTTAATATAAACGTGAAATAGTGATAAAACTTTTTTTTAATTGTCTGGACAATTGTTTTCACAACGGCCCGGGAAATGAATCCCTTGCACTTACGAACTTTCGCTTTACGTATATGCAGTATTTCGATAGAGTGGAAGTCAGTGCGCGAACATGCGCTTTGCCATATCTCGTTCAGTTACCGCTCACGTTTTAAACTCGGTTGCTATGAAGCGACACTAAGTGTACATGGCTTTTTCAACTAAAATATCAGACAGACACATTAAAACAATACACATAAACTACACATTGCATTTGAAATTGATAATCAAACAAATATCTCAATATTCTTACCGATTTAATGTATTGTTTACATGTGATGACAGCAACGCTGTGTGTTAGATTACTTTCGGTTCAGAAAATTCATTTGTTTACCATCAAAACTGATATGTTTACCATAGGAACCATATATAGATAGAAAGCAAATTAAACAAAGGTAAAGAAAAAATTGTCCGTTTCTGAACAAAAAATCGAATAAATAAATACAAAGTCTTTTTAACATGTCCCTTCTTTGAGTTCATTTGAAAGGGGAATAATTTGGTGGAATTAGACAGGGAAACAGGGAGTTATCTTACATGGCTAGGGAATATGGCCGACTGAAATCATGCAAGCAAGTTTGTAAGTGCCTTGCTCGTAGGCTCGAGTTTCCGGCCTTCTCTTAACTTCTAGTATATTTTTAAAGGGGGTCATTATTTAGATTTTTTTGTTTTTGTTTTTTTGACACTTTTAAGATGAACACGTTTTTTTTTTTATCAATCTGGTCATATTTTTTCTTCCCAGGTCCGATACTCGTGCCTGTGGTTAACAGTTCTTACTTTGTGAATGTTATAAATAGTGTATTATATTCGTGTAGGTTCATTACTTTATGTATTGAACTCGTTGAATAAAATAACATTATGCTTCATAAAGGCTGGCATGACATTATTTTACTAATCTAATTCAATAAATTCAGTACTGAACATAATGGGGGACAGTAGTGGATTATCTTCCCTTGATAAAAACCGAGGTTAACCAAAATGTAAATAGGTCAAAATATTTGGAATCCTTTGCTTTTATCGTTGAGTTTTATATAAGACAGGTTGACATATCTTAATCAATTATTTACATATGCATCAACAAATATGTAAACCTTAAGGAAAAATGTTTCATTTATGTCAGATTCTACATCTTATCGCAATATCTAATCTGAATATTACAAATGATCATAATTAGCCCTAATTAATTTAGTTTGCTGCAAAGAAATAGGCGATAAAGTCCGAGAGTCCAATCTATTTATAGGGAGTACTCAGGGGAGGTTATTCACTACTGTCCCTCATTATACTTATTTAATATTATTGATAATAAGAATATTGTCACTGTCAAAGTTAAAGAAAGGTACAACTTTAGCTTAAACCTTTTCATGTGTTTTGGTCAGAAGTTTTACCGTTATATATTGCAGTGCAGGTGTTCGGTAGGTAACAATTAACTTAGCTGTTTCCATTTCATAATTTTTTAATGAAGTAGCAATAGATGTCTTGACTTTTTCGACAGATACATTACTTTTATGATGACGATTTTTGCAGACTTCACAATTTATTTAACAAATTACAGGGCAGTCTGAATTTGTTACATACAATTACATATTGTAACAAATACGACGTACATTAATAATTGTTGGATTTTAGAAAAATAGATCCAAATAAAACAATAATAAATATGGACTTATAATAACGAATTGAAAATAGACTTAATTGAGCAACAAAATATAAAATGATATTCTGACTCTATCATATTTTTATAACATAGGTGACACAATCTTGTACATTTGTATCTCTTTCTACATTACTAAATCTTTCTGGTTATGACTCTACACACTGTGAACATAATCGTAAACTGGTTAATCGTTACCTTTACTTCTCATTTGATACAAATATTTTCCAAATTAAAAATCAGTTTTACAAAGAACTGATATCATTACTCTATACCTCTACAATAAGAACTGATCTACGTAATGTTAGGCTAGATTTTTTTTCTCTAAAAAATTCGGAAAACCGAGATGAATAGAATTTAAACAGAATTTATTTCACTAGCATTAACATTGTTCAAGATATTATTGGGCCAGTGCTATATACTAATCTTTCATGAATTTAAAGTTGAATAACTCTATCCTTATCAATTAAAAATAATCCATAAATACATTTCTACATTATTTTCATCAAATCACAGTCGTAAGAAAACAAAACACGCTATCGATGTTATAAAACAAATCCTGTTATGTAATTGGTAATATTTTAATGGAGGGGGTGAATATTATTACATACCGCCAGTCTGAGATGCGAAACCTTGAATTTGTGTTTTTAAGGCCGCACTAGGCACAGCCATCTTGCAGCCGAGCGCAATGCAATAATTCTGAAATAAAAAAAAAACGCACACTGTCATCTAATGCATTAACACCTTAAAATATATCAAATACATTATTTTTATTTATTTTTGCAATTTTCGTGTACAATTTAAAATAGGCCTATTTCCCGAAAAGCTTTGAAGATATATTTGTTGTAAATCATAGTTTCAAGAAAGTGTAGACATTTTATGCAAATTTTGCCAATTTAATGGAGAAACAAGTATTGCGTAATTAAAGCGTGACTTCATTTTAATTAATGACAATGATATTGAGGATTTGAGTGCAACATGTACTCCCTATGTAAGTACAACTTAAGAAAAACAACAACTACGTAACTTTGCGGCTAATTCGGCTCAAACATCCGGAGAAGAATTACCCATAATAAAGTTATCTTCTAACCGACACCTAATATACATGTATGTCAACCTAATATACATGTATGTCACTCGCTCTTTGCGCCTGCGTGAACAACAGATATATCTCACTTGACAATAATAAGTAAAATGGTAAAAATAAAAAATATCACCTCCCGGAAAGTACATCGCCTCACTCGTCCCTCAACCTCCATCCCCACCCCTCAAATAAATGCTGATGAAAACAGAAGAGACATTATATATCTGGATAATAATACTTACGTATGCATGCGTAAATTTCACTGTACTTTTTCCTGCAACGAAACACCGACCAGAAAATGCTGTGGAACCACTTGGGCCTAAAATGTCAATAAATATGTTTCAAAAAGAATGTTACGGGAACTGTTTGTGTTTTTTTACCGACCTAGAACATGAATATTTATAAATCGAGACATAACATCACCGTAAAAAATATGACGCAAACTAATTTGAAGCAGCATCACTCCAGACTCCAGAGTCATTCTAATTTTCATGACAAGTTTTAAAATGTATTTATTAAAATGTCAGATATTGTCGAGTGAACAAAGAAAGTAATTAACACATTAAAGCACGGACTAAAAAAATCTACGAAAATTACCAAAAAAAGCTTAAATATGCAAAAATAGCCCACACTGCGTAAGTAACAGTAGAAAAATCAACAGTTAACTGATGGGACAAGGGAATGTGGTTTTGACTACTAATTTAATGGATCTTGACCATTTATTGAAGAAAAATTTGGCTATTGATTGAAGGGGATTTTGACCATTGATTAGGAAACTTTTAACCTTTGGTTAAGGACATTTGTGCTACTGATTTAGGGGATTTTGACCATTAATTCGGGGAGATTTTGACCATTGATTTAGGGGATTTTGACCATTGATTAAGGAGATTTTAGCCATTGATCGTGGAGATTTGACCATTGAATGAGAGGATTTTTACCATTTATTATGGAGAGTTTTACTATTTATTGATAAGATTTTGACTACTTATCGAGGACAATTTTACCATTGATAAAGGGGATGTTGACAATTAACTGAGGGCCCTTTGACCAAATGAATTAGGAGATTTTGATTATTTTATTAAGGCTTAGAACAATATGCGACTGTTCCACTAATTTTATTCTTTTTTTTTTGGGACAAAATCTTGCATACAAACACGAACAATAGTAATAAAAACAGTC
The DNA here is from genome assembly GCF_026571515.1 of Ruditapes philippinarum. Taxonomy (NCBI): domain Eukaryota; kingdom Metazoa; phylum Mollusca; class Bivalvia; order Venerida; family Veneridae; genus Ruditapes; species Ruditapes philippinarum. Next base: position 99,258 of record NW_026865692.1, read on the forward strand.
AAAGTCAACTTACAAGATGAAAATATCTCTCTGGTACAAAGCAGTACGACAAACACGGAACTTATAATACCTGAAAATAAATAAATAAATAAATAGATAAATAAATAAATAAATAAATAAATAAATATAAAAAAATAAATAAATAAATAAATAAATAAATAAAAATAAATAAATAAATAAAAATAAAAATAAATAAATATTAATCATTTCGTTATCACTCGGTTTGCACATATCATTTCGTTATCACTTGGTTCGCACTTAATAAACCCATTTTTTCAGAGTGTGAAGCAACATCTTAAGAAATAATTTTGTATACAATTTTGTGTTATATTAATAACTTTCATATCAACATTGTTTTATATGTTTTCCGTCATTTATTATTAAATGGCCATTTCCCAAGTTTGTGTTACATTGATAACTATCATTTCAACATTGTACGACCATTTTAATTTCAAAAGTGTAGGTGTTATTCTTGAAAATCAAATAGAGAAAATCTCATTAGGCAAAATTACAACAAATTGAAAATTGAGCCGCGCCATAACGAAACCAACATAATCCGTTTGAGACCAGCATTGAACCAGACCAACCCGCGCATCCGCGCAGTCTGGTCAGGATCCCTGCTGTTCGCTATCAGTTTCTCTACTTGTTATAGAGTTCGTTAGAGAACAGCATGGATCCTGATCAGACAGCGCGGATGCGTAGGCTGGTCTGGATCCATGCTGGTCGCAAATGCACTATGCTGGTTTTGTCATGACGCAGCTCATTAATGTTGACATTAATAATTTTATAGATTTGTTAACAGTGGTATTATTTTTGTATTTATTAATGATTGATTTGTTTGTTTGTTTATTTATTTATTTATTTATTTATTTATTCATTCATACTTTTATCCATCATTCAGTCGTCCGTTCGTTCTTTCCTTCCTTCCTTCCTTCATTAATTCATACATACATACATTCATTCATTCATTAAATTCATTTCTTGTATGTAAGCATAGAAATTTTCGGAACAAAATATATTGTTGCTATTTTAAGAACGGTTTCGACAATTTAGTTATGATTTTGTGTATGTGCCATTTGCTCTAAAATAAATTTATAGACGATTTTCAAGTTTTCTTCTCAATACGTAGGAATAATTTTCATCAAGTGGTATGAAAATTTATATTTCAAGAGTGGCGGTAGCCACAAGTGAATTATGATAATTTTCATACACTTAATTTAAAATTTATATGTAAAACAAGGCCGCACGGAACCCTGTATAAAGCCACGTACTGCTCTATTATTGGTTATATTGTAGCTCTCTTTGTTTAGGTCTGAAAGTCGAAAAGTTGTTATGAGCGATGAGTACAATGGGCGAACATGTACTAAAATGTGTTGTTTTCAGTAAAAGAAACGCATTTTGAGTTAAATAGCAATGATATCTTGTGCACAAGTGCAAGTTTGCATTTCCATCTTTTGTAAAGTTGCATAACGAATTAGTGCACCTTTAAAAAAAACGAGTACAATGGTCAAACCAAAAATGTGTACAAATGCCCCAAAGATTTTATTGCCTGTCCTATTTCGTCATTTTTTTCATTTAATTATGCCTGTTTCTCGCTTCCGTCTTTGAAATCATACAAATATAATACTTGAAAGTAGGAAGAATTCTTAAATTAAATGAATTCAGTTTTCTTGCTATACATTCTCATCTTAATTGTATTCTGCTTTGATATCACAATTATTTTGGAAATAAAGTCAGCCGTTCTTATTTCTTTGTAGTTCAGACGCAGAAAAAGGTGTTCCTTTAAATGAAAAATATGTTTACGTATATCTATTGAATTTATACATGTATTGTATATTTTAAATTTTAATATTGCGCTTATATTATCGTTAAATACGTCATTACACCATATTAAGTAATTCAATATATTTACATGAATCGAAAATTCTTATGTGTTTATTTGCCGGCATTACTGTCAATTATTAATTTTACATATATCAAAATATGAAAAAAAGTCTGCCAAAAGTATTGAGCCTAGTCAGACCGCGTGGATGTGCACGCTGGTTTGGTTTTATACTGGTGACATAGTCTGATCACTTCCGGTTCCGACAGGGTAAAAACTTAATTATTCATAAACAAATATGGTGACATAATTTATTTTCAAAAAAAAAAAAAAAAAAAAAAAAAAAAATAGAAGATTCGTCGTAAAGACTGCACGTACTTTAGAAAAAGAAATGAATACACAATTATATACGAATAAATGCATACCTTTTATGTAAAAGATTATGATAAAATTATTTGCTTTTAAAATTAACAGAAAAAAACCTTACCTTTCATAGTTAAATTTTCCTTCTATTATAAAAATATCTCTGAAATATTGTTGATTTTCATGTATATAGTAAAACACACTAGCTTCGACTGACCAGTTGTCATTTTTTTTACAATAAAAAATAATTGAATCAACCCGAGGCTATGCTTTTCAATTAGATACACTAATTAAATGTTAAATGATAAAATCAAAAGTCTATATTATTCGTGTTCATCTTACAACGCTTAGATTTTATCATCAGAATGACATAAACAACAATGAAGTTCGTCAATAAATGATTTTAAAAGATCGTTGCAATAATTTGTTTATGTTTATCAATTAATTAACATACAAACACGTTCTTAAACTAGCGAAGCTGATTCAATTCAATTCAAATAGTTTATTTTCGTCATCATCACAACAAATCCTTACAATTAAAATGAATAAAACTGATAAAAGTACAGAATAACATAAAACGTATAAGCAAAGTAAATGTATTTCAAAACAGATGAACATTTGAAAACGTAGCAATTTATAAACTGCACACAATTCTCTATGTTTTGCAATATACATGTATATAATGGTGCGTGTAAAATAGAGAAAAATCGAAATCCCTAAAGAACTCCAAAACAAAAAATTGAAAATGTTGCTATCATAAAAATTATGAATAGTTAACATATAGAAAAAAGAGTTACTTCGGGTAATTTCGAAACTTTTTTTAAAAATTTGTTCATAAAAGTTTAGGTGTCGATGTGACAAGGCCATATTTTAACGTATTTTAATGTGAAATATATTTTTTTATTATTTTTGTTACATGGTTATATAAACAAGGTATGCAGCATATGAGTACGAAACTTGTGGGTATGTCCATTCTCGGTGTCAAATTCCACCGGGTGGTAATACCGTCGGATTTTCGCATGGAATCAATTCAATATATATTTTTCTATCAAAACTGACTATGAACAGATCTTTATTTACATGTAAATAACCACTGCAAAGTCCGAAAGTAAGAATCCAACCAGGTCCGAAAGATGAGACCGTCATGACATGTACATTGTAGCCTGATATGTATGCTTTTTAAATGCATCAACAAAGAGATCAGATGAGTCACAGGAACTTGAAATTCTATCACTATTAACGATAATATGCAAAATATACCCCCTATACGAGGGTTGTCCCAAAAGTCCGTGACAAATTTTATAGCCGGTTCATTTTTAACGCCAATAGAAAATAATTCACACATATAACAGTTAAGTTTATTATTTAACATTACAACAAATCATTTACAAAAAATTTACTCTAGTTCCTTAGAAATTTTCAGTATTAACGACATTGGTTCGAGTTACCGGCGCACGTCAAATAATTTACATTTTGTTATGAATAGGCTGAAATTAATTACGTATATTTCAAATATCTGATAATGTGTCTGCACAATGTCACGTTGACTTAATTAGCTGCTATGTTAAAATAATCTCTGAAAATTTTAGTTAAATAACTTAAGAAACGAAAAAGATAGGAATAAATGAAAATATCTCATATAAAATAGGAAAGTTAAAATGGCGCGGTTCGAAGAATTTGCGGCGCAGGAAACAGGTCACTCAGGTTTCATGACTATTTCGAGATGACACATGTTACGATTTTCATCAAATATACCAAATAAGACAGTTTAGCAACATATCCTGAGCACTTGTGTACAAAAGGCATGAACGGAACCAGAGTTTTGCGCTACAAAAAGCGAAAATAAGGAAAACACGGATAGGAAGACCGATCTTCGCCGCCTATTTCCTATAGCTAAAAACAGGTGTAACGAGACCGGAAGTTCGCGTATAGCAAAAATTAATGTATGCCATCCAAACATTCAACAGACATTAACAACCACATGATCTAAGTCAGAAAGTCAGAAATTGGTACCATTATTGCTTTGAAAGCCATTGAGAGTATTTGAGAAAGGCGCCTTATATAGATTTAACACGGTCTTTGACGTTGGACGTGCGCCGCAATTCAGTTAATTGCCATGGTGTTTATGGCATATTTTTGTTGTATGTTGATATTTTTCTATGAAAATTTGTGAAAATGTTTAAATTATATGGGTTTATAACATATTAAAATATCAAATTCGTACCTGTTTTATTTAGCTTTTAAACAATCTTGTCACAGAATATTGGGACAACCCTCGTATACTATAAAAAAATAGTATATAGGGGGTATATTTGGATATTATAATTAATATTGGTTATTTGATAGAATTTCAAGTTCCTGTGGATGAGTCGAAAATACATGCAATTAAACAACTGGATTTTACAAACTTTTTAATGGTCTTATGCTCCACGAGTGGCACTAAGTCCTATGTGCTTGTATTTAAAGAAATATTCCACATGTAGAGGTAATTCCTACCGGAAGTGTTCCGCGGCTTCCGTTTTACATTCATAGACATAGAGTGAAACGGGGAGCCACGCACATGTTGCGGGAGAACACTTCCGATTTAGGAATTACCTTCTATTGTTGCTTAAGATACAGGCACCCAACGATATTACCATCCGGTGGAAAATTTTGACACCGAGAACGAACATATCCACAATTTTCGTACTCGAGATGAAGTACTCGTCTTTTTCTGATCTTTCGTATTCAAGTATTGTATACAGATTATACAAGTTCTAGTAAGAACCATTGACCAATGTACATGTATATCTGTAACACAAGAAGTAAGGCTAACTACATATATTTCATTTTGAAAGATACTATATATATTTGCGTCGTGATTCTTGGAAAATCTTGAAACATTTAGTACTCTCGTGATCATCTGCTGTAAAACATTTAAACGTTATCAACGCATGTATTAAAATGATAAATATCTTTGCAAATTATAGATAAGAATTTAGAATATGGCAAGACCAGAGTATTATTGAGTATCATTATCGTGGACATTTATGCCTGAATCATCTTATTCCAACGCTACATTGTTTCTTCAGTTTGCCTGATAACAACAAGTACGCTTATGTTGACACAATTTAACAATTTAAAAACTATAAGTCAGTAAATATATTAAAGACACTTCCAGTTTACCTGTATCGAAACATCTGAAAGGCCTGTTGTAAACATTATCTTCTCTTGAACTTTGCCGTCCATTATGTCAAAGAGAACATTTGTCTCGTTTGGGTTACATACTTATACTTTCATTTTTTCTCCATAGATTGTGTGTTATCTGGATCGGATTCAATAACGGAAGTTAAATACATCCGGTAAAATCTAAACACATCCGAATAAAACAAGAATTTGTAACAGAGTTACCAACGTCCCCCGCCTCGGGAAGTTTTATACGAAGCATAAAATTGTACTAGTTCAAAAGATTGAGGTATGGATCTCAGGACATTCAGTCCAACTAGATCTGCAAATGCAACAATAAATTTGTACACAAAATCAAAATGAAACACGAAATTTAAAAATCTATCATGTTAACCTTTAACCTCTAAGTGTGACCTTTACCTTGGAGGGTGTTGTGCATGACATAACGTCTTATCATTGAGACTATTTGTGCCAAGTATTTTCAAAATCCCTTGAACTATGAAAAAGTTATAGATTGGACACAAAGTATACCCTATAACAGACTATGTAAATCTTTGACCTTTAAGTGTGACCTTGACCTTGGAGGTAGGGACATTGATGTTACGCATGACATATCATCTAATCATTGTGACTTTTTGTGCCAAGTATTTTCAAAATCCCTTAATCTATGAAGAAGTAATGGACAATACACAAAATATACCAAATAACAGACTGTGTTTAGCTTTGACCTTTATGTGTGACCTTGACCTTGGAGGTAGGGGTACAGGTGTTGTACTTGACATATCGTCTTATTATTGTGACTATTTGTGCCAAGTTATTTCAAAATCCTTTCATAAATGACAAAGTTATGGACCGGACACGAAAGTGTGACGGACGGACGGACAGAGCCTATTTCTATATCCCCCTTTTTTCTTCGAAAAGGCGGGGGACAATAACGATCGTGATCGTTCCCCGCTTAAAACAAAACTATGGAACGCCTCAGCTGTCATTACTACATAATTTCAATCAGTGACCACCTTAATTATTTTTTGTTTCACAGGTCTTCCATTATGAACCAATTCAACTTAATTACCATAAAAATGGTGATTTTCATGCTACCCAGTGAGAGACAACTCGGCAAAATCTGCCATTAAAGAGAAAAATTGTGTAAAATGTTACAAATTTTTATTCATCTTCTTCACTGAACACAACAAAATTAATCTCGTTCAAACTTTATGCCACGAATAACATGAGATATTGCCAAGATAACATTTAGGTCTGTAACCTTATAACACAACCCTAATATACATGTATGACATCATATTTCGTGTAACAGACTTACGACATTACATTAAATCATATATTACATTTTTGACAAATACTTCATCGAATTTTGCGGAAAAGACGTTGAATATTACATTTTATCTCGTTCATTATATTTATGGCAAAACATCCTAAATTTCACATTTACAACATTGAACATTTTGTGGACAAGACGCCGACTTTACTTTTTATTAGTGCATTACATTCACGGCAAATACTACCTAAATTACATTTACTATAGTACCTCAAACATGACACAAAATATGTCCGATATTACATTTCACTCGTACCTTACATTTCACTTGTTCGTTACATTTAACTTCATTCCATTTCACTTGTTCGTTACATTTAACTTAATTCCATTTCACGTGTTCGTTACATTTAACTTCATTCCATTTTAAATGTTAATTACATTTAACTTCGATACATTTCACTTGTTCATTACATTCAACTCGTTCATTGCATTTAACTTCGTTACATTTCACTTGTTTGTTTCATTTAACTTTATTACATTTAACTCGTTCATTGCATTTAACTTCGTTACATTTCACGTGTTTGTTTCATTTAACTTTATTACATTTCACTTGTTCATTTCATTTAACTTCATTACTTTTAAATTCATTACATTTAACTCGTTCATTACATTTAAGACAAAACGTCCTGAATTTCACATTTACAATAAAGTGTCACTTCTGAAGTATTGTTCGAAATGCAAATGCATCATCATGACCTGAACATCTCAGGTTTGAAATAACTGTAAACTTTCCCGTAGAGAGCTCTATCATTTGTCTAAGGTCTTCAAAGCTGACACTTCCATCACCGGTTCCTTGCTTAACATCACACGATGCGATCTCCATAGTTACACAATGTTTGTATGTTCCTAGCTCGTCGATCAGTTTCTTCAGTGCCCGACTTTCCAGCGAAATTTCAATAAGTCGTATATGTTTAACAGTGCGCCGTGTTGTTAAAGTCAACTCTTTGTCTCGAAGGTCCATTCCTTTTAATTGTAGGTGACAGAGATTGTATAAACGAGGCAATGTGTCTAGAATCTGATCAACTGTATCTTTCGAGTTAATAAACTCGACTACAAAGGTGTGTAGATTTGCCGCTGAGGTGATATAACTTGTTAAGAAAGAAGACAAAATAGGTTCATTATGGTCTGCCCAGAATTCCTCTAAAGCTGACGAGTTGACCTTCACCCCTGAAGCAAACATGTCCCCAAGCCCGATGATCTTGAGGTTCTTGTGCCCTGAAAGATCAAACACGAACTGCCCGGACATACAGTCATCATCAACGTGGTCAGCGCATTTGACACGCGCAATTTTAATCTGAGTCATCTCTTTATTCTGTTCCAACCAGTTGAAAAGCTTTGTAATTAGGTCGTGCTTCAAAGTAATACAAAACATGTCAATACATCTAATATTCCTCAATGATTGTAACATATTCAAACTTGTTTCAGAAATTTCAATGTACTTTTCATCATTATTCATTCCTCCATGAATAAGTAAACATTTCAGGGTTTTCAGAGATGCCGCTAGAAGGACCTCAACATCTTCTTTACTCGGATGACCCCACAGTTCTAGTTTTTGTAGCGAATTCATATCACGCATTTCAAGGTATTCCACTAATTCATGTACTTTTGCTTGTGCTAGCTTTCCTCCGAATTTTACAGACTTAACATTTTTGGTTTCTGTCAGGTCACATAATGCATTGACATATTTATTTTCCACATCGTTATCGAAATTCAGCAAAACATCTTCCAGCTGATAATGAGGCTCAAAGCCATTGTCACGACATTCATTCACGCAGGCAACCATCATATTCTGAAAGTTTTCTTTCAATTCACATATCTCCCAGTAGTCAACAAACGAGTACGTGTTGTTCCGTAGCCTCTCCGTCAGGGCGTCGTTTGAAAGTGTGGCAACTATACTGTTCAAAACTTTACTGCTCACAGTAGGGTTAAGTCCACAGAGGAATACAAGGAAATTTGAATTGGGTAACACAGAATTCAAATCTGGGCATCCTTTAACCACGACGTCAGCCGCATCATCTTGCTCCGTATGTGCTAGGTGTACAGCAGCGAAAAACTCGTGAAACGTTTTATGAATAAAGAACACACGAGTGTCACGAGCTGTGAGGCTTCTTTGACCTTTGACTTGCGTCAGGATCCCTGCTTTCAACCAAAACTCTAAGCACTCCGCCGACATTGCTTTCTTTGTCAGCTTTTCAGAAAAAACAAACTTATTTTCGATATCTTGGTTGAAGAGCGTAATGAAAGCTAAGTGAGATATGTCTTCTATAAAAGGTGCATATCTACAGCAATACTCGTTGTCTTTGAAACATTCCGGCAGTTGTTTTATCGTGTTTCGTGACGCTGGTATCGGCTGCTTGGTCAGAAATTTCTGCAGCAAAAGTTCTACTATGTTACAATATAAACCACATCGGGAATCACCCATAGGTTTCTCGTCCAACCATAGGCACATCAAGTACAACAGCAACATTGGACTATTCTCAAAGCCAGTGATGTTTCTTTTATTCACCGCCTCGTCAAAACCTTTCAGCTGTAACTCAGATTCACTTTCAGCTTCTTCACCAAAACTGGCTTTCAATAAATTAGACATCAGCTTTTGTTTACCAGCAAAGTCGATCCCTTTCATTTCTAGTTGCTGGTCTATTTTGCTTTGCCGTATCCTTGCAACAGTGAATTTCCAAGGCCGAGTTGTAGTGAAAAATGCGCAGTTTTGTCTTGGTTTTCTAAATGGAATATGTTCCTTTGGGTGTGACCATTCATCGAGGCCATCCAACACAATGAGGCAATTCTCTTGTGTTAACACTTTCTCTATAAATTCTCTTCTGTAGCTAGAAGCACGTGCAAGGTTTCTAATAATCTGTTGTTGTACAATATCATCAACGTCAAGAAGTACAGGGTCCGCTTCTTTCAGGGAAATGTAAAACACAAAATCAAACTCTTTCATAATGTCCTCCTCGTCCTGAGTAAAGTGACATTCCTTTTGCTCCGTTTCGTTTGCTTGGCACCATATTAAAGCCAGACGTTTTCCAAACACGGTTTTCCCAAGGCCAGCGTCCGCACACAGGTAAATCTCGCGATAACGTTCATTTTGTCCATAAAATATGTCCTTAGCTGACGGTAAAGAAGAAGCGCCTTGGTCAGAATTTCCTTTTTTGTCACCAGATTTCGCGATGGTTACTGTGGGTGGAACATAGAATTCTAGCAATGGACTGTCAATCTCCTCAAGCACTGGAGAGATAGATGTTGTGCCGTGTTGATCTTTGATATACTGGATGATGTCATGTTTTAGATCTTAAAATAGATTACAATGCAAATTTAAACTCAGCATCTCGTTAGTCTGTCAATCAATAAATATTGGATTTCATGAGGTTAAAACTGTGGTTACTGTTAACAAATAATCTTTTTAAAATTAAGTGTTTTTAATGACAGCACTTGATGGTGTTTGATGATGTATATTTCTCTTTTATCAAAGGCAATAGATATGGTCTTTACAAATACACTTCTTCCGATAAAATTATGCGCATATTCTCAATTACAGTGTTCAAAATTACCAACAGCCGGCAACCAAACTTTTGTTTGTTTGTTTGTTTCATTTTACGCCTTTTCCCAACAGTATTTCAGTCATATAGGCGGGTAGTTTCCTAACCGTCGTTCCTGGAGAGTTACACCAGTACTAGACTACCTTCCTCCGTGCTAAACTACCAAAGCATCTCCCGGGGATCGAACCCACGCCAGAGAGGTAACTGGATTAGAAGTCATCGACTCTAACCCCTCCACCACGGAGGCGGTTGCCAACCAAACTAAGACTCTTTCTTGTGTATTTGACTTATGTATTTTGTATAATTTTAAATATCTCACCTTTCACTAAAGCATTATATTGATTTTGCAGACACTGGTTGACATCTCCCTCTGTGATAGTGATGGAATCATCCTTCAACTATAAAAGAATTACGTCTATGTTTAACAAATATTAGTAGAACTGTCGATCTTTCTAGGATCCAACAATCGCATCTTCTCGGTTATTTCCGTCAATTTTCCGCATACCGCATACCAGAGATTTTTGATCGACATAAACAGAACCAATCGGAACATCGGCTATTATTCCTTTAAAGCTGCACGCCTCCAAATGAGCAAATATCAAGTGCGAGATATTTCAATTCATTATTTTCATAATTCATGTTTTTTTCTATGAGTGAGTTTCAATGAAAACCATACTTTTATTCAAATAATATGGCGGCTTTAATGGCCATAAAATACCTAAGATTCTTATATCATTTTGGAAACGTGTCATTTCCTTAGTAGAACTGTCGATCTTTCTAGGATCAAACAATCGCAATTTCTCGGTTATTTCCGTCAATTTTCAGATAAGAATTATTATTAGTAATAGCCGAGATGTTCCGATTGGTGATCCAACTGACTTGGAGCGGTTCGAACAAACAGCGGCGAGGGTCAAAAGATTCAGTCAATGACCGTTACCGCTCTGCCAAGGAGTCATACTGTTTTGTATAGATACATATGTATGTAACTTACTGTGATTATTTTCTGGAAAAATTGCGTTAAAAATTGCGACGGCAAATGCCGATTAATTTTATGTTTTTTTTTTTCCAGAAGTAAGGAAATGCCACTAACCATGTCTAATTTCAATCGAGCGTCCAACGACTGAGAACTGTTTTTGAAATCTTGGCTGCATTGTAGAAGTTGTTGTAGTGCGCAGACGACATCTTCTAGTTGCTGGTCGGTTAGAGATAGCTCGCCATTATGTCTCACACTATTTACAGTACTTCGTGCCTGTAACATACATGTACAAATATTTTTTTTCAAGTAAATTTTGAGAAATTTTATTTTGAAAATCATAAATAGACGTTTGTTATAGGTGATACATTGAGAAATGGGTAGGCTGACTTTGGCTGTGTGTTTAACTTGTTGGGATGTAAAACACAAAATTGAAACGAGACAACATACAATCTGACGCCATTTTGATTTAAAATTCTTATTCTTAGATTAGAATTACTGATATAACAGTTTTCAAAATGAAATAATTTACAATCCCCTATCATTATCAACTAAACATAGCTATCTATAATACTAAATTGGTGATGAGATTTGATTGTTTGATTCACGCATACCGGAACTAGCATACGGATTTGACATATGAGTCGCGTCACGACAAAACCAACATAGTGCGTTTGCGACCAGCATGGATCCAGACCAGCCTGCGCATCCGCGCAGTCTGATCAGGATCCATGCTGTGCGCTTACAAACCCTATAACAAGTGAAACTGATAGCGAACAGCATGGATCCTGATCTCGTGTTTTCGCCCCGCGACCTCGCCAAGCGAAAAGTCGAGAATTAACAAGTTTAAATGGCGGGGTCGCGGATCGAAAACACGCTAATTAGCATAAATGAAACTTTTGCCTATATAATACAATATATTTACAATTTAATATTTAACAAATAAAACTTCGCCCCGCGAGGGCGCGGAGCGATAATTTAGAAATAAAACGGAGGGGGCGCGGGGCGAAATTTAATGAAATAAAACTTCGCCCCGCGCCCCCGCTAATTAGCGTGTTTCGTCCCGCGATCCCGCCAAGCGAAAAGTCGAGAATTACCAAATTAAAATGGCGGGGGCGCGGGGTGAAAACACGAATGGCACAAATCAGCCACCATAGCACAGTGGGTAACATAGTTAATTTAAACTTCTCATCCGAATGCGTGACGTGATAACCTTAAACTTATTTTCCCACCCGGAACGGTTGCGTTAAGAAATTTTATTTCTATGCTTACTCATTCATGCTAAGATAATAACTATCTAACATCATATATGCAGAATATAACTTCAATACGACGGTATGTCCTGTTTTGACAATGCATTCATGCATACTTAACATGAATTACTTAACATGAATTCAAATGATAAGTGCCTTTCAGAAGTTTGGGCAAGTAATATGATTTTATGCCACTTGCCCCTCACCTCTGTTAGTTCAAATCCCGCCGAGGACTTTAGAGTCTTTCATGTGCGGAAGCTATCCATATAGCTTACGGAACATCAGAAGTTCTACACAGGTGCCCGCTCGTGCCTGAAATAATGCACGGAGGGGCACCTAAGGTCTTCCTTCATCAGTAAAGCTGGAAAGTCGCCATGTGACCGCTGCTGTGTTAAACCAAACAAAAAAGTTGATTTCATATGCAATTTACCATTAAAAGATTAGGTTCATATTTCCCTAAATAATCAGCTCATGCAATTATTTGGGATCTGTGTGAAAACAGTAACTTGTGTAATAACAGTTATCTGTGTAATAATAGTAATAATGTGTAATAACAGTAATATGTGCAATGACAGTAATTTGTGTAATAACAGTAATCTTTGTAATAACAGTAATCTGTGTAATAACAGTAATTTGTGTAATAACAGTAATATGTGTAATTTGTGTAATAACAGTCATATGTGCACTTACATTAATTTGTGTAATAACAGCAATCTGTGTAATAACAGTTATCTGTGGAATAACAGTTATCTGTGTAATATTTATAACAGTAATAATGTGTAATAACAGTTATCTGTGTAAAAACAGTAATATGTGTAATAACAGTTATCTGTGTAATAACAGTCATCTGTGTAATAACAGTTATCTGTGTAATATTTATAACCGTAATAATGTGTAATAACAGTTATCTCTGTAATTACAGTTATATGTGTAATAACAGTAATTTGTGTTATAACAATAATCTGTGTAATAACACTTACAGTAATCTGAGTAATAACAGTAATTTGTTGAATAACAGTTATCTGTGTAATAACAGTAATCTGTGTAATAACAGTAATATGTGCAATTACAGTAATTTGTTTAATAACAGTAATCTGTATAATAACAGTAATCTGTGTAATAACAGTAATCTGTGTAATAACAGTAATCTGAGTAATAACAGTAATTTGTGCAATTACAGTAATCTGTGTGCTGATAGTAATCTGTGTTATAACAGAAATCTGAGTAATAACAGTAATTTGTGCAAAAATAGTTATAATGAGTAATAACAGTAATAAAGTGTAATAAAAGTAATCTGTGTAATAACATAATTACAGTTATTATGTGGAAAGTAAGTATGCGACCAAAGTTTGTGTGATACCACACCATGTTTTCATGAAATTTTGCACAGACATTATAAAGCTATGTTTCAAATCTTATGACATTGAACCGTCATGAAGCGATGCAATTTTTGCACGTCATCTATATAAGACAAAGATACATGTATGACTCAAACAACTTAATGTATAGTAAATCAAGAGATGTATGGTGAAAATGGTATTTATCCAAAACATATATGGTTCGAAATCATGTAACTTTCAGCAAATTTTATTATGGATACTGTATGTCAACACAATGAGATAAATGTTTGATTCCAGTATCATGAAAATGGCTGACAAGCAGTTCAAGAGATATTTGACGAACAGGAAATTCATCCAAAAATAATCTCTCCGAAAACGTGCAACTTTAGGGCAATTTAAATTCCAGTGTCTCTAAGAAAAAAAAAAAAAAAAAAAAAAAAAAAAAAAAAGTAATTTTATTATGTTTTGCACTGATGAAGGCATATAGCCGAAACGTTTGCAATTAAATTAAATTACTAAATGTTCGTGTTTGTGTGGCGTGTCTGATTATTTTAGTGTCTCTAAGAGAAGATCAGTTTACGTATTTTTATCTATTTGACTCCAGTACATGTGTAATGACACTAACGCGCACGTGATACACACTGCAAACATGGCCTTTATTCAAAAACATGTATTATAAATACACTATACAAATCGTACTAACTTTCAGGCAGTATCTCAGTTTGTTTTTTTTTAAACTAGAACTCTGCTAGTCGGATGTGTCGCCTTGTGAACAATAAAGTTTAAGAGAAATGGCCAGGACAAAAATGGAATATGAAAATTAACAAAGGGCAATAACTCAAAAATTAAGAAATGCAGAGTACCGGTTCTTGTGCACTGCACTTCGGGTCATTACAAGAAGCATGCATACCAAGTTTGAAGTCAATCCGACTTATAATGACTGACTTATGCTCCGGACAAGCTTAGGGGAACGCTGACAACGACGCCGACGACAAAAGTAACCCCTAAATGTCGCCTTTTTCAAGGCGACACAAAATTGTGACCATAATGAATTACTTACATTTTCACAGACGCAGATGTCTACGTCTCTCTTAAAATCCAAATGATTCATCAATATGTTGACGACGCCATTAAAATCGGTGTCATCAAACGATTTCTTGTCAAGATAACCGTCAGGTGGCATAAAGCATTTAGCATATTCCCAGTACGAGTTACACCAATATTCTGCATGTGTATTCTTCCATGACGGTTTTCTATATACATGACTGTCGCATATTTTCTGTCTGATCTGATCACAGATTCCGCTTCGACATGGGCGTGGCTGGTATTGTTTATGGAATGGACAAGTCTTAGAGACGTAATTACAGGACAATCTCGAGCACGGGACAACGCTCAATGTAACACAGCCGAAACAGTATATATTATTGCGCTTTTGTTCTTCTGACCGAACCTCATCTAAAACTGTACGGTGAATGGTTTCCAGCTTATTGCAGACGACATCTTGCATTCCCGCTTTAGTGACAGATATCGCGAGGCTAGCTTTGATCCAGTTACAGAATCCCTTATCACCAAGTTTAGATTTATAGTCAGACATGATCGATCATTTAAAGTCGGCTTCATCAGTCAAATTTGAGTTATTTCCCCTTTTTTCTTCTCAAACTCTAGAAAATAAGATAACATAAAATTAAGATAGCTGGAACATTTTGTTAATGCAACTTATCCTTTAAAATTGAAATTGAATTTCATAACTTATCAACACAGTATATAGAAGAATATCGAAAATCTCCAAAAGAGTTGCAACAGTATATATTCTTATTCATTCTCTACTACTTTGCAAATTAATCCTAGAGCACTTCAAGACCTTAATTACATTTGTTATTTCCAGAAACTTCCTTGCTCACATAGTCATTGTTTCTATATACGATGGAAGAAAATAAGCAAAACTATCCAACCATGCGGTACAAAAAAAATAACTGATTATCTCCGACATCGTTCGTTTGTTTGTACGTTAACAAACCTGCCATTGAAAACCTTAGACAAAGTCTCAATGACACTGTATCATATTAAAACAATGACTCTTTACCAATAAACAATGACTTTCACCAATAAAACAATGAGTTTTCCCAATAAACACTGATTTAACCCCCCAAAAAACACACGAAAATCTACTTTAGAGTAAATTTATACACTGACAACTCTTTTTAAAGCATACGGAAATGGGAGTGCATGTATTACATGAGTCAGTGTTATAAATGACGATTACATGCATGAGATCATTACATAAAAAAACTTTTATCACGAGGAAATGAAATGGGTGAGTAAATAAAATCCTTTAAATAAGCACTATGATAAATTATGTAAATTCATTTTTTCTTCTTTTTTTCATGTCATGGGCACGTAAAGATTATATCTTAATATTATATAATTTTCATCCTAAAAAATGTAATGCAACCGTTTTCAAATGTGTATTTGTATGTACATGTATTTATGTTTCCCGCTATTGGAGAACTTGTGAATTTTGTAATAAATTATCTGAAATATCATCTATTTAAGTGGTTGTCCCTTAAAAACAACCTTCCGTCAAAGAATAATACCGCCGTCCAATTAAAACCGACTGTCAGTCACAGAATCCCGCAGCCCAATTAAAACCGACAGTCCGCCAGCGTCGTGCGTTTGATTCCCTTACTTAACTGAAACACTATGAAATCATTTGGTTCATAAACCTTATATGAAATTTCTATTGATATAAAATTACTATAATTGTCTGATTTACTTACAAACAACGTGGTTGTATGAATAAAATAGAACTTACTACAGCACACTTCGAAACAAGGAAATATTTTCATTAATGAATTCAAATGTCAAATTGAAAAATGTATACATGTGTAAGTAAAATGGTACTCGAGGATTTGACAAATCGGGTTTTTGCTACAGTTAAATTGAGACAGAGGTCATGATTGTCTTTACTATAACAGCATGGTATCAACCAGATATGATCAGTACCACACTGCTATGTTTTGCTTTACTATCACCGTTAAACAAAATTCAATTATATTTATTTTAAAAAAAATCCAAAGAAACAAAACATTTAAAACATTTTTAGCAGACATACGCGAATGACTTGTGAGAATCAAAGTCAAAAGTATGTATTTTTGATCTGAAATATCAGGCTGTAAGAAACTTTACAAACAAATAAATTAAAGCTACTATGATTCTGTTTGTTATATGTATTAATGTAAAGAACGAAGAACGAAGAAATCTGTACTGTATGTTAAAATAGTAAACTAAGTGTAAAGTAGACGTAGATACTATATGTATAAACATAGAAGAATTTCTTGTGCTCACAATTTATATAGAAAACACCCAGGAGAAATGAGCTTTCATTAAGTTTATTTTTGGCAACTTATAAGTACTTCTTCGTGGTCTACTTTTATGAAATAGTTCTCCTTCCTTCCGGTACGTGCGCGTTCGTTGATAGACACAGGACATCAGCAGTTCTAAGATAATAATCAGCAGAAGATTATTAGAACTTCGAACAGTGAAAGAGAAAAACCGAAACATTGTATCTTAAAATTGCCAAAATTGAAGCCAAGGGGTGACCCTACCACTAACCGCAGATCAACAGCCTCAGGTTCCATAATGTGCAAGATGAAAAATGGCCATTAATTACACCGACTCGAGATTATAAATTAACGGTCCTGGGAGACTTGTGTAACAATTTAGAAGGATTTGTATCCCATCTTAGCACAATAACAGTGTCCGCATTTCTTAAGTTAGCAGACATAAAACAAGAACAACAGGTATGTTTGAAAAACAGGGTGTTACAATGAAACAATCGCAAAAAGGTAAAATTTATTAATTGAAAGAGTATTATAAATTACACTATTAACTATTCATTAATTTCTATTCTACCTTAACATATCCACATTATATAAGCAGCTGTGTCATTCATGCAAACCGAGATTTATATATTTATGTTATTGTATCCACTGGGACAGAAAGATACATTTATGGTCCCAGATATCTAGAAATCTGCTATTTTGTGTATATCTAGCTTTGGGACGACGAAATATTTCGACTAACAACAAATCTAGCTCCGTGTCATCACGGACTTTAATTACTTCCCCAGCCTTTTAAATGCTAATAGCATTTTTAACTACTGCATCTTACTGCGGTACTAACTTTTTGAACTCCCCTTGAGCAAGCTGCTTTAACGGTACTGCTGCGGATCGATAACGCATGCCATTTAAATAACATAGCTGTCTTTGTATGAATACTAATTTAAACAAAAGAAACGTATTTAAGCAGACGAATGCAAAAGAAAGTAAACGTTAAAGATATGTAAACAAAGCTAACCTGCATAGTTTGTGTTCCTCGCTATAAATCTTTACATGTAGTGATTATGTACATCACAATCTCAACATTTCGGTCTTTTCCCGTCTAACTTCGGTAATAATCGGAAAGCGGAAAAGGGGATATTGGGGCGGATCAAGTTTGTTCAGGCGAGGGGTGGCAAAACAAGCGTAGTTTCTCTTTTTTCACCTTGGTCATATAAAAAAATCAGAACTATTTTATATTTGAATTTTTAAACGTGGCACATTTTAATATGGAGAAGGTTTAAAACCATCATTCATCTAAGCTTAGGATTTTTTACCAGTCTTCATAAATTTGCAATGCTTATAATACAATGTAATAGATGATAAATTTTCTGATATTTAAAGAAAGTATACATTGATGTTAATAAAATATGTTAATCTTATTTCATGAAGACATGAAAAAAGAAATGTTAGTTCTTTTTTCATTAATATTGTAAATGTGTCTGTGTATATAAATCTTTAAATATCTTATAATTCAACTATTGAATGGCAATGTACAAATATTTTACAGATTATGTATTATTACGTTTTGTTTGTTTGTTTGTGACATCCATTGTGTACATTGATAGGCTATGATAAAGATAGGCTATGATAAAATTCAGATATTATAATTACTGCACAAATCCTTCAACTGCTTTGAAAAACGCTAAAGAACGAGATATAACACAAATGATGCCAGTTCATGCTGACTGTTGATAAACTGAATCTTATAAAATCCTAATTTGACAAGGCTGGTGGAGTCATCAAAATAAGCTCTGTTGAAGAAATATCTCATGCAAAAGCCTACTGATTTGAGACGGTTTAGCAAAAAGTTTTATTGTCTGCTCTCAGACAAAAAGATCATAACCAGACATACAGATCACAGACAGACATACAAACCGCAGACAGACACAGATTTCTGACAGACATACAAATTACAGATAGACATACAGATCGTTACCAGACATACAAATTTCAGACATACATACATATCACAGGCAGACATACATACAAATCACAGACAGACATACAGATCACAGAAGACATACACATTACAGACAGACATATAGACCACAGACAGACACAGATAGCTGACAGACATACAAATTACAGACAGACATACAGATCACAGAAGACATACACATTACAGACAGACATATAGACCACAGACAGACACAGATAGCTGACAGACATACAAATTACAGACAGACATACAGATAGACAGACATACAGATCACAGACAGACATGCAGAGCACAATCAGACATACAAATCGCAATCAGACAAACAGATCACAGACAGACATACAGACTGCAGGATGACATAAATATTGCAGGCACATAATTATAAACAGATCTTAAAAAAAATCTATATTTTATCTACTAGATAAACAACAACAACAACATGTTTATTTAACCCTTCTTTTTGGGATCTAACTTTATTTCAATAATTATATAGTAATAATAAACAAACATGAATCATCAATATAATATGTCAGTAAGCAAGATAATAAACATGGAATTCAATTTAGAAAGAAGCATGTACCTGTCTTACAATATTTCAAATAAAGACAGACACACACTTCAATATTACCATTTTACTCCACTGAGGTGTAAGGACTTGAAATTTGTTATCATTTTTTTTTTGTAACATAATTATGATGTAGGTTTGGATCAGTAATTAGTATGTACTACTTCCAATCACTCCAATATGACCGATTTTGTTGTTACACATTATTACTTTCAAGAGTTTCGATGCTTTTGACTTAATACAAGGGAAACATCACAAACCATTTCTTAACAATTAAATTTTTAATCTTTTGTATGTTTTTTTTTCATCTTAAAATGTATAAAGCTATATATCTGATACAAAAATTAGTGATTGAATCTTAAAAAATGCATACTTCCAAAATGTTTGTATGAAATGAATTTAGTAATTTATTGCCTTAAAGTTAAGGGCGCATGCACAAAATCACTGCTAAACGGATAAAACCCTACTTAGTAGCAAAATAATATTTTGTATGGGAACATTTTATTCTGAGGTCCTGAATGTCATAGATATACATGTACATTAACCTGAGTTCCTTAAAGGAAATCCACTGAGGACAAGAATGTCATAAAATATACATTCAAGGAGCTCCAGCTAGATAATCTGAGGCACATGAAATAGGAAAATATGCAAAAGATAAGGGTATACTTACAATATTATTTAAAAATCTATTTTTGTGCATTTTTAGCATGTTTGATCTGAAGTTTTATACACAAGTTACAAGTTAAGACTTCTTAATTTTCCAAAAAAGTATTTACAGTCCCTTGATGCCAAAAAGACTCAGTGGATCTCCTTAAATGTATATTTATGACATTCATGACCAATGTGGAGCTCCTTTAATGTATATCTATGACATTCAGGACCTCAGTTTAATGTATATTTATGACATTTATATTGTCATATTTCCACTTGATATCTAATAGCACCTATATAATTGCATTTCCCACTAACTACAGACATGTGAAATTTTAGTGCTACTTTAAAAAATGACTCGGATTGTTTCAAACATAAAGAAACTCCTGTTTAAGTGAGTGAATGAATTGCCACACATCTGTCTCTCAACAGAAAATAAACAACAAAAATTCGCCCAAAAATACAATGTTTGGTGATTAACGTCTAGTCATGTTCTTCCATGTCCTAAATTTCCCAATATTGCATCAACCCAATAATCTCACAACCAAATTATTTACCTTAACTAATAGTTTCTATGTAATATATATACAGTTTAGGAGTACTGTTACTATTAACATTGTTATAAATAAAAAAAAAGATAACAAGAGCACCACATGCAGTGTTATCGCCCGTAGTTAAAAAAAACAACATAACTCCAAAAATATTGTCATCTTTTGAATAATGGGCCATATAAAAGTTTTTTGAGTGACGTTGACCACAACTTCAAAGACCACACAGCAATCATAATATCTGAACAGACAAGCTAATAAAACATGTTACAAAAACATTTGAGCCGCGTCATGACAAAGCCAACATAGTGCGTTTGTGACCAGCATGGATCCATACCAGCCTGCGCATCTGCGCAGTCTGATCAGGATCCATGCTGTTTGCTATCAGTTTCTCTACTTGAAATAGAGTTGGTAAGCCAACAGCATGGATCCTGATCAGACTGCGCAGGCTGGTCTGGATCCATGCTGGTCGCAAACCCATTATGTTGGTTTTGTTGTGACGCGGCTCATTTGCTTGATAATTATACACCGAAATCCTGGCCCATAAAACACCCGTACCTTCCACATCAAAAATAGATCACTTTGAACACAATATAGAATAATCTGAGCAAATTCTTTCCAATATGGCATATTGCCTTCTGTTCATCAAAGCACACTACTGCGAGTATAATTCCCTCCAATATGGGACTTTGCCCACATTATAATTTGAGTAAAACTCCCTCAAAAGTGGTACGCTGTCCACACTAAAACATAATAATCTGAGCAAAAATCCCTCGAATATGGCACATTAATACCAATGTTATAAAACACCACAAAAAATTGAACAATTACAGAACTGGTTTGAAGAAGTCAACCTATTCATTTCTTTTTCTGCCTTTTCTTCTGTATTCTTTCAACATCTCCTGACTTTATCATATTTCTCCATTTGTCCTTCAGCATCACCCCTGTCCTTGTCGTATTTAAATATTCTTTTATCTGTGCCCATCTACCGACCCCCATAGTGTTTACGGCATCGTAAAACTCGTACATTTCTTCATCGGTCCATTTTCTCTTCTTGGTGCCTCCATACATAGATGACAGGTCAGATACAACCGCTGCAGATATATGTAACAAACATATAATACATATATTAAAACTTAGCTTCACATGGTTATACCCAGATGCCTATTTTATTTATGATTGAAAAACACTTAGAAACTTTATCCACTGGTAAAAAGTAATTAGCAAAGTACTGTTATAAAAAAATACAAATAATGTTAATTCTAAGCTTAAATTTCAGACTTTTAAACATAGACATTCAAATCAGTGTGAATTACCTCATATGAAACAATTATATCATGTTTTAGGAAATACTTTTTTTGCTCTTCTTTTTGCATAAAGTGAAGCAAAAACTTATACATGTCAATAAAACATTTGGTAAAGACAAGGGGGGATAATGCGAGCTTTTATAAATTAATAAGGACTGTATTTAATGGCATAAAAGCATATCACTCATATGACAGGCTGAAAATAAATTTATCTGCAACTTTAATTCCTAGATGAATCAGTTTCAACTTTCTATAAACTTTTGTAGTATGCTTAAAAGTCTAGATGTATGTTTAAGTCTTCGAAATAATTGCATGGAAACCCGACTTATAGGTGAGTAAATGCATGGAAACCCAACTTATAGGTGAGTAAATACATGGAAACCCACTTATAGGTGAGTAAATACATGGAAACCAGACTTATAGGTGAGTAAATACATGGAAACCCAACTTATAGGTGAGTAAATACATGGAAACCCACTTATAGGTGAGTAAATACATGGAAACCCACTTATAGGTGAGTAAATACATGGAAACCAGACTTATAGGTGAGTAAATACATGGAAACCCAACTTATAGGTGAGTAAATACATGGAAACCAGACTTATAGGTGAGTAAATACATGGAAACCAGACTTATAGGTGAGTAAATACATGGAAACCCGACTTATAGGTGAGTAAATACATGGAAACCCGACTTATAGGTGAGTAAATACATGGAAACCCAACTTATAGGTGAGTAAATACATGGAAACCCAACTTATAGGTGAGTAAATACATGGAAACCCGACTTATAGGTGAGTAAATACATGGAAACCCGACTTATAGGTGAGTAAATACATGGAAACCCGACTTATAGGTGAGTAAATACATGGAAACCCACTTATAGGTGAGTAAATACATGGAAACCAGACTTATATGTGAGTAAATACATGGAAACCAGACTTATAGGTGAGTAAATACATGGAAACCTGACTTATAGGTGAGTAAATACATGGAAACCAGACTTATAGGTGAGTAATTACATGGAAACCCAACTTATAGGTGAGTAAATACATGGAAACCAGACTTATAGGTGAGTAAATACATGGAAACCAGACTTATAGGTGAGTAAATACATGGAAACCAGACTTATAGGTGAGTAAATACATGGAAACCCGACTTATAGGTGAGTAAATACATGGAAACCCAACTTATAGGTGAGTAAATACATGGAAACCCGACTTATAGGTGAGTAAATACATGGAAACCCAACTTATAGGTGAGTAAATACATGGAAACCAGACTTATAGGTGAGTAAATACATGGAAACCCAACTTATAGGTGAGTAAATACATGGAAACCCGACTTATAGGTGAGTAAATACATGGAAACCCAACTTATAGGTGAGTAAATACATGGAAACCCGACTTATAGGTGAGTAAATACATGGAAACCCAACTTATAGGTGAGTAAATACATGGAAACCCGACTTATAGGTGAGTAAATACATGGAAACCCAACTTATAGGTGAGTAAATACATGGAAACCCAACTTAAAGGTGAGTCAATACATGGAAACCCGACTTATAGGTGAGTAAATACATGGAAAACTGACTTATAGGTAAGTAAAGATGTTATATAAAATCTTACAACGATTGTCATCTGCCACATTTTTTCTTGAAGAGGATATAACCGGTTCGTGTCTGTCAGCACGACCTTTATTTTTCCTGTATTGAAAGTCTGGACTTTCTTCTCCAGATCTACAATAAAATATAGCCAATAATTTATTATATTATAATTAAACAAATTAAGCTGACCATTTTCATACTGGTTAGGCTCAGGCGAAATTAATAAGGTCCATTATGCCTCAGAAATGCTATCAATTTTATTTATCAAAAACTTCTGATTTTTGGTATCTTAGTACAGTATCCAAAAAATAGGTTGTGATAAGTAGTTGCTGAGAAAACTATTTCGAAAATTTCCTACCATTAATGTAGAAAATTAAACTAAGTCGGTAAACAGGAAGTGGATAAGCGACAGACCTGAAATTGAGCCTGTGGAACACGGCCAAAAATTAATCATTTGTTAGACGATGAACTATTTCTTGCTTCTTTCTCTGTTTGCAATTGGTATAATTATAGTGAATTATTATTTTGTATATAAGTCAAAATACTACTGTTTAAATTTTGTTGCCTTTATGACACATTACTGCATGTTCAGTGCTACATTCTTAAGTTGTTAAACATCTAATTTTTTTTAGTTTAGTTTAGCTCTAAATCCATTATTAAAACATGTTTCACATTGCTAAATTTTTAAAAAAATATGGATTTCTAAGACATAATGTGCCTTAAAGTAGAGAGATTTTCCATTGATAAAGTAACCACTACTTTGTTATAAGCATTAAGGGATACTGAGGCAAATTAATGACAAATACTAAAATGATCGTATGTACTCAAAATATGTTAAAATGACATTTTGTAAACAAATTCTCATTTTGAGGACATTTACAGAATAATGAATGAAAAATTCAAAACGAAGAAATGAAAATTTTGCCTGAATCTCCCTTTAATGCGCAACATCAACGCACAGGATCATTGTTTATAAGTTATATCTGTGAAAAATATTACTAAATTAAGTATTCCCTCAGTCGACTGACTCTACCCATTGATTCACATCATAATGTGCACTGTTAACTATTCAGTTCATATTTTGTAATTTTCTCCAAAAATGATTACTGAGCCGCGCCATGACAAAACCAACATAATGTGTTTGCGACCAGCATGGATCAAGACCAGCCTGCCCATCACTCAGTCTGATCAGGATCCATGCTGTTCGCTATCAGTTTCTCTACTTGTAATAGGGTTTGTAAGCGAACAGCATGGATCCTGATCAGACTGCGTGGATGTGCAGGCTGGTCTGGATCCATGCTGGTCGCACACGCACTATGTTGGTTTTGTCATGGCGCGGCTCAAATGTTTTTTGTCCATATTGAATGATGGACTTATCCATTTATGAAGCAGGGTATCAAACTCACATAACCTAGATTTAGACACAGTATGTAAAACTTGCTATAAAATGTATGTATCTTTTGTAATTACAGTAGAACCCGTGATTAAGACATCTCCAAATGAAGATCACATACAGTCGCAACCAGATAACCAGACAAATAAGGGTCACCATTCTGTTGCCTTGTTTGTAGTTTTACAATACACTAAATATGCCAC
The DNA here is from genome assembly GCF_026571515.1 of Ruditapes philippinarum. Taxonomy (NCBI): domain Eukaryota; kingdom Metazoa; phylum Mollusca; class Bivalvia; order Venerida; family Veneridae; genus Ruditapes; species Ruditapes philippinarum. The sequence continues at coordinate 124,637 of NW_026865692.1, forward strand.
CACTCCCCTCCCCCTGTTTATTTAACTATATCCTATGTGAGAAATGATCCAAAAAACATAGAATATATTGAAATACAAACCTGTCTGATGTAGACACTCTCTGTACAGGAGATACTGTAGATATTGGACTAGTTAACCTGCCAGATTCTTTTGTTGAAGTTGGTCGTTTGAAAGGAGATTTAGCCGCTGAATGCCCAGCTTTCGGAGTGGACGTCCTGGAGCTAGATGGATCTGTAGTTGAAGGTTTCCTTGCAGGTACTTTGAACAATGAGGTCCCATTCTTTTGTGGAGTTGATGTCTTTGATAAGGGACTGTGTGACGCTGACCTATCTTTTCTAGGTGTCTTTGATGAACTGGATTGTTTTGGATTGACTGTTAACAAAAATGAATCAAAATGTTAAAGATGTTATCAATGATGTAATATTCTTTTCTCTTCATTTCAAAGTACACATACTCATTATGTAACTTCCTGTTAAATTTTCAGGGTATTTTCTTTTCAAAATTTGAAACAAATATGCCATTAAAAACTAGAACTATCGCTGAATGCGATTCATACCCCCACCAATGTCCTTGACAGAAGACGACTTGGAAAGGTGGTTAAGGGAATAACTAAAGTGGCGCAAATACATAAAAAGAAATTATCTCTGGTGAAAAAAAGACTAATTGTACAGGTAAAAGTATAAATATTCATTATCAAATCATGTTCGAAACAGTTACAAATAACCTTTCATTTTCCCAATATTAAACTTTTTATAAGTCAATTTTTGACCTTAAAGTGTGGCCTTGACTTTCAGCTGGCACAAGGGTAAGATGGATTCTGCACATCGCCCAGTTGGGGTGAACATTTGAGTAAAGTTTGAAGAAAATCCTTCCATTAGTAAAGAATTTATAGAGCGGACACAACATATTGTCTAGTATTAATTGTATGTAAATTTAAAGACTTAAAAAGGGGCTTAACTTTGTCAAAATGCAATACAGAGTTATTGAAACTTGACCTGCATATCGTAATTGTGACACCACATATATCTTTTAAGTTTCAAGCAAATACCTGTGCTAGTTTCAGAAATATTCAAGTACGTGTTAAAATTTAACATTTTCTAAGTCAATTTTTGACCTTCAAGTGTGACCTTGACCTTTAGCTGGCACAAAGGTGACATGGATTCTGCACATAACCTTGTTGAGGTGAACATTTGAGTAAAGTTTGAAGAAAATTCTTCTTTTAGTGTAGGATTTATAGAGCAGAAACAACATATTGCCTAATATTTGATTGTATGTAAATTTGAAGACTCAAAAAAGGGGCATAACTTTGTTAAAATGCAATACAGAGTTATGAAACTTGACCAGCATATCTTCATTGTGACCTTTCATATATATTTTAAGTTTCAAGCAAATACCTTTTCTAGATTCAGAAATATTCATATAAATGTTAAAATTTAAGAATATTTTCTAAGTCAATTTTTGACCTTCAAGTGTGACCTTGACCTTAAGCCGGCAAAAGGGTGACATGGGTTCTGCACATTTCCTTGTTGAGGTGAACATTTGAGCCAAGATTGAAGAAAATCTTTCAATTAGTGTAGGACTTACAGAGCGGACATGACATATTGTGTAATATTTGATTGTTTGATATTTGACCTTCAATTGTGACCTTGACCTTGAGCTGACACATTGGCAACATAGGTTCTGCACATCCCCTTGTTGAGGTGAATATTTGAGCCAAGTTTGAAGTAAATCCTTCAATTGGTATAGGAGTTATAGAGCGGACACGAAAATGGAGACGGACCGACCGACTTTCAATAAGTGTAGGAGTTACAGAGCGGACACGACATACTGTCTAATATTTGATTGTTTGATATTTGACCGACAATTGTGACCTTGACCTTGAGCCTACACATAGACAACATGGGTTCTGCACATCCCCTTGTTGAGGTGAACATTTGAGCCAAGTTTGAAGAAAATCCTTTAATTATTGTAGGACTTACAGAGCGGACACGACATACTGTCTAATATTTGATTGTGTTTGATATTTGACCTTCAATTGTGACCTTGACCTTGAGCTGACACATGGGCAACATGGGTTCTGCACATCCCCTTGTTGAGGTGAACATTTGAGCCAAGTTTGAAGAAAATCCTTCAATTGGTATAGGAGTTATAGAGCGGACACGAAAATGGAGACGGACCGACCGACTTTCAATAAGTGTAGGAGTTACAGAGCGGACACGACATACTGTCTAATATTTGATTGTTTGATATTTGACCGACAATTGTGACCTTGACCTTGAGCTGACACATAGACAACATGGGTTCTGCACATCCTCTTGTTGAGGTGAACATTTGAGCCAAGTTTAAAGAAAATCCTTCAATTGGTATAGGAGTTATAGAGCGGACACGAAAATGGAGACGGACCGACCGACGGGACAAAGCGAATCCATTATAGCCCCCCCCACATTTTGTGGTGGGGGTATAATAAAAGGTTAACTGAGAGGGAGACACAGGCAAAATTTTCATTTCTTTCTTTCATTATTCTGTAAATATCATCAAATGATTACACTAGGCAGTCACAGGGACAGGACTTTTCTCCTTAAGAATAGAATGGTGGTTTCCTAAATTGACCCACGTGGGTCAGGTTAGAGCGTTAAATTTTCACAATAGTTGTCACAGTGAACTCTTGGCTGGGCCAATATTGACCTCAGGGATTTTGTTTGAACAAACTTGGTAGACACTGACTAGGCGATGTTTCATGCCATATATTTATGCTCTAGCTCTTTTGGTTCTTTTAAAAGAAGATTTTTAAGTTTTTTTTTATTTCAGTTGCCATGGCAACCAGAGTTCTATATGGAATTAAATTCTTTGAACAATTTCTAAAGTTGACTACTAAAGGAGTATTCCTGTGAAGTTTGGATGAAATTGGCTTAGGGGTTATCGTCACAGACGTCAACGTATCAAAGCGCCATTTACATACAAAGTAGCGCGGGAAAGTATAATGTAAATCTACGACAGGGGTTTATGAGGAGATGTCGTTTAAAGTAAAAGTTTATGGATGGAAGACGGACGGAGGCTGGACAGCGATCACAAAAGCTCACCATGTCACTTTATGATATATGAGATAATTATAGACCATTACTAAGAGTGATCCTTGCTTCCTGAAATACCAACGTTTTTAAAGATTTGGCAATTTTATCCAGCTATAATTTTAAACCGTTCTGCTATTTTATTTTATGCGTCGGTGAGTAGCTTTAAGACAGTTTTATAATTTATTTACCAAACAAGACATCAGAACTTTCCTCAGTTTCTTCTGTATGAGGGGGGCTTTCATCTCCAAACATCTCTTTTACATTCTGTAATAGATTGACATATCAGCATCACAACTCACCACGAGAAATCATAAACATAAATGAGCCGCGTCACGACAAAACCAACATAATGGGTTTGCGACCAGCATGGATCCAGACCAGCCTGGGCATCCGCGCAGTCTGATCAGGATCCATGCTGTTCGCTATCATATTCTCTACTTGTTATAGGGTTTGTAAGCGAACAGCATGGATCCTGATCAGACTGCGCAGATGCGCAGGCTGGTCTGGATCAATGCTGGTCGCAAACCCATTATGTTGGTTTTGTTGTGACGCGGCTCAAATCATGAACAAGAATTTATGATAGCAACTTAAACAGCTTTGAAAACACACAAGTAAATAAAAAATCTGCGTTTTTTGAATTTACTAATATTTATTTTTAAGTGACAGGTTAGGTTTGGTAAGGTCAACAATGTAAAGCCTAAAGTTCATATAAGATTTTCCAGCCTTACTAATACTTGCGAATGAAAAATTGAAAAGGCCGCTCTGTGCATTATTTCGGACATGTAGAACTACTGACCATAGTTAATTTAGGACATTTCAATTTAAAGAAGTTTAAATTGATCAACAACCATGTCCTGAATAACTGAGAATGCAATGAAATGCACATTGGCCTGGCTCCTTACGAAATGCACATTGGCCTGGCTCCTTACGAAATGCACATTGGCCTGGCTCCTTACGAAATGCACATTGGCCTGGCTCCTTACGAAATGCACGAAATGGCCTGGTTCCTTACTTTATAATAGCCATAGATTTTGGTTATTGGTGCTAGTGTTATGTAAGACAAGATCTGTTGCACATGTTGTGAGATATGGTGAGTCAACCTTTTGCCAAGTATATTTTTACACCGTACATGTACTTTAAACATCATTTGCATATCTTATATTTTTATCTTTGGCAGTTTGACTATAAATACGGGAAATATTTAAGTTTTCAAAATGGAAAACAGGGCCCATATATTCCCTCAAAAATACACAGTAGACAGGGTTTCTACTAGAAATTTTTATTTAAGAGTCCCAGGGACTCGTGCTCATAAAATATGAGGGTCCCAGAGAAAAATATGAGGGTCCTAATCATTTATTACTTTAAAGTAAGGTATTACTTATATATATTGTCTAGGTTTAATTCTTTACATTTATATACATTGTTCAACTACATATGCATTTTTATTGACCTTGTTAAATAAAATAAAAAATATAACTATTTATTATTTATTGTTAGATCTACTTTTTATTTTTTTATTTCTGTCATTTGGCTGAATGTTTGTGCAACTTGCATAAAGTCAAGATCTTTCACATCTCATTCTGGTCCGATTAATTTTATCAATTGTTTAACTGCATATACGTCATGATGACGGACAAATGTATCTACTATTTTGTAAGTTCAAAAATCCATTTTCCGAGGCAAATGGATTACATTTTTAGTTGAGACGCAATGGCTGCATTTCATATCCGTGGTCGTTTCGTTTTGGACGAGCCACGGGTAAGTTAACTTAGCCACTTTTCATTAAAATTGGGGGAGCAGCCGACATGTTTTACGATTAATTTTATAACAAAAAACGCATAGACTGGGACGCTTTTTTAAGGTCAACTAATTTCTAGTGTGCGCCGTTTTATTCCGTATTAAACTGTAATCAATTGAAAGAAAGATAACTCTGCTGTATTCAATATTAGAACCCGTCTACCAAATTACGTCATTTCCTTTAAAGAAGCGGAAGGAATTTCCAAATGATATTTACGGAGGAAAATTTAATTTGCGTCCCCATGGACGCACACTTAGAGTAATTGAGGGTCCTAGTTTACTATTTTTGCGTCAAGGACGCATGAAATGTGCGTCAATAGAAACCCTGAGTAGACAAACTATTACCATGATACTAGTGAAATAAAATCAGTTCTTACAATTTCTTTCTCATTAAGGCTAATTCACTGCCCATTCTATAACTAGAAATGTGTCCATAGGACACGGATGTCCCCACACGCCACTGTTCTGTCAATCTTATGACTCTAGGTCAAATATTTTTTGGACTACATGTGCCACAAGTTGAAAACTAAAAATCAACAAAGGGCCATAATTCTGTTAAATTTGGTCGCAGCAAAAATTCCTTCCTTTACTACCATCTACACATTAAGGTTATTCATCCCTGGAAGTTTAAGCAAAATCTGCCATCCAGTTTAAGAGGAGTTGCATTCACAAAATTTCTACATAGTATATAATGAAAAAATCAACAAAGGGCCATAATTCTGTAAAATTTGGTTGCAGCAAAAATTCCTTCCTTTACTGCCATCTACACATTAAGGTTGTTCATCCCTGGAAGTTTAAGCAAAATCTGCCATCCGGTTTAAACGGAGTTGCATTCACAAAATTTCTACATAGTATATAGTGAAAAAATCAACAAAGGGCCATAATTCTGTTAAATTTGGTCGCAGCGAAAATTCCTTCCTTTACTACCATCTACACCTTAAGGTTGTTCATCCCTGTAAGTTTAAGCAAAATCTGCCCACCGGTTTAAGAGGAGTTGCGTTCACAAAATTTCTACATAGTATATAGTGAAAAAATCAACAAAGGGCCATAATTCTGTTAAATTTGGTCGCAGCAAAAATTCCTTCCTTTACTACCATCTACACATTAAGGTTGTTCATCCCTGTAAGTTTAAGCAAAATCTGCCATCCGGTTTAAGAGGAGTTGCGTTCACAAGATTTCGGGACGTACGGACGGACGGACAAGTGCAACGCTATATGCTCCCGCATTGTGGGGGCATAACAAGCTTACTGCAATCATGACAAAACTTACCTGGTCCCACAGTTTACGCAGTCTCTGTTTATCACTTTTTGGTGACAGACGCTCATTGTTATTGTTGTTGTTGCTTTTATCTTTGTTTCCAATCTCATCTAAAACCTCTTTTGCTGGTATTCTAAAAAATTACAAACATTTGTAAGTTTTCCCTTGGCTCTTAGTCTTACTTTAAATCCACAGTTTGTTTAAATCAAATTACAGATTAACATTATTATTCTTTCAACTGCTCTAATTTCCACACCTACATACAACTTTAAACCTTACCACAATAAATATCTTAAATGAACATATCTTTTATTACAAACAAACCAATCGCAATTTCTAGAAAAATTTATCTGTAATGACAGAATTTTTAGGGGGGTTTACGTCACATCGACACAGTATAGGTCATATCGCGACGTTCCAGCTTTACTGGTGGAGGAAGACCTCAGGTGCCCTTCCGTGCATTATTTCAGGCAAGAATGGGCACCTGAGTAGAACCACCGACGTTACGTAAGCTAGCTGAATAGCTTCCTCACATGAAAGAATCAAAAGTCCCCGTCGGGATTCTAACCCACAGCGGTGTGGGGCAAGTGGTTTGAAGTCAACGACCTTAACCACTCGGCCATGGACGCCCCTACTGACAGAATAGCAGACTATGATCAGGCAGAACCAATACTGGTCTACAATGGTCACATGGAGAGATTCAATTGTCTACAGGCTTAGGGTTAATATATACTCATTAAAAGTTTCATGACTACACTTTTGTATTTTCTACTTTTTCTGTGGTCTAAATACATGTATATTTGTGGGCAATAAATGAAATAATGCCTGCTTAAGTTTCTGCATATGAATTTATTGTCTCAAATGGTTTCAACTTTTTTTTTTTGCTTGTGCTTTATGTTGCAAAATCACTATAAAGGAATATGAGCCGCGTCACGACAAAACAAACATAGTGCGTTTGCAACTGATGCGTTTGGATCTGATCAGGATCCATGCTGTTCGCTATCAGTTTCTCTACTTGTAATAGGGTTGGTAAGCGAACAGCATGGATCCTGATCAGACTGCGTGGATGAGCATGCTGGTCTGGATCCACGCTGGTCGCAAACGCATTACTTTGGTTTTGTCGTGACGCGGCTCATATGGTGATTTTCCAGCTTTACTTCTGGAGGAAGACTGCCCTTCTGTGCATTATTTAAGGCAAGAACCACTAACCACTTGTAAGCTAACTTACTCACATGAAATAATACAAACTTCCAGGCATGATTTGAACCCACAGGGGTGAAGGGTATGTGATTTGAAGTGAATGACCTTAATCATGTAGCCACAGGTGTCATTTACATGTATCTAAACAATAAGAATCAGTGACTTTCATTGCATGATAATCCCTATTGGTAAATATTTACTATTTTTGTTTCTAACGAGAAAAACAGAGATATATATGGTTCTTTACAGCACTGTTTCAATGCCATCAATACTGTCACTTACAATACCTAATTTGTGGAAGAGATATATCAAGGGAGTTAACTTAAATCAAAACAAAGGCTTATGTACAAAATAAAATGAGCCGCATCATGAAAAATCCAACATAATGGGTTTGCGACCAGCATAGATCCGGACCAGCCTGCGCATCCGCGCAGTCTGATCAGAATCAATGCTGTTCGCTTACAGACCCTATAACAAGTAAAGAAACTGCTAGTGAACAGCATGGATCCTGATCAGACTGTGCGTATGCGCAGGCTGGTCTGGATCCATGCTGGTCGCAAACGCATTACGTTGGTTTTGTCATGACGCGGCTCAAATATCATACATGTACAAGCAGCTCTACAAATATCACATACCTGGAAAGAGATTCACTATTTTTGTTTGTATCTTTATGTCTGCATGACTTCCTAATCAGCAACTTTTTGGCAGCCTGAATTTAACAATAAAAATTTTAATGCATATTTTTTATTAAAATGTTAGAAGGGAAATAGACATTAAATTTTTTTGCATTAATGAATAAGTATGCAAGGTTTATCGTTCAAATGCTTTGTAATTTATCACTCAGGCATATTAGCCTTCGTGATTATATTCCTACGCATTTGAACTCGCATGGTGCATTATCCTACAGCAAATCACTAAAAAGAGGGCCAAGATTGCTCTAGATCGCTCACCTGATCCATCGAACTCATCCAAACAATATCTTAGACAAGCATCTCGACCAAGTTTGACGACAGAGGACGTATGACAGACATTCAACAAGCCTAAAAGCTCACCCTGAGCAAGCTCAGGTGAGCTAAAAATTGATAACCATTTCCTTAACAACACACTAAAAGACAATATGCAGTATATTTCCAAGTAAAACATATTTGAGCCGCGTCACGACAAAACAAACATAGTGGGTTTGCGACCAGCATGGATCCAGACCAGCCTGCGCATCAGGATCATTTTGTTCGCTTACAAACCCTATAACAAGTAGAGAAACTGATAGCGTACAGCATGGATCCTGATCCGAATGCGCAGGCTGATCTGGATCCATGCTGGTCGCAAACCCATTATGTTTGTTTTGTCGTGACGCGGCTCATATTTACAGCTATGATTGTGGGCTCCTCAAAACTGTCAGCAATAAGTTGCAGATAATCTGTCATGTCTGAAACAAAGTCATCATAACTAAGGGAAGTCTCTGTATCTTTATTCTTCATCAAAGATTGCAGCTCCTTTATCATCTACAAAATAAAACACATACACAGTCAATATTCATAAATAAAAGAGCATTGAATGCTGCACCAATGCTCGTCTGTAGAAATGAATCGTTGATATTTTTCTGTCGATCAATAATCGATACACATTTAAAAAAATCGATACTTTTGACTTTTAAATTAAATGTCTAGAAATTATGAAAATTCACCCAAAACATATACAGAAGCAGTTATTTATATCTAACATTATGCTTTTGTTATATAGTGGAAATATTTCATAGCAATGATGACAAAAAATATTGTTTGGAAAAATCATGCAGTGGACCAAACACTGTGCAGAACATGTTTTAAATGAAATCATTTAAACAGGTATGAAAGTGAATGACAGACAAGTGATTATAGGATATTATTAATATATCGGTGTATCTGTGATTTTTGTCACCCGATATCGATATATCGTTGATATGCTTTGCACTGAATCAATGACAGCTCTACTTGTCTGTTTTTAATGTCCAAAAGCCTCAAACATGGAATTTGAATTTCTTACATAGGTCTGACAGCAGGGGCACTTAAGGACGTTTTTCGGAGTTTCCATATAGACATAATTATATGCAAAATTAAAACTGTTGGGGGTTACCGTCCAAGAAGAAAATATTTCTTTTATCGTATTTTAACATCGTGTCATGTTTTAAAAAATTCTATTGAACAGTTCTAATTTTACCTATATGTCTATAGATATGAAAACTCGCGAAAACGCCTAATTTGAAAATTATTTTCGGTCCTGACATGCCAAAAAACTAGGTCGCTTTAAAGGTTACCTTGAGAAATTAAATTCACAATTGTTAGTGTTAGGGGCTGTTCGGCATTAAACTTCTCAATAAGTAGAAAAACTTAAGGATTGTAAATGTTCAAGAAAGATATAACAACAAAAGTTAAATTTTATTTCATGTGATAAAGGGGCCTAACTCTAGAAATACTAAACACTTTTTGTTTGTAACTCATATTCTATAATAATAATATTAACTGACAGCACATTTATTGCTATTTTGAAGAATTTACAATGGAAGTTTTGTGTATTGGTTTTTCATTTCAGAAAGTCTCAAGGAAAAATGTAAGTCTGCTTTTTTTTAAAATAGAGCACCACTTGCAGCATCAATGCTCGTCTGTTAAAAATTCTAAGTTAAAAAGTGGCATAAAATTTTAGAATTATGCTCTTTGTCTAACAACTAAAGCTTGTAAAGATAAGCCATTGTAAATCCAAATTTCATTTTGACAACTTTTAAAATGTTGAATAATGGGCTACAATAAAGGTAATGAATGGTGGCTATTATTTAATTATGAGCTCTATACTTGTAAAATATGCCTGGATATTTTAACTCAAAGAAAGTTAGCCTTACATTAACATATGGTTTATCCTTTATTTCCTTCAGTTTTAGTCGCTCAAACACATCTTTGGCTTTCTCAAAATCGCCAGCTCTACAACATGCCCTCACAGCCTGCAATCATTTTAAGATAAAACAGTCTTAATTAGCAACCAATAATTATAAATAATATTAACATTTCAGTTGTTTACAGATCAGGTTTTTTTTGGCTTATTTTATAGCCGATATTCGGTCATATTCCCAATTAAAAATAGTATATTATTTTCTCAATTCACAGGAAAAAATTTCCAATTGAGAGTTACAAAGTAAAAATATCGAATAACAAATTCTAAAATCTTTGAAAATAAGGATTAATTCACTGTTATGGTGCTTAAATGTTTGAAGATGCCATCCTAGACAGTAATTCTTTCCATTTATTTAATCACTGCAAAAACTAAGTCATGCCTTTTTCCCCAATTTTTAACAAAACATCGTTGAAATTCACTATTCCATGGGTATGGGTCATGTTCCCAAAAGCCTGGAAAAAAACCTACAGAGCTCTTTTTTTCTAAAGCTCTTATCCTGTTGACAGCTGAAAAAAGGACACTGAGAAGCGTTTGCCACCAGTATAAAACCTGGCCAGTGAACTGACACATTCCTGCAGTCTGATCATGCAGCTGTTCATTATTCTGTCAGAACATTATTTTGATCTTGTTATTACTAAAGTTTACAGAGGGGTACACTGTAGAGGTTACACTGTAATATCAATAAAGGTGTCTGCCTCTCTACCAAGGGATCAAGGGTTCAAGCCCTAATTGGGTCACAACCATGTTTCTTCATATGTCAGACACCAGCACTGGTTGGTTCCAGGAAGCGGACTCAAAAGTGATTAATATAAGACGCAAGATCTTGTTTCGCAATCGAGCTTTAAATAAATATGTTTAATCCAATATGAATATAGTTCACAGTTTGGTTTGTTCTTACCTCACACCTGACAACGTTATACAGTTGTTCCCCCTCCTCCAATAACTTCTGGTCTATTTGCAGATTGACTAGATTCATAAAATGTGGAACAAGGTCTTCTAATGGGGTGTCATCACAGTTTTCATAATACCTGGTTACACAAAATAATAAACGATTATTATGTTAACTTTTTAAAATGTATGGGTAAATTGCATTCTCAGTTGTTGGAATTTGATTTTCCCCTTTACTGATTTATCACTCTATATTTTCCCCTTCAGAAAGCCACAGATTGTTTTGAAAATTGAAAAAAAAATCACTGGCTTTGAAGTGGAACAAACACTGTATTGATGATATGTTGACTTTCCAGCTTTATTGGTGGAGGAAGACCTCAGGTGCCCCTCCATGTATGATTTCAGGCACAAACAACTAGAACAACACTCCATAACAGTCCTGTCATTATTTTTATGCTACCTCTACTATATTGAATTAACATTAAGGTAATACTCTGGGTATCTTTGTTTCTTTGTAATAATGGAGTGATGTTGTTCTGGAAAATTTTGTCAAAAATCCATCCATTTATCCATCCCTCCCACGCTCCCTCTTCCATTTATTATGTCAAACATGACTCGAGACTTCAGAGACAGCTATGAGATACAAGGGAATCTATGAGATACAAGGGAATCTGAGATCCAGTTCCTAGCTCTTATTGAATAGACCCTTTGGTTCTTTTACATGTCCAGTGTATAGCACTGATACATGCGAGGATTTCCTGGATTTCTTACCAGTAGACCTATAGGTAGGTGGGAAAAACTGAAAGTGTCTCTGAGAAATCTCAAGGATGTTACCCAGGATTGAATCAGGGACCTCAGGAGTGAGTCAATGGTCTAACCAACTGAGTTATCGCGCCACCTACAAATGTACAAGCATAGGAAAAGCATGAACGGAAAATGTGACCCTATTTCACCCTCAAAACAAAACTAGAAACACTGGCTTACCTCATATTTATATCAGAACCATCTTTAAGACGTGACAATATTGTCAGAAACAGTTTCTTGTCATTCCGAAGTTCATCTCCTTGCCATGTCTTACCTAAAATTCCTACAAAATATAAATCATAACTCAGTACAAATTGTATATAACTACTCAAATAATTTTCCATGCTATGTTAGTGAATAATTGTACTATAATTTATAAATAAAATACAAAGGCTACAAAATTCTAAGCAAGTACTTTAGATCTTGACCGATATCAATGCAATTAAAACCTTAAATTGTTGTAAAATAAGCATCTCAAGACAAGTAGTACCTGCAAAGTATGTTCATAACACAAACTATAGCTGGCCAGGGGTTGACTTAAAGCAGTGTTTTTTTCTCTTTTATTTGGGAAGAGGCCTATGCCTATTGATTTTGGGCAAAATTATCGCTAAAATTGCTAATTTAGGATGCAAAAAAAATCTTATGAACATGTAAGTTCAGATTATTTTGGAAAAACTGCATGATTTAAAACATACATTCATCGTGAAGAAGTCTTTTATATGCCTCTGTAAATAAAATAAGGTGAAAAGCCACTGCTTTAATAGATTCAATTACAGTAAAAACTCTGAAAACTGACCAAAAGTCCGGTTTTCAGAGGATTCCGGTTTTCAGAGGTTTTATAAATTTATTGATAATTATGATGTGTTTGAACTATGACTTAGTTAAAACATTTTGTATTTACTTTTTAACATTTTTTCTAAGTCATATTTTAATTTCTTTTAGCAATAAATGTCTTAAGTAATTTTATTATGCAAATCCATGAGCATAATTCAGAAAATCAAAAATTTAAACAACAAATTGTCTGAAATATATCTTTTTAGATGGCTTTTGAAATATGTAACTAATGGTATTTAGTATTACTATTTTTGCATATAATAAATATCCAAACAAAGATCAAAATTTTTAGCAAAACCGGAATCATTTTACAAAAGTTTCTAATTCTTATAGACATTTTAAATTTAAAGAAGAAAAAAACACACACAACAAATTAAAAACATTTAGAAAACAAGGGTGCCATAGTCACAAAATACGCCCGTTTACGAAAAAGCTTTAGATGGAGATGGGGGCATTATGGATAAGTGTTATCTAGCAAGCAAGTTTTTATTCTTGGCACTGTGTTGTTAAATGAACCTTAAAACAAATCAATAGGGAAGATATGCACAGAATGTGTGACCTTGACCTTGGTCGCAGGGACCTGAATTTTATGCACGGCACTCAGTCTCACAATGATGAACATTTGTGCCAAATTATATTGAAATCCCTCTATGCATGTAGAAGTTTTGCTCCAGACAAGTGTTTTTCTATGAGCTCTGTGACCTTCACCTTTGACCTAGAGACTTGGTTTATGTGCAGGGCACTACGTCTCATGGTGGTGAACAATTCTATAAAAGTAACATTAAAATTCCTCCATGCATGTAGAAAATATGCTCCGGACAACATCTGGATATTTAATCATCTCCAGTGACCTTGACCTTGCAAATATTAACCTAAATTAAATGTGTAACACCTGTAGTCATGATAGTTACCATTTGTGCTACAATCCATCAATAAATGATGACTAAAAGGTCCCTATAACCATCTTCATATTTTTATCTGAACTTTGACCTCTATGTGTAACCTTGACTTTGGTCGCAGGGATCTGAATTTTGCATACGACACTCAGCCTCACAATGGTGAACATTTGTGCCAAGTTATATTGAAAACCCCCTATGAATGTAGAAGTTTTGCTCCGGAAAAGCGTTTTTCAATGAGCTCTAAGTGTGACCTTGACCTTTGACCTGAGACCTGGATCATGCATGGAGCAATACATATCATGGGTGGTGAACATTTCCATAAAGTATTATAAAAATTCTTCCATACATGTAGGAGATATGCTCCAGACAAAATCTGGATATTTCACCATCTTTAGTGACCTTGACCTTGCATATATTGACCTAAAGTACATGTGTCACAGCCGTAGTCATTATAATGACCATTTGTGTTACAATCCCTCAATAAATGATGATTAAATTGTCCCTATACACATCTTCATATTTTTATCTTTTTTAAACGGGCGTATAAAAAGTACATGTAATTTAATAACTAAAAAATTCTGATTTAAGATTTTATTCTAGGGAAATACATTTAATTACAATTCTTAATCTTTGAATGAGCTGAACTGATATTTACTTGAAAATTAAAATATAATTAAATTTCTATGAGAAAGTATTTACATTTGATAAGGTAATTACTGTATGATCTTTATGAACAAATACCAAGTCTACAGAACACCATAGTTATCACAGTTAAGAATCTTGACCAATGAATGAAACATGTGTAAATAAATGTTACATTCTTTAGAACATATTCAAGTCCAAGAAAGAGGATTATTTCATGCCCTTTGATTAAATGCTATTTTTAGAATTGAAAGTGAAAATAGAATCAAGGGGAGTAATTGTGTAAGTCATTTATGAACAAAGTAATAACTTTGTTGTCTCCCTTTGATTAAATTCTATTTACAAAATCTGGATATTTCATCATCTTTAGTGACCTTGACCTTGTATATATTGACCCTAAATTATATGTATCACAGCCATAGTCTTGATAATGACCATTTGTGTTACAATCCCTCAATAAATGATGACTAAATGGTCCATATACACATCTTCATATTTTTATCTGAACTTTGACCTCTATGTGTGACCTTGACCTTGGCCGCAAGGACCTGAATCTTGCACGCGACACTCCGCCTCACAATGGTGAACATTTGTGCCAAGTAACATTGAAATCCCTCTATACATGTGGAAGTTTTTGCTCCGGACAAGCATTTTTCAATGAGCTCTAAGTGTGACCTTGACCTTTGACCTAGAGACCTGGTTCATGTGCGCGACACTGCTCCTCATAGTGGTGAACATTTATATGAAGTTTCATTAAAATCCCTCCATACATGTAGGAGATATGCTCCGGACAAAATTGGACGCCGCCCGCCCGCCCGCCAGGGGCGTTCCCATAATACGTCCCGTTTTTCAAACGGGCGTATAAAAATCATACCTATACAGGGAAAGGCACAATTATAATGAAAGAGCTATGATTTAATTGCCAATAAGAAATTAACACACACTTACAAGTGTTTTCACACCTGCATAGATAAAACTTGTAATTGAACATGTCACCTGTTTTAATATACTTTAAAATACACAGAAAGTTGACACTTAAAATTGCTGTCCGTTTTTCAGAGGATTTTTAATGCATGTTTAGCATAAGAAGCCACAGAAAAGCGTCCGGTTTTCGGAATTCAGAGGTTCCGGTATTCAGAGGAATTTTTCAATGAACATAATTATAAGGAGAAAATACGGGACTTTTGAAATGGTCCGGTTTTCAGAGGATTCCGGTTTTCAGAGGGTCCGGTTTTCAGAGTTTTTACTGTATATGTTTCCCACAATTTACATTAAATTCAAGATCTTATGTATATATGTATTACATTTACAATGTATTCATTTTCACTTAATAATGTTTAATTTTATCAAAATAATGTCCATAATTAAAGACATTTTGCTATTTATTTATGCAACATATTGATTTCTTCTTTTTTTTCTTGATATGTTTTCACATGTGACATGAAATCTTAAAATCTATTTATGTAACATCTGTCACCTATTACTTTAATGAGGTTTTGTCAGCTGTTCTATGTGTTACATGCAGTTTCATTTACTTTTCAATTAATCAATATAATTCTATAGTTTTCTATAGTTTTACACTGAGAAAAAAATGTATATAGCATCCAAGATCTTATGACAGTTGAATTAAATTGAGTGTTAAAGCCCCACTCCTCCAGATAAGCCAAAATAGTTCAAGAAAATCAATATTGAGAAAATGCACTAAACTTTTAAGAAAGATAAAAACATTCAAGATCCAAGTTATATTTTACATGTTATGTGCGGGTTAAGACTGATTTTGCAGTATTTTATCCCTATATTTCTACTGCGTTACTTAAACGCAGTAAGAGTTTTTTTTTGCATATGTTGACCACTTTTTGTTAATTTTCTTGGATTGTAAGTGCCGACTATATATAAAATACTTTATTTGTTCACCTTATAGTTACAATATTTTACTTTTAAATACATTTCCAAAATTTTAATGAAAATTAACATGAATCTGGAGGCTTGAACTGTTTAATGTGACTTAATCACTAAGCTTCCATAATTTATGTAAAGGTTACATGTATGTTACACATTATAATTATTTTTTTGTAAAATAAAATTGGAAAAAATTTAATGTTATAGATAGATTTGATGATCACTTCTCCCTAAATTTAAAAACATCTTCCTATTTTTCCTGAAAAAGTTCTCCCTAAATTTTCAGTCCAAAGTACAATTTAGTACCTGAAAATTATTATTGAGTAAGTCACTAAGTAGTAAGTGTCAGGAACACCAAATATATAATAACTATTATGCTGAACCATGACTTTCACTTCAATAAAAACCCTGCCTGAACGAATTACAGTCAACCAGGGCCCAAACTGAAAAGGTTGAAGCTGAAAATGTTACAATTTAAGTAAAACTTTATATTAAGTCGATATAAACAAGAGCCATGTCAACATGGCCATCCCCCGCCGAATGTGTTTGCTCATTGGAAGAATGTATATGTAGTAGAGCAGAATAATTCCATTTTAAGAGGTCTTTTGGTAATGAAAACTGATGGCTATAGTGATTACAGATTTGAAACCTATGTGAATACTGATGGCTGAAAATAACAAAGGGCAATAACTGAAAAATAATGCAGGGTAGGTTATCATTCTTGTGTGCTGCATCCCTCCTCAGTAAAATCTATCCACCTATGAAGTTTCAAGTTGATACCTCAAATAGTTTTTGAGAAAAAAATTGAATTGAAAAATTAAGTATGAAAAATAACAAAGGGCAATAACTCAAAAAATATAAAAGGTACAGTTATCATTCTTGTGCAGTGCACACCTCCTGAGTGAGATCTATGCACCTATGAAGTTTCATTTTGATATCTCAAAGGCTTTTGAGTTATGCTCTGGACAAAAATTAATTTTGAAAAATAACAAAGGGCAATAACTCAAAAATAATGCAGAGCAGAGTTATCATTCTTTAGCACTGCACTCCTCCTCAATGAGATCCATCCACCTATGAAGTTTCAAGTTGATACCTCAAATACTTTTTGAGATAAGCTCTGGACAAAATAGCATGAAAAAACAACAAAGGGCAATAACTCAAAAATTGTATAGGGAAGAGTTATCATTCTTGCGCACAACATTCCTCCTCAATAAGATCTATCCTTCTATGACATTTCATGTTGATCTCAAACACTTTTTGAGTTATGCTCCACTCAGGTGAAAAATTAGGTATGAAAAATAACAAAGGGCAATAACTCAAAAATTATGAAAGGAAGAGTTATCATTCTTGTGCACTGCACACCTCCTGAGTGAGATCTATGCACCTATGAAGTTTCATGTTAATATCTCATAGGCTTTTGGAGTTATGCTCTGGACAAAAATCAATTTTGAAAAATAACAAAGGGCAATAACTCAAAAATCATGCAAGGTAGAGTTATCATTCTTGTGCACTGCACTCCTCCTCAATGAGGTCTATCCACCTATGAAGTTTCAAGTTGATAACTCAAATACTTTTAGAGATATGCTCCGGACAAAAATTTCGGACGGAAGGACGGACGGACGGAGACTATTTCTATATCCTCCGCCGAAAATTTTCGGCGGGGGATAATTATGCACACCTATAACATTGTGCTCTGAACTTTTGTTTCACACTTTCGAAAATGTTAAAATAAATCTCAATTTTTAAAAATTAACCTACTTTTAGCAAGTTTTTAACCTGAGTAATTCTAACCCTAAGTCTAAATTTAAAATGAGGAGGTTTCAGTGTAGTTCTGGCTTCCAAAACTTTATTAAGTTGCATTTTTTTCATCTAATGCAGCATTTATTTTTTTCCCCATTTTCTAGAAACAAAATATTTGAAATTCATAAAAAATATGCAGCTTTGCCGTGTGCAAAATGCGTTGCGCTTTGAAGATTGGAACCAGTCGGCTATGAACGAAGCCATCCGATTATATGTTGGTTCCCAAACTTTAAAGCGGAGCGTATTTATACACGGCAAAGCTGAGGCCACGTTTGAATTTATCAAAAGATTTTGTAAATGCAGAAGTAAAACGGCGATACTCTTGATGCTTATTTCGGCTGTTGCGTTGTTTATATTACCGTTGTTAAAATTGACCATCATCAAGAAGAATTATATCTTCTGTGTCGTTGGACCAAAGAATTATGTGAAAATATTGGAAATGGAATAAAATACATGGTGATATTGACGGTAGATGTGCGGATTTTTTGCGGCGAACATTTTTATATTTTGTATATTATTGTAGACGTTGAAATATGAATTTTTTTAAAACGGCTTATATTTAGTTTTTTTGATATATATGATCAGTACATGTGCTGGGATTGACAAATATATATTTTATTTGGATTTTAAAGACGTTTTAAGCTCCACAACCCAAGTGTCTGTGAATATAAAGTGATAGGAAGTGGCTAGCCCTACGGGCCATTACGGCTAGCCAAAAGTTCTAGCCGTACGTGAGTCACGAACGACTAGCAAGGACACACTGTATTGGCTAGCCGTAATGGCCCGTAGGGTATCGTAAATGCATATGTTATTTTATAACTTTAAACGAGGATTTTAACGTAGAAACAGCAATTGTCTTCGTACATGTATGTTTACTTTTAAGAAATTTATCGCCTTGTTGGCTACAGTAAAACAAGAGCTGTCCGTAAGACAGCGCGCTCGACTTTTTTATTGCTTGCCAATAAAAAAAGTTTTTGCAGTAAAAGGCAATACAAGAATCTCTGTATTTTTAAAGTGAACAATGGCCATGAGCATTAAGATATTTAGTGAAGAATTATTTTACTGAATTGTGTGATACCCTTGAACACTGCAGCAAAGTTTGAAATGTTTAAGTCAAAAGAGGGCTGGTAAGAAAGAAAAAAAAACTGAGTTGAGCCTTAAATAAATTTAATAGTATTAAACCCACTTTGAGAGAATAAGGTATTTTTACGTCACTCAGAACACCTTGGTAAATGACATAGGAATGAATTTTTTTAGATTTTTTTAAGTTTTTAGTGCTTGCCTATAATACAAAACATTGACAGTTAAGGGCCATAATTCAAATAAAATCTTTGACAGAATTACCTTCTCCTGGACATGTTTGGGAATCATGATTGTAAACAAGTATTCCAACTTTCAAATTAATATCTCAAACAGTTCAGTCAAAAAGTGGACTGGTACTAAAAACTTAACCAAGATTCTAAGTCGATAAAAGGCCTTAATTTTTAAAACAAATCCTTGACAGAGTTACCTTCTCTTGCGTACAGATGGGGGTAATGATGTGAAATAGCATTAAAAGTTTCAAAGCAATATCTCAAAGGTTAAGGCAATAAGTGGATTTTACCCATATTCAATGTATTTTCTAAGTCAAAAAGGGGCATAATTCTGTCAAAAACCTTGACAGAGTTATGTCCTCTTGTCTGTTGATGAAGGTCGTGATGGTAAACAAGTATGGTCAGTTTCAAAGCAATACCTCCAATGGTTTTGAAATAAAGTGAGGTGGTACAAAAAACTTAACCAAGCTCAATACACTTTCTAAGTCAAAAAAGGGCCATAATTCTGTCAAAAACCTTGACAGAGTTATGTACTCTTGTCTGTAGATGGAGGTTATGATGGTGAACAAGTATGGTAAGTTTCAAAGCCATACTTGTAATACTTCTGAAATAAAGTGGGGTGGTACGAAAAACTTAACCAAGGTGTGACGCCAACGCCGACGCCGGGGCGAGTAGGATAGCTCCCCTTTTCATAGAAAAGTCGAGCTAAAAAGTACGAATAT
This sequence comes from Ruditapes philippinarum, assembly GCF_026571515.1. Lineage (NCBI taxonomy): Eukaryota > Metazoa > Mollusca > Bivalvia > Venerida > Veneridae > Ruditapes > Ruditapes philippinarum. Next base: position 144,685 of record NW_026865692.1, read on the forward strand.
GGATCTTTGACAGGTTAATAACATCAATTGAAATAGTTTGCAAAATTTTGATGATAACCCTTTTTTGTTTCATTAAGTTTAATTTTCGACACCTTTAAAATAAAACAAAACAAACAAACGAAAATTATTGTTGTTGGGCTCTTATAATTGCGTCAATTATCGACAGTACAGAAGTTTGTTTAGAAGTTTATACGTATATGTTAATATACATACCTGTCTGGACTAATCAATTGATTGTTCTTTTATGTTCGATATTTATCTACTGTATTTGAAAATTATTTGACTATAAATTGTATGTTAGGTTATTTGAAAATCATAAATTATTTTTGCCTTTCACCGTTTTTTTTTTCAATACTCTTTTTATTTATTCCACTCCGACACGGATTTATATTACAATAAAATATAAATCCGTGACTCTGATCATTATTTATTCAATCCATGTGCTTAATTCACAAAAATTCATCTTTCATTCCAATAAAACAACAAATCATAATCATGAGGCACAAAATAACATATGCATGTTTGACTTCCATATAGGTATTTTTAAAAAGTGCCGTACGGCTAGACAATACAGTGAGTCCTGGCTAGTCGTACGGGCCCGTACGGCTAGCAACTTTCAAAGTGATAATTTTGTAGAAAAGTAAGTTAATAGCGAGCTCGACGAGCTGGCCAAAACTTGGCAAAAGGGCCTGCTCGCAAAGCGAGCTTTACGGTACCTGCTAAGTGATGGTTTTGAAAATTTTCGTCCGAAGAACCTAATTGGACACATCGCAACTTTTCAGATTACAAGATAACGATAAAAGCCGATGTACTCTGATTGAAAACGGAAGCGTAGACTGGTGTCCTGCACACTTATAAAGGAACCATAATAGAAAGAGGGAACCAGAATAAACGGAAGCAGTGTATGAAATACCGAATGACAATTTTAAAAACGGAAAATGTAAAATAAAAATGAACGATTATTTTAAACTTTCTTACGGTAAAAGATCGAGCTCGCTTTGAGGCTTTACCTTTTTCATATTAAAAGTCATCCTATTACACTTACATTGAAATTTTCTAACGGGACATTTATTTTCACAATAATGCCTCGGATGAAAAAGGAAATAGTAATGAAATTATATTTATAAGAAAATATAATTTTAGACAAAATTCTGCAATCCGAAACTGCATCACTAGCATCAGGCGAAAAAACTGAAAGCTACATAAATTGAAATTAAATTCATACCTGCAATAGAGTCTAGAGTACTTGCTGAAATTGTGTTTTCTGCTTTAAATTCGCGCCATGCAGAATATGTGTAGTAATCAAGAATCCAATTATTTACGATCGGAGTTGTATCTCCCGCCATTTTGAAATTTACTTGTTTCCGGTTATGTTAAAAACTGTCTTCCCGTTATATACCGTACATTTTCACGATGATTGTCTCGGCCTTGTCAAAGTTCGTACTTTTGTTCATTAGTAAATCAGTCAAATTTGAAGCTTACTTCTGGATTTCACTGTAATTGAAGAAGTATATACTTCCTTCATCTTTAAGTATCAGCACTATCTAAATCAAGGAACATTTTAGTTCTATTATTCACCACTTAAAAAAAGATACTCGGCGAAGTAAAACTGGTTAACTTGCACATGTTAATTATAAGTTTGCGATACATATAGGAATGTTGGCAATGGTGGCATAACAATAACGTAATAATTTCTTCAGTAGTCAGTAAGCATTTATTTTACACTACAACGGTTTGGGTCTAATTCCGTACCTTGTTGACACATTAGGAGTATAGGAGTAAGTAATAATGTTAGATCCATACCAAAAATAAAACTCTTTCCCTGCAGAAAACGGTTTCACAGTTGAAATCATCTTGTTTCTTACATAATATGAAATAAGGCACTAAATTACGGTATTTTATTGTACTATATCTGCTTATGGGACGTAAAAGATAGTTTATGTAGCCTCTTAAAAATACAATGTAGTGTTTGGCCTTTGGCACTTCCACAAAGGGGAGTAGGTATATGTATACAAACGCCTTTAAATCTAAATTAACTGTATATTTGTCAATCTCAGATTAATAACTTCAACATATATATTTATTTATTATGTACATATAAATGAAAAATTGAGAAATATTGATGAAATAAAATACGCCACTCATGAAATATTTATTTTCATACCACTCGATGAAAATAAATACTGTATTTATAGAAAAAAATAACAACTTGAATGTCCTCTATATATCAATAAAACTAAAAATAAATACATTTTAATGAATGAATGGTTAAATGAAATAGAAAAAAACACATTTCAACATCTATAATAATAATAATAGTATGTGTATATTACAAATGTTGACACATCTGTATTGATGATTCAATAGGCTAGTTCGGAATAAAAATGATTGCGCAATACATATGTAACATTATATTAGTAATAGAAAGAGCATCGTACGAGGGGGCGTAGGCCCCGAGTATTAATCAGATTGCCGAGTGTTTTGATGTTCTTTCTCTTTTGTATCATAGTCAAACACGTTCCTTGTTGTCACAATATGAAACCCGGGAAAAAGTAACCAATGAACGAGCATCTGAATACGATATTTTTGTCGCTTTCTCTTTCTCTTCCGTCACAATTAGTAAACCCCAGCAAAAATGAGCCAATCAATGGGCATGCTCTGGAGTGCGGGTAACTAATACCTGCACTCCAGTTAACGCACTGTGCATATATGTATACGATTTAACTCAGACAAATTTTCAACAGAAAGGTCCCCAAACTATGATATAAGTATCATCAAGTATAAAATTATAAGTATATGCCAATTTTCAATGAGCTAACGTACTAAATTATTAGCCTTTTTTTTACAAAATAGATATATCATAACTAACAGAGTTAATGTGATGCGATAATGACTCCATCACTTAATTCGGTTTTCTTTTGTGGTGAAAAACAACAATCCACGTTTGTCGAGTTACGGATAATATCTTTATTGATATACAAATGTATGTGTGATATTTGCAACTGAAACGGATTATTTATATAAAATGTGTGTAGCATTTAGTAAACATACTAGAATTACTAGAGTTGTCGAAAATAGGCGATATCACTGACTGATACATTGATATACTGAAATATATGAGAGTGACATCTCATTTTGACTTGTAACGTATCTAACAACTCTTGGGCGTTTCTTTTAATTAAACATCATTTCATTATATACGTAAACTGTTACAAGGAATCAATGATTTGTATGACAAAAATATTAATTACGCGTTTTTATGTTGCGATTTTGAAATAAATTAAAGAATGTGTTAGTATAATAATGAGCACCGCTCTGTGACGAAAAACTTCTTTTTCGTATGGTATATATGTGTTCCTGATATAACCAATGCCATTCCGGGAGTGGATTTCGTTACTTTCATACAACGAACATACCGGATTCGAACCTATGGCGTTAATCAATCAACCATAATGTTAGCACCAATAAATGACGTGATCACGGAGAATCCTCAATTAAGACTGAAACAGAACAACCTATTATATTAACGACAATTATTCATCAACGACTGCAAGATACAATGTACAGACATGCTACAGTGTACCATAACTCGTAAAACTTCGGCACATTTCGCCATCTTCAGTGACAAAGCGAGTTAAAGGGCGAGTTATAACGCCATTGTTATGTACGAAGTATCCCGACTTTTGACGAATTCTAAACGGGTTAAAATAGATTAAATGCTATAATGTTACAAAATAATCGATTAGGGTTAGCAATAAAAATATTTGTAAGGACAAATTGACTCTGTCTAAAGTATTTCAACCGATCGCATTGATAAAAATGATCTGAACAATATTAGATAAGCGTTATAAACGCTTCTCAGTCTATCCTTTTAACTTAATATCTCACTAAAAAACTAATTAAAAAGAAAAGGTATCCATGCGCGTCTGATACCATGAATAAGGTTAAATGTTATGCGGCCAAGATCTGTACTTTGATCTTATTAATTATTTTTTAATTTTATGGATCAAAGGGATAATTAAATGACCAAGGTGTTATACTATATTGTTTTAAACAGGTCGGTTAATGTTAATTAGTTTTCAACCTTTGATTCTCACGTATAGAGTAGCAGACGTACAGATGGCATGTTGATAAACATTTTCTACTTAGTTTTTTTTTCCAAATGGATAAAAACAACTATGTAGTTAATCTGTTTAGACAGATATATAAAATATTTCAGATTAATATAGAGATCTTCTTTAAACAATATCCGTTTCATGCTAATTAAGCCTAGATGGATGAGTTTTTTTTGCGCGAGGAATGCGGGGACAAGAGGTGTAAATAAAAGCTATATAGATGATTTGATACATTGGTTTAGCATTTTACCTCGCGACAGACTTTTAGATGACATATCGCTTTTCCATAGATGGACCACCGGACGTTCTTTTCATTTATTTTTCAAACTACCATCCGAATTTACTTAGCGTATATATGAAAATAATTAGCACCATATCCCAACAAGATACCCTTACAAATACATACAAAGCTTGTTAACATGAAATTAAAAGACTGGTTGCATATCATCTAACAAGATCTTATTTCGATAATGAGTCATACCTATAAAGTTATACATATCATATGTAAAAGAAGTATAATTTGCAAAATTCTAATTCACAAGAAACACAGTTATTTCAAATGAAGAGGAGAGCAATTTTAAACATCGTATCTAAAAATAAAGAAAAAAACAACTTACTTTTCAACTAATATAACATAAAAATAATATGCTATAAAATCTACTATTAACATACTATTAACATATATGATCGATCAAGCAAACAGCAGTTTTGACGGCAGAATAGTTTTGGGCGCTGGCATTCAAGACAAACACAACACCCCCGCCCCCCCCCCCCCCAAAAAAAAAAAAAGTACACAATATATGTTCAAAAGCTGCTTTGTACAAAAATTATATAATTCTGTATCTGGGAAAAGTATATTCATGGAAGAAAAACAAAACAAATGAATCATCTTATCATCTCTCTCAATCCCTAGCATCGGCAGTATTCATTCTTCAGCACTTGAATAACACATAATTTACAAACTTACAGTGACTCGACAAAAATTGTAGAATCGATAAGATTGTACAAAATAAAAAAAGGCCGCTCTGGTCCGATCAAGTAAATCTTTTTGAAGGTTGTTTTATTTTTAATTATAATTAAAAAAACACAACGATTAAGTAGATATTTTGTTCTGTGGATGTTTGCGTTTTCTTGCAAAAATGTCACAATTCAAGGGTATTAATTTGTTACAGTGTTGATTGCATTGCATTGCTATTAAAATGACCAACTACCGGGTATTATTCCGATATCCTACACACCTTTATTCCGAACGAAAAATAGTTTAACATAATTATTATCAGAAACTATGAATATACATTCAAGAGTCCAAAATATAGAAACTACAAAGTAAGTTTTATCAAGTCTCTTCATTAGAGATCTCAACGAGCCTTTTCTGTCATCATCATGTTGCTCTGACCTCAACAAGATAATAGTAATCAAAATGAAGTTGATTAAAAAAAAAGTCGGTTAAGGGGAGATCCCTCGGAACCATTGAAAACAACCAATGATTGAGTCTGTTCATGAGAGGTAATGTAAAAGTGCAACATCTGTCACGCCTCCCCCCTCCCCCAGCACCGACTAGCACCGACTAAAACAATAAAAGCAAAAGTCAAAGCTGTCAAATCGGAAGCGCTTGTTAGAATAGTCATAGAAGTTGCAGGTGAACCCCAACCAAGAATCAATAATTATTGAAGGACTGACAAGGTTGCTTTAAGTGATTGAGATAAGTAAAGATTCAGACGGTTTGTGCAAATCGTAAATCTTTTTGATGGATGTTTAATCTAATACACAATGTCAACGATACGATTTTGTAAAGAGTTTTTACCGTTTGAGGGGAAATTTTTGTTCGGCAATGTGTTACAAGTTACAGGTTTCAATGCACACGTATTTATTATTTGATACAGTTTCAAGAATACATACTGACAATTATATCTGTCTATTCACCGTTGAAGTAATTACAGTTATATTATGTCAACTTGATTAATAGACACACATTCAATGACCTAAACACTTCTTTTAACTTACTTCAATGAGATGGTACTAATTAACTCAGTAAAGATTTTATCACAAAGGAGGATCTTGTAATGTATACGCAGTGTCGTTATGTCCTATCGGTGCTTGAGACCATTCTATTACGCTCTACCCAAAATGTCATCTAAAAACTTGCCTAATTGTTTTAAAAGACATTCGTATGACATTGAACCTGTTGATAAATATATAACGTCCATAGCTTTAGCACGTAAGCATTATTACTAATGAAATAACGTCGTAATGATATGTTTTTCGGGATTCAAGCCCTTTAAGAACGTAGATCGAGAGAGTAAAAACGTACAAAATTGAATAGATGAGATTGGGGAGATAAAACGGGTAAGATAGCAGAAAAGAAAACATATTACGACAACCTAACAGCCTATTTCCCGTTCCGCAACTTACAACTTACTAGCTAAAAGTGACATTATGTCCATCCAAATGTAAATGATCAGTGAACATGAAAAAATAGTTGCTATTATTATGTTCAATTTTATATTTTATTATGAAAATAGAATCATTAATCCACGTGACCAACAGAAGATTCTATGAATATCGTTCAGAACATATGAGTTACGCTAAATTCTAAAAAAAGTGTGACAGCTTATAATTTAGGTAGCTTTTATATAGTATCAAATCCATTTTATATAATCAATTATTGGTCAATCACAAATATAATAGCCAAACGTTTGAAATTCATTACTAATAAAAACAATTAAAACTAATTGACAGCATAATGTCACTTAAAATATGAGAGCCTTTTTAGATCTTTTAAATGTATTTCGAAAATAGATAAACCCATCCCCCCCCCCCCCAAAAAAAAAAAAAAGCAGTACCATCTATGCAACGGGACAACTGCTGTATCTATGCATTACCATTTTAAAATACAACGACTTACTCGCGGAGCGGATATGGACAACGAAATACGGCAGTAAAATAAACCGAAAGAAAAAAATCGGAACAACCCTAATATATCTCGATCACTGCACTGCACAAAATGCAACATTAGACACTCACTTATTGTTGGTAAATTTTTAATTACCACTTACAGAGGACAAGACAACCCATTAGAATCCATGTCGTGCTATGTTACAATTCATCAAAGACTAATTAGGAACTGTATTGTAATCAATGTTGTAATCTTGTGCAATTTGTGCAAAAAATCCGATACCGTTTGACAGGTGTATTCTCTAAGTTAGGTTATTTATGTGCAAAGATTCTTCAGCTCTATATCTTAGCATCAATACTAAATGAAATGTGTCATGCAAGAAGTAAATAGTCTAAATGACATCACATTATCTTAAAACCATCTCAAGTACTTAAAAATCAGCTTGAATAAAACGAAATTGAATAAATAAAACGGCGTTTATTTAATAACCATATGATATGAAAAGTATCTCAGTTTAATGGCTTAAACAAAACCTCGCTTTGATCGTGGCTTCAGTATTTGGCCTGACGTGATTAGAATCAATTTTATGAAGATTTAATCGTTATGAAATCAATTAGGATTACTAACTTTAATCCTGTAATGCAGGTGTCTGTTTTTCAAATCAGATATTACGTTATTTGGTCTTGGACCATATTACAGCCTTGTCATTGAGAGAATCTATATATATATATAATTGATCCGCGTCATGACAAAACCAACGTAATGGGTTTGCGACCAGCATGGATCAGATTAAGGGGAGCGGTGGCCTAGTGGTTAAGGTGTCTGCCTCTCAACCCAGAGATCATGGGTTCGAGTCCTACTCGGGTCACGACAATGTTTCTCCATGTGACACCAGTACTGGTTGGTTCCAGGAAGCGGACTCGAAAGTGATTAATATAAGTTGCAAGAACTTGTTTCGCAATTGAGCTTAAATAAATATGTTTAAACCACCAGCATGGACCCAGACCAGCCTGCGCATCCACGCAATCTGATCAAGATCCTTGCCATTCGCTTACAAAGCTTATTACAAGTAGTAGAGAAACTGATAGCGAACAGCATGGATCCTGATCAGACTGCGCGGAGGAAAACCCATTATGTTGGTTTTGTCATGGCACGGTTCATATTATACTTTATAGAATATTTATTACTGACAAACTTCTTAAACATGTCTATTGTTATCACGAATTGCGTAAATATTTTACCAAGTTTTAACATTATTCAGATTAAGTTTTAGAATTTATTTGTAATTAAAAAACTCTTTTTTCCACTAGATATAAGCAAGCCTGATTTCTATGGAGATGTGGTTTACAAACTTTGTAGGATGATGGGTCATAGTAACTTTTCTGCTCCCTTCACTAAATTAATTTAACGTTTTCATTAAAAGAGGTTATGACCAAAGTATTTTAAGGCATAGGCGAACAGCATTCTTGGGGTACAACCCTTTTACAGTTGGACGCTATGCCTACATCTGAGTAGTCATGTAGTCCTCTTTTGATTACATCTAAGTAGAAAACTCGATGATAGGCAGTTCTAAAACCCCTTTGGGACTGAATTATCTTAAAGTTCGTCTTCTGTCTTGCTTCGTTTGCCCTTTTTGTATATATTTACACGATCATTTATGTGTTTCATTTATTTCGTATAATGTAACCATAACCATTGTTAAAATTTCACTTGGCGGGGATTAATTTTATTTACATTAAATTTCATATGGCTAAGATCTAGTAAGGTTTGGCGCGCCTAAAACCGGTTTAAACAGCCCAGTGGTGTAACTACCTCTGACCGTTCCAAGGCGGTATCCCTCTGTGTTCCTTGACGTGTTTTACATGTGTGTATTTTTACTTGTTTTGAATTTTTGCATGTTTTATTATGTCTACTTTTTTAAATTGTCGTTAATGGTTAGTATTTTCTCTTCTCTCCCCCCACCCTTTTTCTAAATTTTGACTCTCCAATCCTTATAACCCTTGTCCCTTTAATTCTCGTATGGGCCCGTTTTAGTTTTTATTATTTCACACAAAACGCGTCTCTCTCTTATTTTCGCCACCCTTTTGTCCTCTCCCGGTTTTGGTTTGGTGCCTTCTGGGTGCCCTGCTGTGGTAGCTCAGGTTTGTCGGGGGCTGCGTCCTGTGAACGCTGCCTTTGCCTTGTTTACCTTTTATATCGTTTTTTTAAAGTAAAATATTGGTTCAGTTTAGTAGAGTTAAGTTGAGTGAATGTTTCTGAAAACACATAATATATATCCCTGATGATAGCTAGCAATCTGACGAATTTTAAAGATTTTCCTAATGTATATGGCCAGCATATATTTATTTAACATATTTATATTACAGGTTATAAAATGTTTTAGAACATTCCATTTCATCACGTAAATGTTCATTCTTAATCACTTTAAACGTTATCAACATTTTGTATTCAAGCAATGATTTATAAGAATATTCAAATGATACATTTCTATTGGTTTTTTATCAGTATTTGAAATAGTTATGGGAAATTAAACTTAACATGAAACAACAAAACATTGTGATTTCCACTTTAGATTCTCGTACTTTGATCTTTGATTTAAATTATTCTTTCGTCCCGCCGAAATATTGAAAAACAACAACAAACAAAAGATAACACGTCTTTTTTTGTTCTACAAACTATCGTACACAATATAAAAAGTATTTATTTTTCTTCGTCCGATCTAAAAAAATATCACATAAATGATCAATAATGTTTTAATAGAAATGTTCATGTTTGTGGTTTAAACAAAGACTGTACATTTTTCTGCCTATATCTGGACTTATTTTGAATGTGTATACGATGAAATTAAGTAGCAGGTGCATGGTCATAAAACTACCTGTACTCGTCCAATTAAAAACAATTAAAAGACCTAATCAACATATTAAATTGCATTTTTGTAATATAAAACCTATTGTTTTCATGCTATATCAAGCTTATTGTATATCCTGTACATTACACTACAAGTCAACAAACTATCTAATTATTAAGGACCCTGACTAATGGACTTTTTCATCCATTGTGTGCTGAAGACCATTAAGCAACTTGTCAAAGAAAACAGCAAAATTGTATACTTAAGGTCTACATTTAACGAATAATTGTTTGGGTAGGATAGTTATCAAAACCCGCCTGTATACATTTTCAATATAATGACTGCACATATTCTATTAGCCAAGTTGTTATTTAATTAAGTCTGTCACAATATCTTGTTAACAGGCAAGGCTATAAGCTGTTTTAAAACCAGGAGTACAACTGATGATTCATAAATATTTTCCGAATGAAACACATAACTAGATATATTGCTGTTTTTATTTCTGTTGTTTTTTCTAGGCATCAAAACATTCCGCGAAGACAGTGTTCATTAGTTTGTAGATAAATACTGTTATGTAACATGATGTAAAATAAGAATGAGATGCTAGTTTTAAAATGCTTCTATCAAAGAGTTATGAAAATTTCGCACGAATTCTCACGTATTTAGTATACGTGTGTGTATCTCTGTAGTTCTGCATTATAACTTAAATGTGGTTTTCTAATTTAGAATTAAAGTGTTAAATGTTTATGTTAAGTTTTTGTCTCGACTCATTTCCTGCTTGGCGTTTTTGTTCTTGATTAAAACAGCAGGAATTGATAAAAGAAGATAAACATTCCTATAATGCAGATATGATAATAGCATAAATTTCACGTAAACTAAAAAATAGTTCATTGTATGAACTGTAATATTGCAAACACTGTCCATTATATAAAGCAAGCAAAGAACAGCGGAACTTGTTTAACCCTTCACCGGTTGACAGTAGCAATGTTTGCAAACTGCCCGGTACAAAACCGGAAACTGAGTAAATCGACGTCAAGTCAAGTTTATATCTGTTCGACAATATTATAATGAATTTCAAAAAAAAAAAGTTTAGCAGACGAGGATGATGATGATGTTTTATAGAGATTTAACCTTTCCTAATTATTATATCCTACTTTCAGAATGCAAATGGGTGTGTCTTATTTTAAATGTTAGGAACATTCTTATCTTTCTTACTTAAATAAAACTAGAGAAAGTCAGAAAATATAACTATTGATTGAAGTGAATCCGCTGAAATTGAAAATATCTGTACATTTCTATCAAACAGTAAAGCATCATCTCATTTTCATTCCAAAATACACTTGCACGTATATGTAGTAATAATCATACTGATTTAAGTCGTTATTTCTACATTATGCCATTCTGTTAAACGCCGAATGAAATACAAAATATAAAAAAATGTTGACAATTTCATGCTATTAAATAGGACATAGAATTTTTGTATAGTTTAAATGGTTAAATATTTGTAGAATTTTACAAAAGGTAATTAGTGGAAATAATTAATAAAATCTGTCCCAAGTCAGACTTCGGTATAGTAACATGCGGTTGTTTCAGTTAGTTCGGTTCACTAATTAATTACATAAGGACGCTCCACGAGAAGATCCCGAATAACGAAATCGTTCTATCAAATAAACCTTTGACACCGGGTACCAAACCACGTGACATATCAATTACGGTAGATTGTCTTTTTCCATACGTTGATTGACAAGTTGGGGGCATTCCGCAACATAGCACACGAGCGATACCATAACCGGTAAACTTGCATATAAAAGCAAGTTATTAACAATTCATGCTAGTAATTGGTGGAAAAAATTAACTTCGGACGTGAAGGAGATTAATTTCTCAAGTTTTTAATTGATTTAATACAGTTTTACTTTTCCGAAAATAATATAAAGTTATAAAGTGTTTAATAAATATTTCCGAAAAAATAAATATCTGAAATTTTTATATGTTTTGGTAAAAATCCGAACAACAGGCATGTAAGTCATACTGTCGAATTCATTGATAGAGTAACAACTGTGGTTTTTGTGGTGAGACGTGTAGGAAGAGAATAGAAGTAACTTTAGAGAGATAGATAAAACCGCACGAGTTGTCGGAATTACGTGCTTGTGAAAATTCTTATTCACATTTCATTTCTTCATTGAAAAGACATGAACAATTTACTGATTAAAATAAACTCAGTACAGATATAACGTTTTAATTATTTTAAACGTTGAAACTTATAAGTTTCCTTAAATAATTTTGTGCGCGACATTAAAAATTTCAAATTATGAAACTTGAAGGATTAATGGCACGAGGGGCGTGGATAAATGTAGTTGGTCTTGCTTTAGGTGTAATATTTAGCATAATTGATCAAGTTCGTTCCCAGCGGTCAACACAGTGGACAGAAGGTAGTCTTAGGCTTGTTGGAGGCAGGACTAAACATGAGGGTACAGTATTAATATACCACTGGTCCAGATGGGGAGCGATTTGTCATGATAACTGGGACATTAGAGATGCAAATGTCGTTTGTAAAGAATTGGGATTTGCCGGTGCAAGACAGGCTGTGACAAGGTCCAGATTTGGAAAAGGCCGACGTAAGTTGTTTTCTTTTTTCTTTATTTCAGAAATTGTTTGGTAAATTTGATTAAGAGAAATAACAAATCTGTATAAGTTAATTTCAGCAAAGAATTAAAGGACAAAAGGGAATATTCACAGAAAAATCGTGTGTTCTTTAAAATGTTAATATCGTGACTTCCTTATTATGTTTTCCTTTCTCATGTTCCATTTGAAATCTTGTTTTCTTTTAGTGTAAATAAATCTAAAATACAAATTCTTCGTTTTGTAAGAGCTAAACAAATTGCTAAAATAAGCTTTAAAACTAACTGGCTTGTGATACCTGCATTAAATAAACAAAATGCACTTTTCAGCGGAAAATAAAAGGAAAATAACGCAATACATTCTTACCGTAACTAAATACACAGTGCCCCAATACAACTAACTTACAGATTGATAAAGGCTTCCCCTAGTCGACACTTTCAGTTCATTTATCTAAACATCCGCCATGACAAAAAAATCTCCGATATACAAACTACTTGCGTTCTTCTTATGCTGAGGTCTCGCGTCCAAAATTAAAAGTTTTACATAATTTCCTAATTAATTCGAATTTGAAATGGCTGAACATCGTAAACATATTGTCTTTAGTTTGCGTGTTTTTATGTTTATTATTGTCAAGTTTATATATGCACACTCAGCATAGTTTTCCCGCTGTTAAAAAGCGTACCCGATTGGGGTTAAAGAATCCGATTTAAGTAAAAAATAATACATTGAACTTTCTCAGGTATTTCGGACACTGTTTTCCTTTACATTTACTAATTATTACTTGAATCCGTTCCAAGTTTATATCTACTTATGAATGAATTGTTTTTTTATTGTAGTAGCTTTATTTGTTAGCGGGTGTTTTCCCCACGTTTTTTCTCTTGGAATCAGTAATACATTAAACGAAAGGTATAGGAAAACGAAATGAATTTAGATGAATAAAGTGAAAATATTAGCAATCTATTTCGTATGACTCAGTCCACCCTCGCTTTTTCAGTTCATCCAACAAATATGTATACATAAGCAAATTCTAGACGTTTTTCAGTAAGTATGAACATTTTATACCTGCTGCCTGCGGTTTTAGGAGCATGATGCAGCACGGAGTACAGTGTAATCACTTTGTTAATGATACTCCAGACAAAGTGTTGTGAGGGCCGATTAATTGATGCAAAGTATGCGTGAAACCATATCACGTTATCACAGTATCAGAAAATTGTTAAAAAATATTAACATAGTTTAAGCAAAGATATATTAAAATTTGATATTTCTTTTTACTCGCTTGGTATTACATGTATAATTTTTTTTCCTTTTTTATCTTTTAGTATTCAGTTTGTTCAAGGGAACAGTTTATTTATTAATAGAAGTACCTAATTTTATAGGCTTTTTCTGCCAATAGCTTTCGGAATGTGATAGTTCTATAGCAACATAAATAAATAAATAAATAAATAAATAAATAAATAAAGTAACACATTGATTTGTTTTGCTTTCAGTATAATACCATGATTTGTCTTCTTTTCAGTATATTACCATTTTTTATATATCTAACCAAGACGAATGCTTAATTTTTGGAGGAAATAAAGATATTATTATTATTATTATTATTATTATTCTTTTGGTAAAATAAGCGGGCCCTGGCACATATAACCAAAATAGAAATGATAGGGGATGTGAACTATGTCAGAGTAGCAATATTGAAGATGAATTGTATTTGCATAATTTCAGCTTATGCCTTACTGAGATCAAGATATTTAAATCTCACGCACAAGTATGTTAAAACTTACTAGATAAGATCTTATAAACAAGTTTCATAAACCAACACAGTATATCAATACGTTGTAAAAATCTGTGGGTTTAAGAATTATAAATAAAATTACAAAACTAATATAAATAGGCATTTGATTTTTGGAATCATCCATTAAAGTATATACAATGCATGTCATTTAAACTCATCTTGAATAAATATTTACTCAAATATTTAGATTGTTAAAGAACTTTGATAACAGTAACATGTATTACATTTAATAATTTATTATGTGTTATTATTTGCATACTATCCATGCATATAAAAATATTTACACAACTCCATACATAAACAAATGCATTTTGAATGTAATGATGAACAGTAATCAATCAAATAGGTTTTATATTTTGTTCTGTCCAAAATAAGTACACTGTGCACTCTGTATTCAGCTGCACATAACTGTATGCGTCCCAGCGTGAAAATCAATCTTGACACTTGGCCATTTTCGTATTGCGGTTTTTATATGAATAAATCCCATTGTAAGCTCACCGTGCTCTGTAAATACTTTTAATGAATGCGTGTTTTGTATGTATTTCTCTGCAAGGACTGATTAATATATTTTAGAGTTTCACTAATGATATTATTAAATGCATTCGTTTGTTAACAAAAGAAAAATAATGATACCAAGTAAGGTCTTATCTATAAATAACATCACACTATTATCTTTATAAGTCCTGCTTAAGTTTATTTTTGTTAATTCATTATCAAACCTGGACTTTTTTCTATAAAAGCGTTGAAGGACTTTATTTCCTTGATGTGCAATGTGTATTTTATTCACTCGAGGCATGTGGCGAATTCAACCAACAGACTGTAAAATGCTCTTAGATTTTTTAATGATATCAAACGAAACAGAAAATCACGGAAGAGAGAAGCTCTTTGAAACCTTTGGCGTGAGGTGTCTTTTAAATTGTTACAACACACCCTATAATTACCAAGTGTTTTAGAAATCTTCATGAAACTTTATACGTATTATGTAAGTAAAACGATACATGTAAGATATTTGAAGCATTTTATTAGTGTAGCGGTAGTACAAGACGTTTGAAATAAATAACAGATTAGAGTCAAGGAAAGCGAATGCCATTTCATTCATAAAATATTTCTTTTGATGTTACATTCTTTGCGGGAGGTGCCTTTTATAAACATAGGTATATATTTTTTGAACGTTCTCTGTTAAATCTTCACGTTTCCGTTCTACTCCTCCATGTCAAAATAGATTAAGAACATTTTCCATTTAATGATTTTTTTCTTCTCCAGTAGCGGCGTTAACAATTATCATATACAGTGCAACCTCAGAAAAACATCGCAAAAATTATAAAAATAAATAAATGATAAACGAAATAATAACTGAAAGAAAAACAGATCACACTTTTGAAGACCATCGTATGATTGACCAATAAAAGGACAACTTTTTTTTGTTTAACAACGCACCTTTAAACAAATACGTAAAGCATCATTTTGCTTTCATAAATTTCATAAAACTTCCTTAAAAATACAGATTCAGATGTTTTTAAAATGACCTTATTTTCAACATTAAAATATAACTTGGAGTAAATCTAGAACTGTTCTCTGTAGGTGAACAGAATAAACTGAACATAACTATTCAGCATTGATTTCTTGCATTTGCCACTTGCTCTCACTGAAATATACAAACATATTTCAATAAATTTAAACAATAATTTTGTAAACTTCATAAAGCAGATGTATGGTTTTATACACTTTAACATTACAATAATTTTATGGGATAAATCATATAATCGTATAAACTAAGTATTTGACATAATGACACTTTTTGGCGTCAATTTGACCACTTGTCTATCAATATTAACACGATTTTTTATATTAATATTTGCATCGAAATTCTTATCAAATTCTGATGTTTGTTCGAAAAGTTCGGGGTGTTACTTTAAGTAATCTTTTTGCGACAACGCAATGACTATTATAGAAAGTGTCTTCGATATTTTATATACATTTATAACGGTACGACAAAATAAATAGAAGTATATTTGACTATGCCTTTACTAACACATACTAAGTGTTCATGATTTCATGAGAAGCGTATTTATCAGAAGATAAAACTTTACCCCCTGTGCATTTAGATACCTCCGGCAAAGAGTTGACCATTCGTTCGAGTGCGTGTTACGGAATCCAAGTTTAATTTATTCACTGAAGCACACTTTGATAGCAAGATTTATTGTTGGCATCAATACTCTGTTCACTGTAGTTAGGTATATTTGTATTCACATTGTACCTTTGATCGCTCATCAAGACAACTATTGTTTTATTTCTACAGAGAATTAGTAATATGAAAATAATTAATGCATTTTTGGACATAATTGGAGAGAAGGTCTGGATAAAAACAAAGGGATTCTCAAAGCTACTGTCATATTATCGCTTAACCTAATGAGAATGTTAAATTAAATGTAGAGAAGATTCACACCTAATTAAATTAAAGCATGCATATTTCATATGCTAAATTTGGCTCAAAGATTAGAATACAATGCTGTCTAGATATAACGCTGATAACTTATTCTAAAATATCATAAAGTTTATATCTCGTCAGAAATCTAACCGCTAATTCGGCAGTTATAACTTAGCATTTAACTATACACGCACACCAGAAACATGATAGTGCATGGCCGTTCTGATCCTTTTTTAGTATTGTTAACGATGATGTTCACAAATGTTCTTATCTCTTCTACTCATGAATGGAATACCCAAGAACAAATGAAGCTAAACCGGTGTTCCCAGATTAACGATAATGGCCAATAAAGACAATATGGAATAGAAACCGAAGTCGATTTTTTGGACAATCGCAATGGAGGGTCTGATAGCTTAACAAAGTAAACCGAAACAAAACCGGCGGTATTACTTGACTCGAAAAAGACATATCTTTCAGTCAGTGTCACTCAAATTGAAAACTCAATAAATAAACTATGCCTATCAACTGATACTTAATTGACTTTTGAAATCATACGTCAACACTATTTAGACCCAAGTCTTTCAATTCATTGAATCCACCATGAACTTGATATTTTATTAAAAATATACTATGCATGATATATAGATTTGACACAGTAAACCAATCTATATTATCGTTTTTATTCTGACATAATACCCATAAATTGTAATATTAGATATGTTGTTTTCTATATTTTGTAACACAATTTAGTATGATTTTGGAACATTTGTGCTTGCTTTGATATAATATTTCAAGATACGGTTCATGTCAGCACGAGAAAGATGCCCCTATTCCAGAAGCTTCTCCTAGTTTTTTAACGTGTCAAGTGTTTAAGCACTCATACACGAGACCTCGCTTTAAAGTTTCATCCAAAAGACTGATTAGTAATCTTAGTTGGCCAGCCCGGGAGTCGAACCGACAATGTCGAGATTATAAGTCTCGCGCTCTAACCGATTAAGCTATGCGGGCTGGCTAGATTTCCAGGAGCAAACCAATACTGGTATCATGTGAGGAAATACGGTCGCGACCTCGGGGCTCTAATCCTTGAAATACGTGTCTTACTAGGTCGCCGCTCCTCTTAAATACAAAAAAAACTGGCATGTAAAAATCAATTCTGACTATATTTGAATGAGCCTGTTCATGAAACCACCAGGATTTGTACAGCTTCCTTTGAAATTTCTCGCAGCGTTTTCCAGTGGCAAACAATGCTTTTCATAATGGCCTAACATTATAGAAAGTACCTGACAGTTAATCCTCTTTTTATATAACTTGACAATTTGGATTATGTTTGTACTGTTTTATGAAGACAGTATTTCTCAATAATCACTTTCAATACTTTCAATAAAATGGATGCTTTCTTTCAATATGACCACAATACTCGTGCCAGTTAATATCAAGTGTTAACATACCAGCTTACAGCTTACAAAATTTTACAAATTTTATCCGCCTTAAAAGAAAACAGCAATTTTTCGTATAAACTTGAGGGAATTAAACAGGTGTGTTTGATCACCTATAACCATATTGATGTCAAAGAAAACGTAAATAAGTATTATTTCTAGTCTTTTTGCTGCAAGGTATATTTGATTGTTTGCTAAAATTGAAACATTTTTTTCTCTTGAAATTGTAACTGACATTGGTAATAACTTTAAAGACAAACATAAAAATCTATGTTAGTTTTTGTCCTACTTGACAGTGCTTGACATTCACGGAAACATCTTCTTCAACGACACTTATGTTAATTAACAATGTTATCAAATTTCATCACAAACCACTTTAAATATTCAATAATACAGGAATGTCGATGTTTGAAAAGTTAATTTTATCTGAAGTCAGTTTAAGTGACGCAAACATAAGTTGAAGGTAATATTATTTTTTTGTATAACTATTTTGGTGTTATAAAACAATTTCTTCAGAACTTTAAAGAATTTCTTATTGTTTACACTTGCAGACCTTTATAGAAGAATGGCACGAAACAGACACGTGTATCAATAAATGGTGCATTCATTTCATGTTATTTTTCTTCTTATTATAGCGAACTTCGTAACATTAAAATGAAATTAATTACTTTAATTACCAACTTATGTTTATGTTTTAAGTTATTTTTGATATCATTACAAATTTTACATTATATTGTACATTGGTGTAGGAAGGAATTTCAAATATTTTTCTACATTGGTTTTATTCTGGTATATAAATGCATTTATTTTAGCAGTCCCGTTTTTCATTTAATGTTTATCGTTTCATGCGTGTTATCAATATATGCGAAATCTTAAGTTGAAATAAATAACAAACTTAACAAATGATTCTCATTTTACCACCTTAAATAGTAGAGAATAATTGAAGGGGTAAGTGGAGGGATCGTTTTCAAGGGACCCTTCCGTTTAAACGGGATCATAAACCATTCTTTAAACTCAAGTCATATAAATCACATTTTGTTAAATGGGCGTATGAAATAAAGTTGTCTTCATTTCTAACTACCATCATTAAAGATTCGCTAAAATTCCAAATGAGGGCATGGTTTAATTGTTTACAATACAGACATGTCACCTTCTAGTGAACACATGAAATATATGTCAACGCTCTGCCGGTACATTTGCTCGCAATAAAGAATAGATAGGTAATTAGTAGCGGTCGGCCTCCTGTTGTTCTATTTTACAGGTATCAAATTATCCACATGGACAATTTGATCCTTTTGAAGAGTTTAACAACAGGTAAACACGTGCATACATTCTTTACTCTGTCATCTAAAATGCCTTCTGACCTATCCAGGGTGGTTTGAGAATTCTATTTGCGGGATATTTTTTTTATCAAAGTACAGATCATTACATTTCGTTTTAACTTGTAACTTTTGTTTTATGTTGAAATATGAGCAACTTTTAAATACATATTCATTTTTTAAAGATAAATTTGGATGACTAATAATGATCAACCCAGATGAAAAAAATGATGCTATGTGTATAAGTTTATTTTAGGACCATGATATTTAATATTCCTTTTGCAGCGATTTTAAGAAATTTTTTACAAGTTAAGATATAATACATGTACACATGTTCTAGTATATGCTGGTATGTATTGCAGGCGATGTAAGTCTTTGATTAGGTCTGCAATTAAGAATGCAAGGTCTTAAAACGAGTTCCCTGAAATATAATAGCTATTACACCGATATAATTTTGATTTTTTTGCTGTGTCTCCTTTTCCGTAATGTTACTAAATAAAAGTGTTTTTAGCTCACCTGAGCATATGCTCAGGGTGAGCTATTAGGATCACTCTTCGTCCGTCGTCCGTTGTACGTCGTCCGTCGTCCGTCGTACGTTGTCCGTTCACACTTTTCAAACGACATCTCCTCTGAAACCATAAGGCAGATCACAATGAAACTTTACAGGGATGTTCCTTGTGTGAAGCCTTAACAAAGTTGTTCAAAGAATTCCATTCCATGCAGAACTTTGGTTGCCATGGCAACCAAAAGAAAAAAACTTTAAACATCTTCTTCTAGAAAACCCAAAGAGCTAGAGCTTAGATATTCGGCATGAAACATCTTCTAGTGAGTGTCTACCAAGATTGTTCAAATAAAATCCCTGGGGTCAAAATTGGCCCCGCCCCAGGGGGTCATTGATTTTCCCTATATGCATATAGTAAAAACTTAAAAAAATCTTCTTTTAAAGTACCCAAAGAGCTAGAGCTAAGATATTAAGCATAAAACATCTTCTAGTGAGTGTCTACCAAGATTGTTCAAATAAAAGCCCTGGGGTCAAAATTGGCCCCGCCCCAGGGGGTCATTGATTTTCCCTATATGCATATAGTAAAAACTTAGAATCTTCTTCTGAAAAACCCAAAGAGCTAGAGCTTAGATACTTGGCATGAAACATGTTCTAATGGATGTCTACCAAGTTTGTTCAAATAAAAGCCCTGGGGTCAAAATTGGCCCCGCCCCTTGGGGGTCATTGATTTTCCCTATATGCATATAGTAAAAACTTAAAAAAATTTTCTTTTAAAGAACCCAAAAAGCTAGAGCTAAGATGTTTAGCATGAAACATCTTCTAATCGGTGTCTACCAAGTTTGTTCAAATAAAAGCCCTGGGGTCAAAATTGGCCCCGCCCCAGGGGGTCATTGATTTTCCCTATATGCATATAAGAAAAACTTAAAAAAAAATTTCTTTTAAAGAACCCAAACAGCTTGAGCTAAGATATTTAGCATGAAACATCTTCTAATGGGTGTCTACTAAGTTTGTTCAAATAAAAGCCCTGGGGTCAAAATTAGCCCCGCCCCAGGGGGTCATTGATTTTCCCTATATGCATATAGTAAATACTTAAAAAATTTTCTTTTAAAGAACCCAAAGAGCAAGAGCTAAGATATTTGGCATGAAACATCTTCTAAAAAGTGTCTACCAAGATTGTTCAAATAAAAGCCCTGGGGTCAAAATTGGCCCCGCCCCAGGGGGTCATTGATTTTCCCTATATGCATATTGTAAAAACTTAAAAATTTTCTTCTAAAAAACCCAAAGAGCTAGAGCTAAGATTTTTGGCATGAAACATGTTCTTATGGGTGTCGACCAAGTTTGTTCAAATAAAAGCCCTGGGGTCAAAATTGGCCCCGCCCCAGGGGTCATTGATTTTCCCTATATGCATATAGTAAAAACTTAAAAAAAAATCTTTTAAAGAACCCAAAGAGCTAGAGCTAAGATATTTAGCATGAAACATCTTCTAATGAGTGTCTACCAAGTTTGTTCAAATAAAAGCACTGGGGTCAAAATTAGCCCCGCCCCAGGGGGTCATTGATTTTCCCTATATGCATATAGTAAAAACTTAAAAAATCTTCTTTTAAGGAACCCAAAGAGCTAGAGCTAAGATATTAAGCATGAAACATCTTCTAATGAGTGTCTACCAAGATTGTTGAAATAAAAGCCCTGGGGTCAAAATTGGTCCCGCCCCAGGGTGTCATTGTATTTAACTATATGTGTATAGTAAAAATTAAAAAAAATGTTCTTTTAAAAAACCCAATGAGCTAGAGCTTAGATGTTCAGCATGAAACATCTTATGGGTGTCTACCAAGTTTGTTCAAATAAAAGCCTTTGGATTAAAATTGGCCCTGCCAGGGGTGGGGGGTGGGAAGGTCATTGTTTTTCATTTTATGTGTGTATAAAAACTTAACATCATGAAACATCTTCTAATCGGTGTCTTTCAAGTTTGTTCAAATAAAAGCCCTGGGGTTTAAACTGGCCCCGCTCCAGGGGCCTATATACAGGTGAGCGACCTCAGGGCCATCATGGCCCTCTTGTTTATGTTTTTTTTTATTTTTTGTTTGTTTTCGTTTTGCTTTGCTTTAAGAAAAAAAAAACAAAACACACGTTTTACATAAATGTAGTCATTATACATGTAACATTTGATACAGTGATTAAGGACACACTACATTATTTAATCAGCTTGAAGTTAAAGGAATAGAATGGAATGATGCCATATTATAAATATTATAAAACACCCCATACACTATATGTCAGCGAAAAATTAAAGATGTAATAAATAAATAAGTTAACCAATAGATAAAATAATAAATATAAATAAATAAATATGTATTTTTGTGCTATTCTTTACCAAATTTGAGTTTCAATTTTTGGTCTTTTTTCACAATTAGAATAATTATTCTGGATACACAGAGTGAGCAAATGATCTAAAATTTTGCACACACGTTATTTGTCTAGAGCGACTTCAAATGGAACATTAATATTGAAAAAGTATTGCTAGTCCCTCCATGTAAAAACCTCAGTGATGTCACTTTAACGAAGCTTAGAACATTCTTCCGTACACCACCCATTCATCACTGTCTTAATAAATATCTCAACCATTTGTTTTGTGTAAATGAATATCTCGACCAATTTAACAGATGTTAAAGAACCAGACATTTTTATTCAATTTACAAGCGGAGAAGTAAACTTGCAGTTAACTTTGAGATATACAAGGGTCAGTTCCCGCAATTACGTTAAACTTTGTTCAGAATATTCTTGTTCCCCTGTTGCCTTCAAATCGTGCATCAACATGAGAAATATCTGCAAATGATGCACTTGATGCAGGTAACGAGAAACAGATTAATTTTAGATTATTTAAAAGATGCAAGAATTGTTATTGCTTATAAATGAAGCGATAAGTTTTGTAAATATTTGTTTCTACCGGTATTTATACTAAGTGCTGACACAGCTATAGTGGGTATAAACTGGTGCAGATTTATTCAGTGCGATAAATAAGCACCAAATAGCTGCAATTAATAAATGCCTTTAGATATGTTGATGTTATGAAAATAGAAGAATAAATTGAATAAATTAACACGTTTGCTTGTGCGATTACATATTCTAAAAGAAGTAAAAAGTATGGTATAAAGGGAGGTATTTTCAAAAGCAGAAACAATGCTGCAAAGAAATGATGTTGACAATACATAGATATAAATGAAAACGCTCGGTGATTGATTTTCTACTTTAAAATTTGATTTTCACCATCAGTTAATTTGTCAAAACGAGATAAGCAGTTACTTCGTTGGATTCGATATAATTACATTTTGCATGCTGAACAATATAAACATAATACATTTTGGGATTGGGCAGAAAGCTATGAACGCTTATGGGTGTCTTTTCCCAGTTGTAACAGTTAACATATGTACAGTTCATGACATTATCATTCACAAAGTTCGTTCAGTTGAAAGTACATTTGTATATCAATAGCGTTTACAGAGAAAATTGTTATTTTGTAATTACACTTTTAAGACCAAAAGGACAAAACGAAAAATATATAGAAAAAAAATGAAACAAAACTGAGAGGAAAATATGACTTTGTAAGACTTGAGTTTTTGAAATATGAGCTATTGGAATAATAAGAGGAAATTTCATTGTAATAACTGTTTAATGGTCGTGTATATATAAATTTAACTTGCAGTAACCTTATGTATTTGAAAAACATTGATATATATCACAGCTTCCCCCTTAAGTAAAACAAAAACACTCTTGTCGTATTAAAAAACCAAATTGTGGACCAGAAATAAATGTGTAATGAATGCGTAAAAGGTCAGTCATGCAAATAAATGTAAAATAATATATTAGTTCACTTTACGGTCAGCCTGCATTGCTTTAAGATATTAGAATAACAAACCCAAAAAACCCAGCATGATAACATTTTAGTAAATAAATCAAAAGGAGTGAAATCTCAATAGTGATCTTATAAGCGGTACACATATTTTGCATTTTTTCTGCCGGAACACTAAGGTCATTACAAAAGTAAGCATAACTTTTATGTAATATATGGAAAATAAAATCATGAACTCTTTTTGTATTCAGGTAGGGTATGGCTCTCTGGGTTACATTGCCGTGGAAACGAACGTCACGTTACTATGTGCTATTCTCGTGGGTGGGGTAATCACGATGGTCGCTGTAAAGGTTACTGGACGTCTGCTGGTGTTGTATGTAACAGTAGAAAATTAACAACAACAACAACTACTACTACTACTACTACTACTACTACAACTCGACCGACAACAACCACAAAGAGTACTACGACAACGACCACTCCAAAGCCAACAACAACAACTAGGACAACCACCAAAAAGCCAACAACACCAAAACCTACAACAACAACAACTACTACTCCAAAGCCAACACCAACAACACAAAAAACCACAACAACAACGAAGAAGCCAACGCCACCTCCACCTGCGTACAATAAATGGATCTACGACAGAGAAACATATCGATACTTTATGTACTTTAGAGACGGTTCCTTTATAACATCCGCTCCTGACCCAAGGTACACATATATCTGTGTTTTTGCATTCTTTGTTAAAATACCTGAAAATACTAGCTAAATCTTCATTTCAATATACATTTCATTTCAATTACATGTTTCAACATGTTCATGCTTATAGAATTTTTTTTTTACTTGAGTAAAATGGCACAAGCTTTCTTACTTTGAGACAATATGCCACCATAATGGAATAGCACAAACATTTCATATAGAACGTTTCATGATCACCGCCACATGTGTATTTTCCTAATTTTCATATTTAAATGTTGAATTGTGCTAAAGGCAGTATTAGGAGACGCTGACAGTATCGTTCATGAAACAATTTGAGTCTGCAATATCTATGGCAGAATGTAAGGACAGAAATGACATGAACAACTTTGATGATAAATTCGATAGCTTGGTAAAACACTTGATATAAATAAAAACAACAATAATAAAAAAATCGATAATGCATTTGGCAATTTAAAATTTAAAATATGCAGGTACGTTGGAAGGCTCAACACAACCACTTCCACCACCACAACAACACCGCGACCGACACCACGACCAACACCACGTCCTACACCTCGTCCAGGTAGAATAGATAATCGTATTCCTCAAGAAAACCGCTTAGAAGTTGAAAATACACGAAGACGTCATGGGCACCACAGGTAATTCAAATGCTGTTTCTGGCGAAATTCAGCGTTCTTTATTCTAAATAAGTCAATTTTATGTTTAGTGACTAAAACAAATATTAGTTAAAATAAAAAAAATGAACAACATTTACGAATCTAAAATATATGCACACGTGCTTTATTGGGTTTGATGCACACGAACACAGTATAGGTCAACGGCGACGTTCCAGCCTTACTGGTGAAGGAAGACCTTAGATGCCATTCCGTCCATTATTTCAGGCATGAACAGGCACCTGTGTAGAACCACCGACGTTCCGTTAGCTACCTTGATAGCTCACATAAAAATATCAAAAGTCCCTTCAGGGATTCAACCATTCAGCACATGTAGATTTAAATGTCGTAAGAACATTTGAAAAAAACATGTGAAAGACCAATTGCATCTTTATTATTTTCCATTTAAGTAATACTATAAAAGAAGGATACCAACAAGACCAACCCATAGTTGAAGACGAGGACCAGGATACTTCTATGTCAGATGAATTTGACAACTCTATAGAGTCCAGTGATGGTACAGAGGTATCAGTTGAGTCAGAGTCATTAGATACTGAGGAATCAGAAGAGCAACCAGCGGGGCCAACACCACCAACTGTAATTAAATAGTTTATAAAAAAATCTTGTCCTATGCAAATATATGCTGTAAGATGTAAGATATATAACGCTCTATAACATCGTGTTAGCCACTTTTTGTCTATTGGTTTATGTCAATATTGTAATCTGACTAATGTTCAGATCTACTTTAGTTATCTCTTGCATGTAATGTTGATAAAGAGCTGATTTTAATCAGACTGGTCAATATTGTTGCTTAATGTTGAAATGACACAATAAATGATAGCTGATTAAGCTTAACTTCTAATTAAGTTATAATAAAAGCGAACATTTATCAATATTACCATCAGTGTGTAGTCTAAAGACTTTGACACTACATTTATGATGTAGAATATATTTTCTTTATAGAACGAGAATAAGAAATCCTGAAAGATGAATGAAATAACTGCGGAATAAAATTAAAAGAGTTACGTATGTCATTAATATTTTATTCCATTATTAATATACCTAAACAAGGTTATTTCTTTTACTTTAGTTCACAGACTACCGAGTGATAGGCGGTCGCGACTATAAGGGTTTTAAGGAAGGACGGCTTGAAGTACGACTAGCAAATTCTTTTACTTGGGGCGTAATTTGTGGAGATCACTGGGACCAACGAGCTGCTATTGTTGCCTGCAGACATTTCAATGCCGGTTATGCTCGACAGGCACAAAAGGTAAAACATATACAAGTATCTGTCTGTTTTTTTTAAACTCAGGTTTAACGTTTATGTCCATCCGGATCTGTGGGCATCAAAGGCGATATTTGTGTGACTCGTCAGGTTACAACGCATGTAGAAGCGTGGATTCACAACAAAGTCGCAATATGACATGAAAAAGGTCGGTGTAAGGGTCTGATATGAATTAGTAACTTGTCGTTAGAATTGAGTTACTCAAAATAAAACTTTCGGTAGTGTCAATTATTTTTTAATTTATATAAGATACATTGATGGTACATATGTGAATTTTCTCAACTATAACCCGTTTACGGATTGGTTTGGTAAAACGATGAATAAAATAGAGAAAAAAACAGAATCCCTAAAAAAAGCCCAACACGGCAAAATTGACAATGTTGCAGGCTCAGTTCGACTGAGCATGTTCATGGACGGTACTGGAAATTGCAAGTTACCGTCTACGTCCCGTAGCACCGGCTTAAGCAGAATTCAACATTTAAACACGAAAATGGTGAAATTTGAATTTAGAATATCCGTAGATGTGTTCATTTAAGCCATTATAGCTGAAGAAAGCTTACTCCTTTTCTTACAGACAGACTATTATGGTGGCAGTGGTATGGATAAAGTTGTGGCTAAGATGAGGTGTACGGGTAAAGAGGAACGTCTAGAAGATTGTGTGACAGAACGCTATGAAGATACTCCTGGAAAGATTGCTTGCTCCAGACCTCAGTCAGTGGCGGGAATTATCTGCGAGACAAGTCAGTATACTTAAACTAGAGTAACTCTTGTGTGGATAATATATGATATAATCAATTGTTGTGATATCTTTTGACGATAAGGGAATTAGTTTTTTGTATGGACTTTGTTTACATTTTGCTACTTTTACAGCACATTATTGCACATTCAGCGCTACTATCTTGAGTTGTTAAAAATTTAATATGCTCTAAATCAATTGTGAAAACATTACTAAACACATATTTGACTTTATAAAGAATTTTTGAAATATGAGTATCTTAGGCATAATGTGCATTTCTTTCCCTCTCCATTGCGATCCTGTTTTGTTGCCATATTTATGCGCGGTGCAACTGTATATTGAGGGGCCTGCGTTCACTGAACTGTGCACTCCCTTTTTGACTTTATATTCTATTATATTTTGTGAATTCTTTTGAGGACTTCCGGACTTAGAGCCAGATCTTAGAGCTATACAAGAAAGTGCATTTTTACGAGACAGATATTTGTATTATCTTCAATGCGCTTACGAAGAAAAATGTTTATCGTCATCGGCAGATGCTTTATATGGATCCAGAAGTAAGATAGATAAGTTTCAATTATTACAAATAACAATAGACTCAACATCATTTTTTTTTAATTTTTAAAATCTGAAATTTCTCTTTTAAAGTCAGATAAAATTTTAGATTTTAGATGTATGTTATTCATTTTGAAGGTTTCTATTTAGATTTAAGATCTATTAAAGTAAACTAATAAACTAAAATATGTAACAAAATCAACAAGAATTATAATTAAAACCCATATATTAACCCTATTGTGTTTTTCATCATTAGCTGAAATAAAGAACATTGTTTTAACTATGGGCAAATGAATATTTACAAGTGTTGTTTGTTTTAAATACAAACATGAAATTTACTTTTTATAGCTTGGGCATATGCATCCAGACGCTTGCTACATTTTTCAACAATAGCAAAGAATATTGGAACTGCTGATTTCCGGCCAGATATAGACAGATCGCAGTGGGAGTGGCATGCATGCCATCAGTATGTATCCTAGGTGATATTATGACGTAGTTTGAAAATTTGAAAAGCCACCAGGGCATGCCTTTGGATATATGAGCCGCGTCACGATAAAAAACCAACGTAATGCGTTTGCGACCAGCATGGATTCAGACCAGCCTGCGCATCCGCGCAGTCTGATCAGGATCCATGCTGTTCGCTATCAGTTTCTCTAGTTGTTATACGGTTTGTCAGCGAACAGCATGGGTCCTGATCAGACTGCGCGGATGAGCAGGCTGGTCTGGATCCATGCTCGTCGCTAACCCATTGTGTTGGTTCTGTCGTGACGCGGCTCATTATTATGTCAAAGTGTTTTAGAATGAGAAAAGAAATGCATTCAATAATAGTAAAATAAAACATACAAACATGTCAGAATCGTAGACATGAAAACAGAAGTTATGTCATCAAAATATGTAGCAGGTGATTTCATACAAAACAGAGGTCACACACCATCGGTCCGCTATACAGATGTTAAGAGAATGATGTTCTTTAATTAGAGAATAACTCTACGTCATATGTAATTATTTAATAAGTGTACGAAGAAGAATATTTTTATGTTGCAAATCGTATGTAAGTGTAAATCAACAGGACTGTTTTATATTACTTGTAAATATATATAGAAACAGATGTATTTGAGTTAAGCTGGTCTTAACCAGTCCGTTTATTACTTGTTTGACTAATATGTGTCCTTACATCTACTTCAGACATTACCACAGCATGGAATCGTTCTCTCACTACGATATTATAGATTCCCATGGTAACCAAATAGCAGAGGGACATAAAGCAAGCTTTTGCTTGGAGGACACAAAATGCGATAGGGGTGTTCATCCAAAATATAATTGCCAAGGATTTGGACATCAAGGTTAGCGTTCTCTACTTAATTTACACGTTATGCAAGAAAGACAAAGGTGCAAACAACTCCAACAAGATAAGTTACAATACAATACAAAACTTTATGCAGCATAAAACATAAACATATGTTTAGAGCCGATACAAACAAAGATGTTCAGCTACAGATATATTGATAATATATTACCCTTTCCAAAATAAAGTGTTCAAGTCAACACATTTAGTCATAAAACAGTTTGTGTTTTTTCTTAATGTTCATTTATATTGATATGGTTTAAGTCAGTGCTATGGGGCACGGGCGTTAAATTGCATTGGCCATGGTCAAGCTCTGTTAAATGGAACACTTTATGCGTTGTTTAAGGTTTTCATATTATGTTATTAACCGTTTTTGGTTGCTTCATTTTCATTGGATAATCTTTTTTCAAAGCATGCCTAATCGGTTAAACAAATAAGTAAATGAAGGTGAATATTTTACATCTATATTTGCCATTCTTCCCATTTATCTACAGGTATTTCAGTGGGTTGTTCAGACAGTTATTTATCTGATATAGACTGTCAATGGATTGATGTGACCGATGTTAAACCGGGGTCGTATACATTAAAGGTAATGTCTTTTACAGTTTCCAGGGCAACTTTTGCAGAGCAATACTCTTTTGGAGACCAATATTTTGGTATTGCTCGACAAAGGTTACATTTGCAATATGTCATCTGGAAAAGGGTGATACCCCTTAAGTCTTATTTACGAGTTTTTAATAAGAGGTTATTGCTCTAGAGGTTGCATTGTAATTTGTTTCATAAATAAAACAATATCTTCAAACAAGTGGTATAGTTTTTATATTTGCAAAGTATTCTAAACATGTTAAAAAGAAGGTTGAATAACAGCTTCGTTTTATTCTTATAAATGCCTTTTTTAAATTTCATGTCAATATATTTAATAAAATGTTCAAATTTCTCCTTTCAGATTGAACTTAATCCGAGTATGCGAGTACCGGAAATATCTTATGATAACAATGTGGCTATATGTGACTTGTACTTTAACACCAGACAAGCGTCTGTAACAAACTGCAAACTCGGATCTTTATTGTAACAGAGCAGCATGTGTTTTAGTGTAAAACGATTGATATTGTGTGAATTTGAACAAAAATGACTCGAGGGGCAAAAAACTAGAGTTGATGAGTCTACTGTTTGTAATGCCTACGTGCTAATTGGAAGCTCAGTAGTGACGTCGATATTAGGAACAGGTGCCTTACACATTGCTGGTTGTCAGCTCTAATTAGCTAAACACTTACAACACCTGTATGGTCGTGCAGTTTTTGCACACATATTTCATGTTTAATGTTATTTTAATCTGTCGGAGCAGATTACTGGTAAATATAGTTTTTTTCCCGACATTCCTTCTTTTTTTAAACATTCAGTGGTGTACGTGAAGATAATTGAAGAAAGTCTGTAAACAAGTGTATTGGAATGACGAGAGCGTGGGTGTTTACCTATACAAAATGTCCTGCTAAAAATAGTTAATTTACAGACTGAATAATGTAGATTCCATACATAACTAGTATCATTAAAAGCCGAAAATTTTCGGAAAAATGTTTTGGGCCGCGCTCTTAAAAGATTTCTTTGAAAGTTAATAACGAAAATGAATTATATAAATATTTATATTATTTACCTTTTGTTCCAAATGCAGCTTGAAATGGTACAAAATAAAAAGACATTTTTATCAAAACTTTTAAAATGTCAAATAAACAAAAGGACTCTTTACTAAATAATTGATATTTATAGATTTTGATTTTATTATTTTTTCTGAATGATCAGAAAAACTTAGATTTTTTTTAATTAACAAATGTCAAAAGAAAGAAAAACTAAATACACAATGTATCTAATCATTCGAAACATCATTTGATGAAAAGTTGAAACATGAATGACAATAAAACATATTTACTATTAAATCTATAGTTGTATGTATATAGGAACAAATAGCATCAAATATTTATCAGTTGTATTAATTAGATAGTTCTTGTTCTTGATAATTTTTTCAAGGTTTGTTATCTACAGATTATATTTGTGTATATGTTTGTATAGGTGCCATACAAAGTGTGCTACCCTTATCCTGCTGTGTAACGTTATTTTACAGTTAGATTCCGTTTTCGGAACCGATCATTATAACGTGAGGCATATCATCATGAAAAATTATTTAGTTAGCCGATATATATAGAGAGCCTGGTTAGATTCCATGAATGTTTGGACTGGCTTTGCTCTGTATTCTTTGGCTAAGGGGTTCTCACTTTCTGTACCAGCAGGTCAAGGGTTAGTTTATATGAATTTTATATAATAAAGTTGCTTTTTTGTACAAAAATAACCAGGCCAGTTGTGTTATTCTTTAACACAGGATTTTATGTAAATATTGTTGATCACTTTTAATTAAAGATTTTTTTGAAACTGATCGTTGTTTGATTCTTATGTTGTGTCCGTCTAAAATGTCATTGGTTTAACATGGTTTCTAAAGCATGTACCAACAAGAATGTTTGTAGCGAATTCTTACAAACAAAATGGTTGGCAATATATAGCAATGGATACATTGAGAGAAACTCCACACAAAAATGCATGCTCGCACTCGGCCCGCACATATGCATGCACGAACAAAAAGGGCAACCGAAACAAATAACAAATTTTTTTTGTGTGAGTATAATCAAACACTCGACGATTCTCATTTTCTCTGATCAATACGAGTACATGGTTCAAGTTTGCGATCAGAAAATTATCTACAGCAAAAATGTTCATAGCAGAATATGTTTTATAGCAATATTATATAAGGCCAAAATAGCAATATGTTTATGGCAGTATGGGGTTTACTGTTAGTTTGTACAAAATACTTAGAACACGTAAGATAGACACAATCGCAATCATCCTTCTCTGTTCTAATGGGAATGAATTAAAAAATATTCTATACTCAAATTTGGTACTAGAAAATATTGATAATTGTTACAGAGTCTCTTTGCAAATATAAACTTTACATGTTATGACTTCACACAAATTAGGTACTTTTTATGTTTGAAATTCTATCCGCTAATTGTGTTCACAATATGAATATAATTCTAGTGTCATATAAAAAGAACTGGCTTTTTTTCAAGAAAGGACCAACTTTACTTGACCTGCTATAGGAAACGCAGCTTTCCAAACATAATTTATTCACTCTTTAAATTAAATTAGACATATTCAGTAAGAATTTCATAGACTTAAATAAATTTCTGTCACTAAAATAATTTACGCAATGGATGAGCATAGTATATCTTTAATAAATCTTACACTGCCCTCTAAAACACTAACCTCTAAAACACCACCTTCTAAAACACTACCCTCTAAAATATCTATAGTTCAATCATTGAAAGCTTTATGGGAATATACGCATTTTAATATTTTCATTGCAAACATTTTAGATAAATTCAACACCTACATATCATCGCCAAAAACTGCCCGTGACTGGATGACTGTTCTTTAGGAATCTTTTTAAGATTAAATAATGCTGTTTTCTTCTCAATATCATTTTTAAGGTAAATTTTATGAAGTTTCGCTATATATCAAAAGATTAACATTTTTCAAGTTTTTTTTAGAAAAGTTGTAT
This sequence comes from Ruditapes philippinarum, assembly GCF_026571515.1. Lineage (NCBI taxonomy): Eukaryota > Metazoa > Mollusca > Bivalvia > Venerida > Veneridae > Ruditapes > Ruditapes philippinarum. Next base: position 177,385 of record NW_026865692.1, read on the forward strand.
ACCAAAGTCATGAGCAACAAATTAAACGATTCGTAAAAAGGCTAAAGAATTTTAATGGGAAATAATGGTTTCTAAATTGAGCGAGAAGAAAATCTTCCTTCAGATTGTATAACTAGTTTTTTGAATCCCCGAATAAATGCAATTCATTTATATAAGTCACTGACGTAAGAAAATTATCGTTTATTTTGAGTTAACACACCACTTTATCCGTTAGGCGGCCTATGTTATTTCATTTTTTTCCCTTGAGAATCTTGAATTTGAAATAAACCATTAATTTTCATATGTCAAGTAAAGCAGTCCAGGATGTTCAAAGGTATTGAAATTGTTTTAAGTTTTAGCATAGCTCATCTTATTATATTAGACAAATATCACTTATTTGTTATTTAAACAACCGGAACGTTTTAGAAATAAATAACAATCCATCAGCGGGTGTATATTCTGGCATAAGGAACATCAATGCATTTAAACAATGTAATGGAAAAAAGCAGAACAGCTTTTGTTTGTGTTTTGCTTTATTAGAAAATTTAATTATTCATCATATTTCAAATCCCTGTATTGAGTCAGTATCAACTCTTTATATTACATCGATAACACGAACGGACCCAAAACGAATGTAAATGCTGCAAGGCAGTACGGTCCGACTGTACTGCCGTTCTGGCGAAAACTATGAAGACAAAATTTGCTCTTTAACTACAAAAAAGTGATGTAATCAATGATCCCGAAGAACCAGAAAAATATAACACTGAAGTGAAGTACGGGGCAATTTTTTTAAAGAAAGTATTTGCTGGAGAGATATATGAAAATAAATATTTTAATAAATAGAATACAATCAAAATTTAATCAAATTGATTACTTGTGTGCCTCAACTCGACACCGGTTTCAACGCGGTGTTCCACTCAATTTTGTGGCCATCTATTTGATAAATATTTGTGTGGTTTTGGCGTCCTTTACGCATTCTGTTTTTTTATTCTTATATTAGAAGTTTTGTGCTGATGCTTCTAAAATTCACAGTAATGCCGGGAGGTAGTTTACTAAAACTCTTTAATCAGCAATATAGTAAATATGCTATTTTCCCAATGCAGTTTGCTATAGACATGCGAATGACTGTACTAACATTCAATGAATTTTTATATTAAGCAAATGAAACTGCCAAGCCTGCAGTAAAACATTTGAGAATACAGAGTGTTATGTAAATAACACTGATGCACAGCATCAACTCTTTGAATAAACAGCGGAAAAATAACTAATACACCACCATGTGCAATAGAAATTTTAACATTTTAAATAGAGAAATACGGAATTCCTAAAGAACGCCCAGAACGACAAAGTTGAAAATTTTGCAGGCTCGTTTGATTGAGCTTGTTCGTGAACGGTAATGGAAATGGTAATGCAAGTTACCGCCCATGCCCCTCTAGCACCGGCTTAAGCAGAATTCAACATTAAACATAGAAACTGAATATATGTAAAATTAAAAATCATACACTATAAATTGGATTTCACTTTAAATTATAATTTTCCGGAATGGAATGTTTGGAAATTTGTTTTATTTGAAATAACTGATACTGATATAACGCTCTTTAAAATCAATGCAGAATTTAAAGATCATGTAGATAGTATAAAAGTTTTATTACCTACCTTAGTTTACCTTACTGCACTGAAATAATAGTTTCCATCACCAGAAATATGCAACCTGTTCCACGTGTTGAGTTTACGATACCTGTTTCTGTTACGGTTTTAATTTTGTTTTCATCTCGTTATCATTTTATGAAATGAATCATAAATACATTTTTTTGTAAATTTAACAGAAATGTCCAAAGTTACAAAAGTAACACGTTTAGATGCTTTCATTTGCTCTGTAATTTTAAGAACAAACAAGTTTTGAAATACCTTCAATATTGTTACAAATAACAAATCTGTCGGCCCGCATAGCTCAATTGGGTTGAAAAAATGGAAACAAAGTGTTCCCTCGGAGGCATTAATCACAAAAATATTTCATGAAAATTGCAGACTCGGTTTGTATGAGTCTGTACATGAGGGATAATGAAAAAATGCAATATCCCTCAGGCCCGAGGGCAGCACCGACTTGAGCGGTACTCAATTCTCAACACTTAATAGTGCTGGCATCAATTATCCCGAAGGACCAGAAAAATATAACAACACTGATTTTACAGCTGCCACACGGCACATGACATCTGCTGTTGTGTAGTATAAAAATCTGAAAACAAAAAGATCCCTCGAAGCATTAATCACAACAAAATAACATGAACATTGCAGAGTCCGTTTGAGTATGTACATGAGGGAAATCGGTTGGAAATTTGTTATTCACGGGGCCTGTTCCATCCTCGGGCGAGGCTAAATTTCTCGGTATGATTTGTCTCTAACCTCTGATTCAGAAATCATTTTGGATATGTAGTCGGTCACTTGCGGAGAAATAAGTAATTACTAGTAAGTTATTCAGGAAAGACGGTAAAGTGGATCGGCCACCGAGATGTGACCAACAATTTGTTAAAAAATGGCGTACAGACAAGAAATAAAACAACAACAAAAATACAAAAAAATTAGTTTTGGTCACTGACTAGTTCTTTGAAAGAAGCTGATTTTTTGTTTTTGCTTTACGATGAGAAAGATTTGTCAAGAAATGCCTACACTCTTTATAAGATATTGTTTCTATTGACAAAAACATGCTTTTAATACTGTACGAAAAAAGAGAAGATGAATAAAGTAAAAGAGGAGCCCGTGCTTTTTACGCCAACATCATGAACACTGAATTGGATGATCAAACATTGGCAGATGTGTTCATACGGCGAAAATCATGGAACCTTCAATGTGACACGTTAGTGACATTCCATCAAAAGCGGTAAATTATCCCTAAGTAAAAATATGATACAAAATGTCAACAAGGAAAGGCGGCGTTTGATGAACGCAACACCCACACGACCCAGCAAAAAGGACCAGCTGCAAGGAGCCCTGGAGATCCCAAACAAAAACAGGACAGGCACAAGGCGTGTGCACTAAAGGAAAATACTGTTGACGATACTAAATAAAATTGAATACATTCTGAGGAGGGATCAGAGGTTGTCAAGCCCGCGAATCATAAACAAGTATTTCATGGTAACTGATTTCTTAAATTGATAGAACTTGAAAATGTATACATTATAATCATTTGTCCTTAAAATAGAGCCAAAACAATTTCTGTTTTTGTCCTAAAATAGAGAAAATAAGAATCTAAAGAAAGTCCAAAATGGCAAAATTTTAAATGTTGCCAGCTCGATTTGATTGAACCTGTTCATGGACTGTACTTTCAACTGCAAACTATCGTACACGCCCCATAGTTAGTATGGTTGTTAAAATGTATGTATAATGTATGATTACAATATATGCAATAAAATAGGTTTAAACCAAGCAGAATTCAACATTCAAACATGATATGGCATGATAAAGTCTCGGTAGATGTCCAAATAAAAAGATAACAACGGGGCAGTTTTAAACAACAAGGAGTGTTTTAAACATCAATCAAAATTTCATGTATCTACAAACATTCTACAGCATAGAAGTTATGATTATTTTAGATTATATACATGTATATATAGACACCAACTTGCACGATGCAACTGCTTAAGGTAACCATGGATAATTTATCATTTAAAAAAAAATGATAAAAGTCGAAAGATGAATATCTTTTTTTCTTGCACAAAAGTTAAGAAAAAAACAGCAACATACAAAAGCATTTTCTTATATAAAAGTTTTGAGTCAAAAAGAGATATTTAAACGGGTCTACGTGATGTTTTCTATTTTCTTGTTGATGTAAGCGATACAGGTCTAATTAGATTTAGCTGTTTTCAACCTATCTTATCTCTATCATTACATTTGTAAAGTATTTACTTGAATCAACGCTAACTTTATACCTTTTTGATGTCTGGGAAAACAATATAATGATACGTCACGAAAAATAGATATATCAGATTCGTTGATAGACATAAGAATTTAGACATAAGAATTTAAATGTCTTATAAATTGATGGAGCATGTTTGACAAATTAAGATGGGCCGACAAGTATGTGTTTCTAATTGTCGGCTGGTGAAATTCGCTGACATAATGGTCTGTATAGAAATGTAAATAAACACTTAACAATGTTTGTATAACAAGAAAATCAAGCTAGGTCTTCAAAAAGCTTACATTTTCTCGGATGGAATCATTTAGTCACAGATTATAATCCAAATGAATCGTGGAGGCATCTATTATGAACGCCAATTTTTATTAAATCCCATTTTATTTTATTAAAACATAATTGTTAAAGTTGACCTATTTTGAAATGAAATATTGACCGATTTGAAAAAACGTGCGTCTGAACTTATTTTCTTAATCAAAATGATTGTTTTATGAAGGAAGGAAGGAAGGAAGGAAGGAAGGAAGGAAGGAAGGAAGGAAGGAACGAATGGACGAATGAATGAATGAATGAATGAATGAATTTATTACAATCTTTCGTGTTTAGAATGTTTATATCATACCAGTAAATTTATTCATATAAAATTATCTGTTTTGATACCTGTTATTAAACATACATAAAATTTAAAGAAACTAAGATCGAAGAGCACAGTATACATAAAAAAATTGAAATAATAAAAGAAAAAGTATATCTTATCATGATTATTCTCTTTTTGCATTACGTGAACGATATACCAGACGACTTTTCTGTGATTAACATTTAGAGAAACTATGCGGTCTAGCTTTCCGGGTTTAATGGATCAATTCGCGTAATTACATCTAATTTGTACATTGTAGCAAAAAATCCACATGTTAAAAGAAAGAAACGGATGCAGACGATCATTTTATTATGTTGATCTGCTGAAATGAAAAGAAAGCTTACACCTGGTCACACGAGTCTGAAATAATATAAAACAAATGGATATAAAATAAGACAATTGCACAATTTCCTGTTTGAATGCACTCCAAACTTCCGCCCATCGGTTAAACATTATTATATTATTGTATTTTTTTAATTTTTTCTTCATTTTTCTTCTTTATAGGGTTTAATTAAAATTATAATAAGCCATGTATTCCATGAAGATATTGCTTTTGTTAAAGGAGAGGACTACCATGAGCTGTTGTAGCTCTCGGTCCAATTCCTTTCTGCTTAAATTGTAAATTATTAACATGTATATATTACCTGAATAAAATATGTTTAAACCAAACATTATGCATACATAGTAAATGTTATATTTGACGCGAAATATTTTACTCACCATATCGCATTGGTTCCTATTTTTATGTAATACACAGAGCAAACGTTATAATCATCATTAAAATGAACTAAAATTAGAATTATCATTTGAAATAGTATATATTGAAATATATTCTTTATACAGAGTGTTACATACCTACTTTATGATATCGGTTCAAGTTTTTCTTGAAAATCCTTTAATCTTTCTTGTACGGTGTTTGATGGTTTGCTTTCTGCCCATACAATAGAGACTTATACTATACTTTTATAGCAACTGGACGTTTTTATCAAACTTAACGTGTTTCATTTATTTCTGCTTGGTAAACTGTAAAAAACTGTAAACTGTAAAACTGTAAAAGTTAAAGCATAGACAAGAAGAAATATTAAAAAAGTTCCCACTAATCTGGATAAAATGTGATCCTTCAGAAAGCAAAAATCACAACAAAATTACATGAAAATTGCAGACTCGATTTGATTGAATCTTTACATGAGGGAAAAAGTGCTAAATCCCTCACGCTCCTAGCACGTCCTTTATGACATGTGGGTATATGAACACGATAATAGTTCTGTATATAAACCATTAAATATATGAGGCTCACATCCCTCACATGCCTAAAAAACAAAAAACAAAAAAAAAACAAAAAAAAAACGAATTTGAAACCAATGTTATAAAGGTAATTTCTACACGATAACACATAGCTTGTATCAAGGAAAAAAATAAAATGTTAAAGCCAATTAAACAAAGATAAGACCCCTTCATTCATCACTCACAAAATAAGAACCTGGCATATTTTACTTTCTCTTAATGAACCAGACAATTTTATCTAATTATCGTATGTTGAATCTTTGCATTTTCGCTTTGAGAATAACAAGGGCCAATGCATGAATTTACTCAACTAATTCAATCAACCAATGGAGAACACTGTTTCCACTTTGTAGACTTAGAATAAATTCCTTACACTACTACAAATTAGAAGTACCTTTTGAAGGCTTCTAATTGCAACCATTTAAAAAGACTCAAATTAAGATAACAAGGAATTTAAATATCGCTTGTAAATGCATCTTCAATGCTTAAACAAGATGTACACGTCTACACTTTTGATGAAGTTACCTTAAATATATTGAAAAAAAAAATAACATGCAAGCAAAAACGCTAGTTATTAATACCAATACAACTTAATGATGTAATGATATTAAATATTATCGAAATTATATTTAGGAAATTCAAAAAGGTTGCCAGTTCAGAATTAATTTATAATTCTAACTCCCTGAATGCAATAATTATAGAAAATTGTAATACCTATCACGATAGTGTACAGAAAGTGTACATACCTATTACGACAGTGTGCAGTGTACAGGATAAGTACAATGTTTAAAGTGTACACACCTATTACCATAGCGCACAAAAAACTGTACAAAGTGTAAAGAGCTGTTACGATAGTTAACAGAAAGAGTACAAAGTGTATAGACCTATAACCATAGTACACAAAAACTGTACAAGTGTACAGATTTATTACAATAGTGTACAGAACTGTACCGACTGTACATACCTATTAAGATAGTGTACAAAATCTGTACAAAGTGTACACACCTACGACCATGGTGCACAAAAACTGTACAAAGTGTAAAGATCTATTACGAAAGTGTACAGAAAAGTTTCAATGTGTACACACCTATAATCATAGTACACAGAATCTGTACAAAGTGTTAAAACCTATTACGATAGTGTACAGAAACTGTTCAAAGTGTACAGACCTAGATGGTATTTGGTCAGCCTACATGTATCTACCTACTGATCAGATAGTTAAATGTAAATAACTTAAAATTTTGACATTGAATTTCTTGAATCTTATAACACTTATATTACTGCACGTCTGTAACGTCGCTTTTCATTGGATAATCATGACGTTTATATTATTAGTTATAAAAATTGTTGACAGGTTATATGGCCCTATATAAACGGCTGTTTGTTAATATAACCCGAGCCGCTAGGCGAGGGTTATATTGCAAACAGCCGTTTATATACGGCCATATAACCTGACAACAATCTTTATAACGAATTTATAATACAGCAAGCATACCTGTCATATACATAACCTGTCAAAAATCTTTATAACTAATAATATACACGGCTGCTGTCTATTTATGAAGAAATCTTTCTTTATTTCTAAAAAATGATGCTTGCTATATAATAAAATCGTTACACATAATATGGTCGTTTATCAGCGGCTCGGGTCATATTTCCATACAACCGTTTAAATACAACCATATAATCTGTCAAAAAACTGTACAACTAATATAACCTGCTATATCTCTATAAAATACTTGATCAGCTGCAATATGATGAGTACACATTATGACAAGTGACGAATTTAGTGACTTAAACTTGTTAATTTCCGCAGCTTACAAACAAAAGTATTTCCAGTTCCGTACGAAACGGAAAAGAATTATGGTTGTACTATTAATATATTAAAACATTTAAGTTAACTATAATTTCTGAATATCCTACATTACTTAGACTATAAATATATATTCCTTAATTTGATTTTTGACAAGATTAATTTCATCCATCTGCAGGCGTGTTAAAATCAAAGCACAGAAGGCGCTGAATTTGTTTGGGTCTCAGAATGTAAGAAAGGTGCAGGTTGTGAGATTATATGTATAGTGCCACCAATGCTTTCCAGCGTTTTAATTGTAGTAAATTGGCTATAAGACTAATTGCAACACTGATATTCAATCCAATGTTTATTTGACTTTAACAATTTGAAAAAAAAATGAGTTACCTTTACTGGGATTTGAACTCCAGACCTCTCGCTTCCTAAGCGAGCCCGAAAACCCTTCAGCCACGGTGAATTTATATGTGAACGGCCTGAAGAAAATATATACACAAAGTCTGAATAACATCACGTCATTCTAAATTAAGAACTTCCATTGCATTTCGGGTTTGTAATCCTTATTAATTTCGAGGTATTTTGTTCAGGATAAACCTGTTGTTTAAAATTAAAGTAAATATTTTAGCGAAAATCTTCTCGCCCAAACAGTCCGACATGTAGAATCTATATATTCCACTACTCGGTTTGTGTAGTATTCGGTAATCGACATAGTATTTTCATTGATAAAATCATATTCATCCGCGTAATTTGTGATTGTGCATTTATTGACAATTCTATAAGCCAACGCTATTGTTTAACTTTAAATGCGTTGTAATTTGTTGGATACTTGTAACAAAATAAAATATTTCTTTCTTTTAAATCGCTAGTTTTAAGCTGTTTTGAGAACTACTTGTTGTTAGGTTTGTCGTAAACTTCTGTGTCAGAGATTGAATGTCCGCTTTGTATTTAGTTATTTTCGATCAGAAAATACAATAAAACAATATTAGAAATCTTCGACCATTCGGGAATTACTTTGCTTGAAAATTAACGCGCCTGTCTTTGACCATCTTTACGCAGTGATCTCCCCTGAATTTTTCGGCGTTAGTGTACATACAAAAGGGAAGTAACCGCTTCAAAAAAGTGGACTACTTTCGGCATTTGCAATTAACAACATTAGACTCTGAAATTTCGCTACCATTATTTGTTTGGTCTGACGACCCAAACAAATAAAAAGGGTTTAAAACAAGGGAGGTTAATCTTGCAAAATGAAATATAATATAGAGAGGGTTACTCCCCTTTTTGGTGAAATTACTTTTGCTCATTAATTGATAAAAGTTAATACGATATCCTTGCATTGGTGAATGTTTAATAATAACCAAGTATCCCGAAGAAAAACAAAATTTTATCAGACTTTTGAAACATTTGCATAATCGTATTTTAAACACGTATCGTCAAATTTATTTACTAAAAATCTTACTTTAATTTGGAATATTTTTTTCTTCTTAAATCTATGTTTATCTGTTATGAAATACTGAGACATTTTCAAGGATATGTATGCATATATTTAACATTAATAATAAATGTATCTCTTGTTAATTCAAATATCAACCATACTTAATAATAAAAAAATACTCCTTGATGTGATAAATAACATTGCCTCATCGCACAAGAGTGTGACTTATTTACAGATAAACATAAGATATACAAGAAGATCAAGATATACATAATGTAACAAGAACACCATTTCCGGATAAAAAAAAATTATAAAGATGATTTCTGTTATCAGGATGATCGTCATAATAAGTATGCTTCTGTTTATCCAGCCCGTCTATATAGCTACCCGTCTATCAACTTAATTTATAAGTTTTAAAACTAAACTTTATGATAGAAATTAACTCAAAAGTTTAAAGAAGAAACCTGACGTGTAAAGGGAGAAAACTGCTTTAATACGACAATGTGAAATGCCAGAATTGTCTCCCTATAATAAATTGCAATTTCGTATAATTTCTATTATCAATACCATATAATCAGCTCATATATCTGTCACATGTTATATGGTCAATAAAGCATATACCAATACAAACCATTGAAAAGTGATATTTCATACATCATAAAAATAGGGTAAAACACATACATAAAGCACCTAAAAGCATAACATTATTTTAAAAATTAAATGTGCTTCTTCTGTAACGTGTCGTTGGGATATCTTCATTCTTTTTTAGATTCGCGAGGTTCTTCTGTCTAGACGGCATCACAACAATCATTAAGAGGCATGTGGCACCGTACGTTATGTGTCGCAACGATACTAAATGTCGCACTTGCCGCTGAATGTCTCACTATTGTCGCTGAATGTCGCAACCGCCGCTAAATGTCTCAAAAAATTTAACCGTTAAATGTTGCTATGATGACGTTAAATGTCGCAATTTCTAAATTCATGTTAAACAAATCGTATTATGACAATATTAACGTCATGTACGTGATCTTGGGACTAGCTATCTATCAGACAGGAAAGGATTAGCTGTGATGTACACATTGAAGTCATCTTAGTCGGTATTATAGATTTACAACCACAATTTATGACCTGACGTCTTGTTTTGTTTACGTTACATATACATTTAGTATGACATTTCTCTTTCCTTACACAGCACAGGGGGACAACTCTCGCTGACTTAATTTCAATTTCGACTTTAAAGAGATTTATATTCATTAGCCACGAGCATATTACCACGTGTTACATACCCCATAGTGTGTTTTTAAAGCCTCATCTCTTACTTGTTTGGAGATCGTGTATGACTCGCATATAGGTCTGGGTGACCGAGAAGAAGTCGGAATGTTGGTCGGGTTGTTGTCGAGAAGAAGTCGTAAAACATCGTGGTGGGTCGACTTGAGGTCGTGTAGGAGTCGTGAATGTGCATTTAATCCAGCTTGGTCGGGCTTCATCGGGGAATTAATGTGATCGGGACGATCGAGTTGATCTGATCGGCGGTGAGAACAAAGCATAATACTTACTTTTGAACATGAACTGTAAATACTGTGTATAGTTAACAAGTTTTTCCGAGCATCTCGCTAGCTTTATAACAATGTCTTTGTTCATGTTACAGATTAATTGATACTGCTTTGCACCTTTATAAATTTCAAAAAGTAACATAAAAAGAATTAAATCTCTTTGAATGATTCATCTGAACGAGAATGTAATTAACCTAAAGTAATGTTATTTTATTACACAATAGTATGGTTGTTTACCAATGTGATTTATCTGGTATTCCTTCCGGCAGGCGCTATTAACAGAAGGTATGTGAGATATCACTCTTATCAATATGAGCCGTGCCATGACAAAACCAACATAATGGGTTTGCGACCAGCATGGATCCAGACCAGCCTGCGCATCCGCGCAGTCTGATCAGGATCCATGCTGTTCGCTATCAGTTTCTTTACTTGTTATAGGGTTTGTAAGCGAACAGCATGGATCCTGATCAGAGTGCGCGGATGCGCAGGCTGGTCTGGATCCATGCTGGTCGCAAACCCATTATGTTGGTTTTGTCGTGACGCGGCTCATATGTACTGTTCAACAGAGCATGATTGAAATCTAACAATGCAATCATTAAGCATTGCTTACATGTATATTATTAGCTATAAAATATTTTGACATGTTATATAGCCCTATATAAACGGTTGTTTGTAAATATTACCCGAGTCGCTAGGCGAGAGTTATATAGCAAACAACTATTTATATAAGGCCATATAACCTGTCAGAAATATTTATAACGTAATCATAATGCAGTAAACTTTATTTGTTTAGCGAAAATAAATGAGATTTCCTCTCAAATTGACAGACACCGTGTATACAAACCTATATAAGCGCCATGATTATCCAATGAAAAGCGACGTTACAAACGTGCAGTTACAATAAGATTTACACAACATACAAAACAATTTATACACAAAAAGTTCTAAGATATTCAGTAATAAAAGTAAGAAATGGAGATATTATTCATAATTAGAGGTCAATATATTATATCACTACAAAGTGTTAATATAGTCGTTTGAAGCCAGTGGTCTAATAATTACATCTTTAGTGATTTCTTATATGTTTATTTAAAAAATATTTATATGTTTATAGAGAATGCCTGTCAGATACTACTTTAGTACATTTACATGTTCAACTTAACAATCCCAGTATTTTAGTATTGATGGTTGAAGTTTTGGTATTCCTTACCATTATAACATAAGCATCTTTTCTATTTACATCATCCACTTAGTTTCATCAAAATAAATGTTAATGAATAACAAAGAGATGTAAAAAATACATCCTGGATTTCTTATTAAGCTACTTAAATACAAGGAGGGCTCAATTAGTGCATCTTGAACGTTAAACTGTATCAAATCGCGAAAACACGAGGTAATGAAGGTTAGATATACATGTTATCTTTACAGTGATACCACATTCATTAAAATCCGTTCACTTTAGCTGTGTTTATAGCTCGCTACACATTGTCTACTCGTATACTGTAATAAAATAATGGTTGATAAAAGACCATACTATACCGTTTATTAAGAATCGTTGTTTTCTTAACATAGGTAGCATAGACTATTTTTGCTGTAATCTGTTCTGTATATGGACAAAATGTAATGTCTTTTTCAAATGTGGATTAATTTCCACTGAAGATGCACCCCATGCCCGTCGGCCTTATAAAGCAACGTCAGTAAAGATGGTTGCAAAAGTAAAGAAACATGTAAAACCTACGCGAGATATACGTGGTTCTACTAGGCATATAGCTAGTATCGTTGATATCTCATTAGAAGCAGCTCATACCATTCTCAAATATGATTTGAAAATGAGAAAGATCCGTGATAGATGAATTCCCCATTTGCTGATAGATGAGCAGAAAAGGCAAGGATCTAAAAATGCGCTGAAAATCTTTGCTGAAACTGTATCAAAATCACAATTTATGGTCTTTTGCAAATGTCGTCACTGTCGACGAAACATAAAAGTTCATTTTTATGAGCCAAAACGAAAACACCAACACAAGCTTTGGGATACATAGTCTGGTAGAAGGCCATGCATTGCAAAAATGTCCACAGATAGAAGGTAATTTATGCCATTTTCTTTACAACTCTGCGTCACGCCATTTTGGTTGCTATTCCTAAAGGTAAATATGTTAATGTGAAATATTACAAATATTGACGAAAAAGAAGACCTGCAGTTGGTTTGGCCAATGTCAGATTGCTGCATGACAACGCGTCATCTCGCAAGGCGTGTATAGTGTAAGACTTTCTGAAGCAGTTGAGTCGTTGTGCTTCCCCAATCCTCAGTATTCACCTGCCTTTGTCCTTTGTGATGTCTCTTGTTTTCAAAGCTAAATAATACTTTTGAGGTCGAGATTTTTTTCAGCGACTGCAATACTCATGTGCCTTTATAGCATGTATATACAAAGACTATGAAAATACATCCGGAGACTGAAACTTTGTATATCTTTTGGAAGTAAACAAGAGGGAACCAGAAACCAGAAAAAAAATCAGTGAAACCAATGAAGAATCAAATTTTACGTGCTTAATATAAATACATTCATACTTGAACACTCCACTTTGCATTTAATAGATATAAATACTATCTACAGATGTAAATGTTTGCAAATATCCACAGTATTGTTGATATATCATATGGTGATTTAAGTTACAAACATACAATTTATCAAAACTGTATGAACAAGAGATGTCTAAAAGTACCCGACTTCTGGAAAATGCTTTATAAAAAAACACCTTTTTGTCAGTTGGGAAATACATAATCGTCTATAAGAACAGTATGTTTTTTTTATTACCAAACCATATGTATGAATGTGCAGATTGGGCTGACTCTTTACTGATTGCATAGGTATCAAAGTTTTGAAAAATGGATCGCATCAACTTTAAAACCGTTTGTCTAATCTTGCGGCAATAGTTATCATCAAATGACTAAGAAAAATTCGGACTTGTGGTGAAAACCTTGATCAAAACGTCTTCCTATCACTTGGGCAATACGTACTCGTCTAGAAGTCTTACTATTAATGCGCACATTAAATCTTACTATTGAATTGCAACAAATAAAATCTATTTATATAAAACCTAATATTTTTTTACTAGTATATTAAAACAGTATAATTTCCACCACGAAGCAAACAATATATTTGAATCCACTATCTATAAAAATAGGTACAACAAACAAAATTCAGATCTTATATATAACCAAATTCACTTCGATGATATTAACAACTTGTTTTTGTTTTCTAACTTATCAAACAGTGTCCTATATTTAGGGATGTGTTAGTTTATGCGTTTAAATATATTTAAGGGATACTTCATAACGACTCTTATATCAAGAACTTAAATTCCACAATGTTAAGGTTTGTTCAGCAGATAAAATTAGAAACAATCGTAACAAATCATAAAGTTTTTAAATACTCTTTTCAGTCCGAAAATAGGGCATACTTTGCTTAAAAAATACAAAACTAATATTTACCGGAGGAATATAAAAATCGAACCAATTTATGTCAGGCAAATGTTCTCCAGATTTAGGCATCTCACGATTTCATATTTGACTCCGAGAAAACTTGATGGAATGAAACTTTTATTTCCTACTTACATTTAAGTTCTAATTCTTTTTGAAATGTTTATACTGTTCAGACTTTAATTCCTTTCAAACAGGTGAAGTAATAAATTAGATAGAAATGTATATAATGCCTGTTAATACATTATAATGTTTGTTGTAGAAAGATAATATATCAAGTGTCTGATACATACAGGTAAGTTTCTGAGTAACACAGATATCAGGAACCGAGCTCATATCAAACTGCTTCGAGGTAGATTGTATTGAATCGAATGATAATGATGAAATATAAAAATCTGACGAACGGGACGTAATAACTGTGTTGATGGTTTTGTACTTCTTACACTTACATAGAATAATAATCATTAAAAACAATAGCTTGTACTTCTGAGATCAGCATGTAGAATATATAATATAAATACTGTTACATACATGTATAAGTACAATACTTAACTTATAAGCTGTAGTGGAATTTCATACTTGAAGACAGGACATAAAGAAAGGTAAATGTGTAGGTAAATTTCACGAGAACATGCAAACTAAACCATGTATTGCAAGGAATTGTTGTTTCTACAGTTTAACAACAAAAGGAGATATTCTTTTAAAGATGTGTTATGCCAAAGTCTAAAGTAGGAAAATGGAAACAGTTATTCAAAGACATGGCTATAAGAGAAATTTCGTTAGATAACATGTCTCTAAGTGAGGAAATTAACCTAACAACAAATGTTTCTTGTTCGGAACTTAGTGCACCGGAAATGGATATTGTGTACAAAACATTATTGTTTTCGTGTTTGTCAATTTTCATACCAGGGGCTATTATTTTTAATATAATTCTTATAGTGCAAATAAACAGGAAACGTACACATAAGGAATTTTCAAGGTTTTTCTTAACCTCAATGGCGTCGGTGGATTTATGTGTAGGTTTAACATTAATGCCGTTTAGTATAGCCAATGAATTCACTGATACCAAATTCCTCCTGGGCTCAAAGACGTGTCCAATAATCAACAGTTTGGACGTAATGCTGTCATCTGCATCAATAATTCATCTGTCAATTTTAACATTTGACAGATACGTTGCTTTGTGTAGGCCATTTTCATACCGACGAATATGCAACAGACGTAATATGATTGTGATGTACATTATATGCTGGTTACTTGTGGCTTCAGTTTCATATGGTTTAATAATTCCTGGACTTCACCATAAAGGGATTGATAAACATGTTATAACTTGTGTAGTGCACGTTTTCAGCAGATGTAGATTAATTGTAAACATGCATTATGAGCTTATCATATCTGCACTTACATTTTTCATTCCAGGATTCCTTATTTTAGGCTTAAACTTACGACTTTTGAGATATGTTCGCAAACAAAGCAGGAAAAGGAAACTGTATCTCCGTGGCGAGCGAAAACCTATGAATAATCAGATGAACAACAATGAGTCACAGAGCATGCGCATTGCAAGAACATTAGCCGTATTAACCGGAAGTTTCTTTGTTTGTTGGCTTCCATTTTTTATTGTAAATAAAATATTATTGTTCACAAAATATGATGTTCCTTACATTGTAGAAGTTGTAGTTCTGTGGTTGGGATATGCTAATTCATCCATGAATCCATTGTTTTATTTTCTGTTACAGAGCAAATCATGTATTGGTAAACGATAAATACAATAATATATATTTTAGGAATCGCTGTTTTTGTAAGAAACATATCAAATATGCTTAATTGTGGTTTTATAATAAATTCAAAATGCCGCTTAGTATCTTGTTATATCGCTTTATACCTTTGATGGAATAAGAGACTTTCAGTTATACCATTGATGGAATACAATTTTTGAATTGAGAAAATTAATGAAATGCTATTTTATAAATAAAACCATTTATGGAATACCATGTTTTATAATTACATGTATATCATTGATGGAACATCATTTTTTAATTGTTAAAATTAATGAAATACTGTTGATTGAATACTATTCTTTAATTTGTGTCACATAAAAATACCTCAGATATTTTCGACTTCAAATCACTGGATATAATAGCACAAATATGATGACCCATAATATGATAACACAAGATATGATGATTACACGGAATATGATAACACTGGATATAAAACACGGGATGTGAAAACACCAAATATTATAGGAAATTACAATACAATTACAATTGAAAATATAAATAATTGTTTCCTCATTCATGATAAATAAGTTGTCATCTATAGTATTTTCATATTTATTGCACTTGTGGGAAAATGCACACAAACGTGTGAGCACGTAAACAGGTGTAAATATTCAGATAAGAGACTTACAGAATAGCAAAGTAACAAAGTGAACAATGTCATTCTTATCACTAAATAAAAAAGTGTAAACAAATATGCCAAGAATTTGGTTGCAAGCTAAAATCTTTATCTCATGAAGATATTGAACTATATAGATTTGAACAACAACACGGCATAAGGTTATGTATTGATATAATTTATGTTGGCTTTGGAAAACTTCACTAAAGTGTTTAAAATGTGTTTTAACCAATGTACCATATATTTTATTTTCCATTTTTTCGTTTTGTGCGTTCTTTAGGGATTCTGTTGATTTTTTTGGTCTATTTTAGAAGTAATTTTAAGTATATACTTCTAAAATAGAAAAAAATACGAAAAAAAAAAAAAAAAAAAAAAAAGAAAAAACAAAAAAAAAACAACAACAAAAAACAACAAACAAACAGGAACCTTAAAGAACGCATAAAACAGCAAAATTGAAAATGTTTCAGGCTCGAGTTTTGAAAAGCGCAAGTTGCCGTCCACGCCCCTAGCACCGGCTTCGACAAATTCAACGAATAAACATGACAATTGTGCCATTTTTAATTTAGAAACAATCGCAGATATATTCATCTGGCAGATATCATGGAACCTTTAGTGTGACACGTGTGTGCTATTAAAATTCAAATTCTGATTTAATTTTAGGAGACACAATCCGTTAACAAACATATATATTTATTTATCAAGTTCACTATTCACTTGTGCATGGCTTATATTTCCTCCTGTCCGTTGTAACTGGTAGCTATTTGATCAAGTGAAATGCAATGTAAGATAAATTAATGACATGTGGAGAACGTCACAGTTTGAAAAAAATTTCAATAAAAATTGTAGAATACTATTTTAAAATGTAACATTTATAACAAAAGATATCAAACAGTATATAAAAAACCTACTTTTACAACAACAACAACAAAAAAAAAAGAACAAAACAAAAAACAAAAAAGCACACACACACACAAAAACAACAAACAAACGAGAAATTAACATCCCCGTACATAAAATAACATCTATTTATCTATTTTGATGAAAATGCATTGGTCTCATAAATTGATCTTGAACTCGTGCCTTCCATATCTGAATTTTGTCTTTGTAAACACATGTCTATAACGTATAAAAGAGTTACAAATGTTTAACAGACTTTAATAATATTATTAAAGTACATTATACAAGAAAGCAATGATAGAAATAAGCTTTAAGTTACACATCAGTCAAGTTCTGGTACATTATATATATATTATATAATATATATTTATATTGAGCGATATCTCACATTCCTCTAGATAGTATCAGTTGTCTGAGATTATATATATATATCACAATCGCAAACAATCAGTTTTTGTGTGTTATAAAAACCAGCGAAACAAAGTACATTCTGCAGCAGCTTATGTGAACTGATTTACAGGGATTACATCTAGTTTTAATGTTTTAAATTTTGCTATTTTACTCTACAGAATGTTTATAGGTGGAAAACAGTAACATTTAATCAGCAACATTAACGATTAATGGGCGTAGCAAGATGCTTGCAATAAGTAGCTTTTTACCTATATGTTTCTTTATTCACATTATGCTTTTAAATTGTGAAGTATTTACTCATATCAAACTTACACACATCAAACATGCACTACATAATACATACATTTAATTTGGGATTTCACATTTTTTATATTTTTAATCCGTTAAAGAATGCAGTAAGGTATTGTTGTATCATAGTTTGGGGACCTTTCTGTTGAAAATGTGTCAGAGTTAAATCGTATACATATACATCTGGAGTGAGGGTATTAGTTACACGCACTCCAGAGCATGCCCATTGATTGGCTCATTTTTGCTGGGGTTTACTTATTTTGACGGCAGAGACAGGGAAAGCGACAGAAATATCATATTCAGATGCTCGTCCATTGGTTCTTTTTTTCTGGGGTTTCATATTGTGAAACAGGGAACGTGTTTTATGTTTGACTATGATACAAAAGAGACAGAACATCAAAACACTCGGTAATCTGATTTATACTCGGGGGCTACGCCTCCTAGTACAAATCAGATAGCCTCGTGTTTCGATGCTCTTTCTATTACTCAATGTACCTATTCTGGTAAAATATACCCTGCATTGAACTTTGAAGTGTGTGGTAACATCCATCTTAAACATCTTGTAATGGTATTCCATAATGCATTATTTAAAACAATTCTTTAAGTGGAACTTAATTAAAGGAATTGGAGTAAAATATGTAATTTAGAAAATGTGTAATAGAATCACAATCTTACGGCAAAAATATTAGGTTACGTGATATGAAAAGCAAACAAACTCCTCTTTAGAATCATCTTTTGATTCAGTAAGAGTTGTCTCACTTATGCTAATATATTGAGAATAAAATTGTTCGTTTCTCGTGAAATTGGGCTACTGCTTATATCCAAAATACTTTATTGCATACCTTTTAATATAACCTTAATTATTTATCTAAATATGTCAATATTGACGAAAAACAAAATGTTAAATTGCATAAATATTTAAAGACCAATTATGCTCCAGAAATTCTTTCTTTTATTTTTATTTCTAAAAAGCTTATTATTTCAGTGTCCTCTTATAGTTTCCAAAAAGTTACTAATTGGCATGTTACCTGAACCATCTTTAGCTTTAGCTGCCTTTTGTCAATTTCTTCAGTAATTAAGATGCAGTATTTTGTATACTTTGCTGACATTTTCTTACTTTTATGACAAATAATTTCGCATTCAGCGCTACTTTATGTGATAAGCATCTAACATTATTCCACTTATAATTATAATTAATTACACGTTGTTACCACTCATTGCTTACATTTATAACTGGAAAAAAAATCTTATTTTTAATCGCATGAATCAAAATAGTGCTGCTTAAATAAAGTCTTAATTACATTTATTATTCAGCCAATCCAATTCAGTCCTAGTTTCTATTTCTTTTCCCCTATTTCTCTTCATTTTTATTTTTGAACTTTTTATCATTTCAAGTTGAATATTATATAAAAGCTTATTAACATATATTTTGATTTTTTTAAAACTTTTTTAAGGCGTGTATTTTGTACTTTGTTATGATTTCTTGTAGATTTCAGTTTATCAAGGTATCCTTGTGGTATATTATTAAAAGGCATGCTATATTTTACAAACTGATGGGTTTTCTAAAGCTGAAAAGTGATATTACTGTTAAGATATTTTCCTTTGAAATTTGGTAACATTTCTATAAAGAAAATACATAATGAAGATGATGATGTACATCCCTGACGAACCTCCATTTCTATGTAATAAGACTCCGAAAAATGTCCATTATTGATAACTATACTTGATATACCAGTGTAAAATTTTTTAATCTATCTTATAAGATTTTTGCCATAGTAAAATTTATCCAATGTATCAAATTAAAATGGATGGCTTAGACTGTCGAATGCATTTCCATAATTTGCAAAGAACAGTAAACTCGGTTAATTTTCTTTCTGCAGATGTTCAATAATTTCAAAAATTAGCCTTACATTTTCACTTATATGTCGATTTTTCATGAAAACAGTTTGATTGAAGCTTAAAATAGACTGCAAAACTTTTTTTATTCTATTTGAAATTGTTTTTGTTGCAAGATTATATTCAACGTTGAGCAAGCTTATTCGTCTCCAATTTGATAAATCCGGTTTAGGAATAAGAGATATTATTCCTTGTCTTTGAAGTCTTGTTAATCTTTAATCTTGTAGTTTCAATTGAGTAATTAATCGAAGTAAGATATAGTCTTTTACACAATTCAAAAATATTTTATAGAATTTTACTGTTTAACCATCAGATCCAGGACTTTTATTATTTTTCTGATAAAGCTATTTTACATTCATGTTCATTAATTTTCCCTTCGCATATGCTTTTTTCTTCGCCACTCAATGATTTTATGTCTGTATTAAAAATATGTGAACTTTGAGAAGTTCTATGTTTGTACAAACATTCATAAAAAGATTTTTCTTCTTTAAATATTTCTTTTAGTTATATATTTGTTCTTTATTTTCTAATTTTAATTAACGTACAGCCGTTTTCTCTGTTTGTCTTTTTTCTAAGTTTGCAAAATATTTACTATTTGTTTCGTTATGTTCTACATGAATAGCTCTTGTTCTTAAAATAAAGGCATTTACACGATGTTCATAAAGGTCAGCAAGTTATTTTAATAACATTTAATTTTTAACTTATTTTCATCTTTGCTTTCTTTATTGTTTGTATTTTTTCGTCTCATCGTTTTATTTTATTGATTGAATTAAAGATCCTGTAACACAAATTTTTATGGTTTTATATCATAAATATGATGCTCAAGTTAAGATTTATCAATTTAGTATGTTCCAAAAAGCATTATTTATAAAGATATTACCGAATTTAACATTTCATGTAAATAAATGGAGGTAATAAACAATTTATTTTCTATAAAGTCTAAGTCGAATGTTTCAATAAGAAATGAATGCATATATGTTCATGATTACATATAATATATACACATATTTGCTGAACATATTTTATATATTGTTCGATTTTTGAAAATTGTTTAATAAGCATTATTATTTATATATATATAATTTCATGTTAGTGTGGTGTAAAACCTCTATTACAACATATAGGATCTTTACACTCTTGGTCTTTTTGGTCTCTTGGTGACCATTTACCGTTCGATTTTCGGCTACACGTCGGACAAATACCAGAGTATACCCGATGGAAACTTCTATGCCAGCGAAACACAATCAGATCCCTGACACATCCCACCATATGGGGTTCTGCAGAATTGAGGCTGGCACTCACAAAGGCCAGTCGGAATTGGTGAGATATGAGTTGAAATGACCATATAAAGAACGATTTTCGAATCGACATCTGCAAAAAATAAAACACAGTGTATTTCAGACGGACACACCTATACTAGCGGATACACGGTCACACCCTCTAACCATCCCACAATATGGGGTTCTGCGGATTGAGGCTTTGACTCACAACGACTAGCGAGATATTAGCTGAAATGACCATCAATAGTACGATTTTCGGCTCACTGTCGGCAAAATACCAGAGTATTCCCGACGGAAACACCTATACCAGCGGACACACAGTCAGAACCCCTTACCTTCCCACTATATGGGGTTGTGCGGAATCGAGGCTTGGGCTCACAGGGGTCAGCAGGAATTGGCAACATATGATCTGAAATGACCATAAATAGCTCAATATTCGGCTCAACGTCCAAATTTAAAAAAAAACTCAGAGTATTCCCGACGGACTACCTATACCAGCGTACACACGATCACACCCCTTACCATCCCGCCATATGGGGTTCTGCGGAATTGAGGCTTGACAGGTGCCAGCCGAAATTGGCGAGATATGAGCTGAAATTACCATTTATATTACGATTTTCTACTCAACGTCCGCAAATTACAGAAGTATTCCCGACGGACACACCTATACCAGCGGACACACGGTCACACCTTGCAGGACACGAATATTCATGAATCCGTCTTCGGATGTTTTCCATCTTAAGTAGCCTTGATTTTGGTTATTCTGGACAGCCGCAAAGACCAGAGATAGAGGTGAAAAGTAATTTGAAATTACACTAAGGAATAAACCAATGGTCTTTTGCACAGGTTTTACTGTATCGTCTCTGATTAGCCTGTTAAGTAGGTACTGGATTCCGGCTGGCCAGAGTAGCCGGACTAGACAGAAATGTGTTCCGGCTGTTCCGGATGCTCCGTCTAACTTCACGAACATATACATGAGTGTATTAAATTTTTCAATAAATGTGAATGTATCTGGTGGTAAGAAACAAGTACGTGAACCTTAATAACCGACGCACCTAAATATCTTTTCATAATCGTGAATATCTGACAGATTAGTTACATACATGTACATCCTGGGTAAGCCATTCATTGTAACAGGGAACCCCATTATGACTCAAGATGTAAAAGTAGACATAACATCATGAGGTGTTTTTCTTGTTAGTTTCGTACCGTAAATGTATTAAGTAAGAACACTCTTAAAATCATTTTAGGACATGAAAACAAACATATTTAAATAGATCTGTTATTAATATAAATATTGTTACTGATTTATTCGACTTTTGTAGATGACATTTATCACGTGAACATTTGTTTGGATTTATTAGATTTGTATCAGTTTCTTTTTCCAAATTTTGATATACTGCAGGTAAGTCAGAATGTCATTTTTGTACAGTTAATCGTTTTCCTGTTAAGTCAATATAGACAATTTCATCAATTTTAATAGGGGACGTTATGTGCAAATCTGTTCCGTCAGTTTATGTGTTAAAATGTTGCATAGCATTTGTAGGTAGTCCGAATCTAAGGCAATCCGAATCACAGCATTTGATTTCTTTGTAATAGAAAAGTAAAAATATATATTACTAATATATCCTTGGGCAGTAAAATCAATTTATGTAAGTTTAAAAAAATCAGCACCCGTGTATAATGAAATATATGTTTTGATTCATATGAAAGTACTTGCATGTTTTTAATAAATGATGGCCTTATTTTTTCCAATGATCATTTTTGTAGTTCCTGTATAATGTTGTGAAATGATTAATTCAAAATTTTCATGTTTGTTTCTTTTTTGTGTATATGTATTTAATGTCACGATTTTCAAAAAAAAAAAAAAAAAAGAATTATTAAAATGTTTCGGCAAAACAACTATAAATATATGCAAAAATAACGCTGTTGTGATTTTTATTGACTACTCTAACTGTCTAGTACCTGTGAACCTATTCAAGAAAGGTGGCTTGCACATATTATTTTGGATAATGTATTGGTCGTTTTCTTTCACCCAATTCACAAATAATTAAAACTGGATGTTGGGAAACCAATCAAAGTCGCAATTATTGATTTTTTAATCGATTGTATGATTACACTATAATCAATATGTAATTGATAACCTTGCCCAAAACTAATTAAATTAATTGTAATTAATCGATTAAAGCTAAATTTGTAATTGACTAAATAGTCAGTAATTATGATTACAATTTGATTGACATTGATTATTTCAGATTTAACAGGAAACTATTTAAATTCATAGGATTTTACATTATATAGTTAAACTTTTGTTTTACAGTTATGAAGTAAAAACCCTCAGTTAAGACCGCCATCGGGTCTGGACCAAAGTGGTGTTAATTGAAAATATTCTATCTTTGCTAAAATACTTTATGACTGTGGTCAAAGCTAGTAATTTTTTATGAACAAACAATATGTATCTTAACCTATAAATACACTATAAAAGACACTTAAAAGTATGCTATGATATTTATTCTGATGAGAACAAAACATTTTCTAATGAAATTTAACATTGAATTATCTTGGTCAGATTTCAATATCAAATATTATATGACGTACAAAATCACCTATCAAATAAAAAAATAATTCTTCACAAAAATTTTGCTGTAATATTAAACCCTCTAAATGGTGCCTTCTCGCCTTATTTCATTGAAAAATAACCCAATAATAACAGTTTTTCACACCTTGAGACGCGAGTGTAATTCCAATGAGCATTCAAGCAGATCATAACAAAAAATAGGTGTTGACCTTTATATCCGTGGTCTCAATAGTTGGGTCAAATTAAGAATAAAACAAAGAATTTGAACTGAATTTGTATTAAACGGGTAGTCTTAATTCTAGATCATGTAACCATTTAATCAATTATCAATCAATTACTCTCTTAAAGTAATTGTAATTTAATTGATTACAGAGGCAAGTTAAGGTAATCAATGACATTAAAATCTGAAAGTAATTGTAACTAGATCAATAACTGATCAATGTTATTGTCCCCAGGTCTGGCTGGTATACGCCATTATCGGGCTTTAACAAGAGTTACTGCACTTAATCGAAATAAAGAATGCTAAATAACGATTGTATTCAGATTGGGGATAGGTGATGGGGTTTTTGAAAAAAGCCCTAATTTAATACACGGTTTAGATTGGAGCATGGACGTAGTTTTAATCAATTTTCCTAAATGTAATTTAGTGTAATAAGGCACAACATATATAAACATTTTTCTGCATAGCAATACACTTGAATTTTATCAATTTAAATGCCCTAAGTAAATACTTAATTATCGTTTTCATTATTTAAAAATGTGATAAAAAGTCCTAATCAAACGTCGGTAAAGGTAATACCAGCGCGTCATATTTCTTACAGCTAGTTTACAGCAATCAGGAACATCCACCATATTTCTGACTGGCTCTCACGTTTTGGGGTTTACAATACCAAAAATAAATATTCGGTCATTTTGTACTATTAAAAGTAACTGAGGCTCCGAGGTAGTGAATTAAATTTATTATTTGAGAAAAATTTGCCTTATCAAATTCTCATTTATTGGCGTTCGCGCCGAAGCGCGGCGCCTTTTATGGAATGAAATCAGATTTTGTGAAAGGGCGACAGCAACTTCTCGAGCCTTTTATAGTTGTTCATAATAAAAGCCGATCATTCCGATCGGTATGAGGGTGCTTGATTATTAATTAGTCGCGATATGTACATCGAATAGCGAACTGGAGAATTTCGCAATGCAAACATTTTCAAATGAAATAACCTTTTCCGTCAATAAATCGCGCTCTTCGGGGTATTTTTATTTATTATTTTGTAGTACACAGTGGGTTATTATGGTATGTTATTCCGAAAGCTGTAAATAGAATGATGAGTTGATGACCTAAATATTCCGAAAATCTATTTATAGAGGGATGTACTCCTATCGGTAATTCCCGGTCTCTCCTGGTCTATTTTGACCGGGATTTACTAGTGACCGGCGAATAGTACCACACGTTTATTGTCCGGTCTCTCCCGGTTTTGGAGTAGATGTTTGATATCGTTACAGAACAGAACAAATATTTTACAGATAAATAAGCTTTTTTTTTCAAAATGAATGTTTGTCACTTAGTTTGGTTACAATAATTAATAAACACAGATCAACTCTCAAATTTATTGATTATTATTATACATAAACATACAATTCGAAAAAAAAACCAACAACACAAATCGCATGTTTTATTTTATCTATATGAGATAAAAACAATAAATATGTACAATAATTGAGAAAAAATGTACATTTTTATGGCATTAATATGACACTATCAACTTTGAAACATTTTATTTAATTTGTTATTCGTGTTTAGTAAAGCTGCCGAGGAATTATTCAAAGATACAAATCAGATTTTATGAATTATTCAATTGATTGATAATTTAAAAAATGATAAAGAAAAATACAAATGTACATGTATATGGTTTAAGAATAAACAATATTATATATTGAAAGATTAACCATAATTTACTGACGTTTTCCAGTTAAGTTTTGACTGATAATCGTCGGTCAATATGACAATTGAATTCTTAAAATAGTAGTAAACGTAAAAACTCAGTATTAAAATAGCGCATAAAACACAAAAAAGAAAAGAAAACAATATTCATAAAATCTGTATTTTTTTATTAAAATAGATATTACAATTATTGTATAATAAACAATAATTATTATGCTCAACATGATCAACATGGTAATATAACAAGTGTCATATTGTTACTAAGTGTAAACAGATACCTTAAGAGGGGGTCTTCGCTAATAGCGATAACATAAGGGACAATTACACAAGTGTGGTGTTGATCATGCGTTACACATATGGATAATAAATGATTGTATACATGTATATCCGTTGCTATTAATAACCACGATTATAAAGAAATAACAAGTAATACTCTAATTTCTAGCATGCCAATCAAAGTTATAAATAATGAACAATGTCTTTCGTCCGTTCATTCATAAGTGATATACAATTCTGGTAAAAACCAATGAACCATTGAAAAGTTTATAAGAATATCTTGGCATCATATATCTACTAGTTCATCTGCACCTGCTGCATTTCTTGCTTGGACGCCCTTTGATGCTTTGCATCAATGCTTTTCTTGTACATCATTTATTATGCGATACAAAAACAGTTGTTGAATATCACACTCGACATTTATTTGGAAATATCCTTGGGGTGCATCACCTCATATTTTCATTTCGCCGGCATCTTTCATTTTGTGTAGAGAAAGACCCTTGATGTCGCCCCAGACCATAATATTTCCACATAACAGTCTCGTTCCAATCCTAACAGGCCAAACAAAATATTATTCAAGCAACATTTTACTGAGCTGCAACGCCTTAGAATTAAACTGTTTTGCTATATAATCTACATAAGAAGGAAAAATTGTAAATGTCTTGCCGTCCTGTTCAAACCATTAATATACATGTATAAAAATAAACATATTTATTTTGGAAAAAGTGTTATTTAATAGAAAAGCTGAAAATAAAATTATCGAGAGATTTGTAGTATCATTCTTTGTTTAAGTAGTGTATTTTACACTCAGTGATGTGAATTACTTCTTGTCCTCTAAACAAGGAAGTATATTTTATCCTGTACATTTATTGTCACTAAATGTATAAACGAATTTTATGAAAGGGCGGACATTTAGTGATAACGATATTACACATCAAAATACATATTGAAATTAATTTAAATTTTTCAAGGGGGCATATATTAGAATCATAAGTAAAAACTTTGAATTGCATTACATTGTATTTATTTTCCAATATCTCTTCAGTTAACAAATTGATTATGAACACTAGAAAGGAACAAATACAACTGGTTCTTATTTATAAACGGTATGTAAACATGAACACAAATCATAGGTACAACTGAACTCCCTGTTTACCCATGTTTATTTAGTGATATCATGGGTTTGACTATTTGTTTCAATAAAATTATATTTCGAAATATCTACATTGGCTATACAATCCATTTTTGGATCCAAGTATTTGTAAAATCAGTTCCTTCAGACAAACATAAAGTATTTATAATCAAACAATATTTTAACCTTGTTTTAAAAACAGAACAAGCACATACATGTATATAGGTGTCAAAAATGTATAAAAAAACAAATGGGCACCCAAAAACCCTAGAAATTTCGTTTTACATGAATAACATGAATAATGATTCAAGTTCATTTAATAAAACAAAGACGACCTTGAAAATTACTTCTAATAACATTAATTTTTATAAACGTACATTTAAGGAAACAGACTGTCTCGAATCATCACTTTCTCTAACATAAAGGTCTTTAGCTTTATCGCTTTTCCAACACATGCTTCTTGATAAGCCTTTCTCGCAGCAGCTGTAGCTGCACTTAACCTTAATGAATGGAGACCACATTTCAACTTGAATTACCCTAAAAGATAAATATGAAACAAAAATATTTCTCTCGCTCTTGTGAACGATATGATATTTCCTTCCCTTAGCTTGTATGTTTTTTATTTATTACAAAAAAAAAAAGAAAATTCTTCTGAACGGCAAAAGATGTCCGATTGAAGCAAATATTTCTAGAGTGCTTTTAATGGACAAGTTTTACTGACCAGAATATTTTGATATTTTTCATTTGGTCAGTTTTCGACTCACGTACAATATATGTATAATGTATAATGATTTCGATATGATCCCGTTTAAAAACAATATCGTTTTTTCTTAACGAAATAACTTCGTTAAATCTTAAAAATTAAGAAAGTCTTAATAAAGTAATTGTCATGAATCTCAAATCTAGAAGACATTTCTTTAACAAATCAACTAATTACAAAGTTGATAGGGTTACGCTTATTCATGCGACGGGAAATATCATAAAACGCGCTGTTAATTTTAGACAGAGGCGGATTATCTCTCTCCCCATACAATAAAGATATGAGAAACGTTGTAATAAGAGGAAGGAATGGGTTTGAAATTTATACTTGCAAAAATGTTTCAAATAATGTTTATAAGACTTAACAATATTCTTAGCTTTAGATTTTAAAGAAAACTTCTTAAGGTTTGCATGTGCTGCAGAGAGATCCGGGTGTACGTAGACAGCCAGTATCGATTTGTCTCTAAACTCCTACTTTAAGAGCATCAATTCTTTAAAACATCATTAATCTTTTAATACAATAACAAACCTATGTTGAATTAATTTACCTGTACCGGTTTCACAATATCATTATCAGGATGATAATGAAAATATTAAGTTTGATTACTTTAAACTCATTATCAAGTATCTTTTTTTAAATCAAGGATTATAATTTGGTTTTAACATTTATAAGTAAACTGATTTTACCTGTTTCACGTTTTTTTTAATTGTCATATTTGGATAGAGTATCGATAGAAATTAGACATGCTGACTTATAAATAACACGAAGTGGATAAAGTTAAGCATGTTTCATCTTATTTAAATAACAGCAATGATTTGATATTTCATATCAAAACAATTTTGTTTGTTTGCCGTAGCGTTCAGAAAAATGGAAGACCTTTTTTGTTAGTTTTATGCTTTTCATGTTTCAAAAAAAGAGACATATGTCAACATCCGTTTGGCCTGTTTCATATTCAGAATAGTTGAGTAGTTAACTTTCATATTTTATATTATATAATAAAAATTTATGAATAAGATTTTTAAAATGTTTCTTATGTTTCTTAAAATCATTAGTTATTTTGTATGAATTAATCAATTTTTTGAAGCTAATTTCACCTATCATGTATGTAGTAATTAAGTTAGAAGGATGATTTTAAAACATTAATTTATTGAGAAAGGTTCAACTTTTTTGTTGCTTTTTTCAGAACAATTACAAGAAAGACAGCAATGTTAGATCATTAGAAGTTACTGGATTCATGTAAATGGCTTCTAAAGAAAACATATACTTTCTACGTTCCTTTTTATTGTTTATAGAAGGTGGCTTATATATTTCAAAAGAAATTCTAAGTAGAGAATGTCAAAAGCCTGATACTTACCTGGATGAATTATTACAAAAATATAAACAGAAACTTAAACATTCATTTCACGTTAATCAATACCAGAAATTGTATCCGGAGTTTGGTAAAGCTGATATCAAGAACTGGGACTTGCAACTGTCAGTTGGTGTTTTGATAAATGTCTTTGGGAGAGACCTTAAATCGGGTGAAAAGGTCAAGCTTAAACTGTTAAGAGATTTAAGAAATGATATTTATATGCACTGCACTACTGCTGCTCTAGATGAAAGCAAATATGAAGACATAATAGAAGACTTAGGTGACATCATTACAACATTAGCGTCAACGTTTGATATATCAGTACAACAACGTTGTTCTAACTGCATCAAGCAGTTTACTTCCGGACCATTAGATGGTAGTATAACCTTTTTCATACTTTAACCCTCGGGAGAAATTTCAAATAATGCAATGCTCTTTTATTACAAACGAGCCACAGTTGATAAACTTAGCATCTCTATTTGTTGTCCGCACTAACAAACTACATAATAAAAATAAAAATAGAACTTTAACAGACATTCTTTATTTTCTCATAAATTACTCGCATTAGCCCGTGTTTGTAATTTACTTAAATTTGATCGAAAATAGAGTATATTGCATTATCTTTATATTTTCGATATTCGTCAATTTTCAACTATCTCTAGCGAAATATTTGGACGCTCCTATATGAAAATATGCTAAAAATCCAAAAAGATAAAAGGTAACAAAAGTAAAACAAGGTCAAAAATTGAAATGAACTTAGTACGGCTAGGGTTAAATTATTATATTACAACATTTGCCTTCTTTTTGAGATTAATTTTTCAAAAGAAACGCACATTAAATGAATATTATTGTAAGTAGTATAAAGGAAATACACCTACCATTTGATTAGGAATATCTCTTCAATACATCAAGTACATGTACGTACTTTCAAGCTTTTAAATCTTAATTAGATTGATCTGAAGCCTTAAGCATGTTATATTTATTTCTGATATAGTAGAAAGTTTATATTCAGTCTTTTTTGCAGCCGTAAAACCATCATTACAGACGTTAAATGGATTTAGCCAGTCGTGTCAAAAGAAGGTAAAAGGTGTGTAAAATGAATTTGTATATCGCTTTTATGTTTTTACAATAAATTCTTTCCCTATATGACAAAATATTAAATACGACATGATTTGTTATACACTGTCAATGAATGACTTGCTTTGATTTTATTTGATCTTGCCAATGGTAAATATACTTACCTTTACAAACTCGTCGAGATGTTAGAAGTAGCCGCCTTACTGTTATAATTGAATTATTTTCAGTTCATTTACTAATACATTTTTGCAATATTTTATTTTTTATATATAACAAACATAATAGAATTTTGATGTTAGTAGTTTCAAAGGTTGTAAATCGAAACTCTTTAAAGTCATTTATTAGATTTCAAGTTTTAATTGACATCTTATGACAATTTATCATTTTATAGAAAGGTTACTTTTATTATGATATATACAGTTGGTGTGCAAACAGAATTGGTTATATGTGGTCCTTCTACAAACTGGATAACTCTTTGTGAACAAACTCTTGAGACAATATTCAATCATGCTGAAAGCATGGCAAGTGAAAATGGGGGATTTCAAGAAATCCAAAAGAATGTTAATAGAATGCTTAGCTATTTGGAAAGCAATAAAGCTGCTGTATTCAAAGGATGCGAAAGGAAATGCATCATCCTGTTTTTTGAGTGCAAGGACTATGAAAACTTCCTAAACTTTCTTCATAAGGTAGAATGTCAGGAATACACAAGTTATTTAAGGGACTTATCAAATTCCCTTCATAGCTTCTTTAAACCAAGAAATCCGATATCTATCACATCCAAAGTTACATCCGAGTGTTTGCAATCGGTATTGATTGATAATATAAGTAAGTAAATTAAAGCTTACAGTTATCTTCTAATAATCTTATAATCGTTTGTTTTCTATACTTGTAATGTAGACAAAAAGTAAACTTTAATGTTATATAAATTGCATCAGAGAATACCATGCCAGCATTCTTTTTGTGCAGTATAATTCAACATCTTTATGTGAAGCTAACGTTTTATATATACATATAACTTTATGGACTTAGTGTATGTTGCAAATGTTTGCCTTGTCCCTTTTAATTAGTTCCTGCAATGTATTTAATTTTTGAATACATAATAAAGACTGATAAAAAAGATTGCTTTAATTTGTAAAAATATGTTATGTTCATATTCATTAAACACTTTATTTTTAAAGAAACTTCATCAAATGAAAAGGAAGAACAACGACATATTGTTCAAATATCATCTGAAGGAAATATCCATGACAACAAGCCAATGGCACCACGTGATGTAAATACAGACATGAAGCTGATTGAACAAAACAAAACCACTCTGTTGCTGAACCTTGAATTAATACATTGGGAAACGTTACCTCAAATGCTACAATCATTCCAGGGAAAGCAATTTTCAGATAGCTTGACGAAGGTTGCTGGCTCACTTTCACGTCATTATGGGGTCGAAATTACTCTCAAATCATCTATGAATGTCGGTGCTGTACTGGAGGCTTTAGAAGAATCAGGTTTGAATATTACTAACAGTTCAATTAAAAAATGAAAACATTTGCCTAATTAGTATTATAGCAAAGATTTAAGAATAACACAAATTTGTTTTAAACATTCAAAGATCATCTATCAAGTTACATTGTTTGTTTCAAATGAGTAATTGGTTTTGATTTCAAAGTGTCCAACGAAGTTACATTAGATAGAGAGGCCATAAAGTCGGAGAGCATCTATGCAAAGACACCAAAAGAGAATGATGTTCCCTTATTGCCAGGTACGTACACTTAAATTTAATTTTGTGTTATAATTGACTGAAACAGGAAAATAGAATGTGTTCATTAAGTGATGGTAAATCTACAAATTTTAGGGGATATGGACTTTGATCAATATAAAAAGATGGACATTTCAATTATTTTATATTGTGACGTAATGATGAAAATGTTAATAACGTTTACTTGTCGAAAAATGTATATACTCTAATATCTAGGCTTGTCAATTCTTTTAGACAAAAGTTTTTTTTCGTCAATTTTCTATCCTCTACAGAGAAACCAAACATGCTGATAAGTCAAATATCAGTGTTTCTTTTTAGTCGATATGTATCTCTTTGACATTGAATTCGTCAAAATCGTCAATTAGATATCATTTTGTCAGATGCATAATTCGATTATTGGTCTGTTTTGATCCTTTTGTTCTGCGTCTGATATTCTGAATTGTCTAAGATGTTGCCTTTTGTTATTCGAGAAAGAATGTAATTATTCGTCAATCCTTTATGAATACGATATGTTGTTTATATGAGTATTTTTCATGTTCTTGCATTTGACATAAAATTATGTAGATTGGTTCAGTTTTAACCCTACAGTTTTGCAAGAATTATGCAGAAATATTAGGTTTCTATATTCCTGTTTGACATATAAACCATGTCCAATTCGCTGTTGGACAGATTTTGTCATATTTTTTCATGTTCTTTGACATTCAACATTAAATTATCTAAAATTAATGCTTATCAATTGATCAAAACACAATAAATTTGCTAATTGGTAAATAAGGACAAATTTGGTCTGTGTTCTGTGAACGTCAACTTGCCTTGTTAATCTATATTCTCATTTTTTCCCTCATATACTCTGATCAAACATTAAATGATAAGTTTGTGTATCGGTTGATTTTCATGAATATTTGATTGATGTTCATTTAATTTCTTATCACACATTCAATTTGTTCAAGTGATCTTTATAAACAATATTTATTGCCTCACGATTTTATGTCATAACGTTTGTCTTTGCTTATTCATTGCTAACAGATATGAACTGTTTGCAAGCTAAAAACTTTATTGACTGAGGATGCAAATTATTATACAAACTAAAATATGAGAAACAAGCAATTAGCAAAGTATTGTAAGCAATACGGAAGGATCCTACCGGTTAGAACCCCAGCAACAATCTAAAGGGCCCAAAACATGAAGTAAATTAATCTGGACATGTTCTATACAAAAAGAAACATTTTTGTTATTTTATTAATTTATACAACAGCCGTAAATCAAACTAGAACACAAACATCTGGTACTGGGATGCATTTGCCTTCATCCCACTCACCTTTGGCAAACGTTCGAAGAGAAATGTTTATAAGAAAACATAATTTTAAATTGTCAAGTTGTGATAAGAGTTAATAAATAAGAAATAAGACATAAAAGTATAAATAGGGTAAAAGATTGATACGACTGTTAAAGATTTTAAGGAAAAAAATCCTTTCTATCAAATACATAACGACATATCGTAATCTATGCCCCCTTTTATTCACATATGGTCAAACTAGGTATGTCTTTCTATGCACTCATAAGTATAAGCTATCAAAAATCGCATTGATCGATCTATTTAATTTCAAACAAAGATTTGCAATACATTCAGACGTACACGATATATATTTAAAATATGATTTTTTTTAACATTAATTACATATGCTTGATGCAGAAATGTTAGACAAAATGTACAATTTATATAATTATGGAAATTATGAATGTTACCAAAAAAAACCCCCAAAAAACCGAGATCAACTGAATAAAAGTTTATATTTGCAATAATATGGCAATTTTAATTGGTAAATATTTTTCCGAACTTAAAACAAGGTTTACGGATATTAATTATTGACTCGATTGAATTTTTTTTGGCAAATAGTTGCTTGAGTCTGAAGTCATATATACTTATATAGCAATCAAAAAACTTACTCACATGAGCGAATCTACTGTTTCTGTTTGGATTCGAACCAACATGATTCAGAGACACGCAATTGAAAGTCATTGACCAAGCTAAGATTAACACGGAAGCCGCTGATAAGACACGTACTGAAAACAATCTGAAATAAAACAGAATGTAAATAAAACGTACATTTGTTACGGGGACTTTTATCTACCAGATATTTTCCATTACATTATAAAATGTAAAATAAGATGTCTCATGTGTTTACAATTTAACACATTTTATCGTTCAATACGGCTTTATATTCATAAATGGATTTCCCTATGATAAAAGTGTTTTAATCACAGTTGGACAAAGCCTAACAATTAGTAAATATAAGACGCAGTATTTTACCTTATGGTGATGTTCATTGCATACATTTTTCTTTTCAGAAGCAGTACAAACAGAACCTGATATTCTGCAAAAAGATAAAGGTAATTTGTAAATCATTATCATAAATATCTTAATATCTAACTGACAAATACAAAATTTCAGTTAAAGTAGACAACGAGAATATATTGCATATACGTAGTAGGTTCAGAATTGGAGAGTTAAGATTATTTTTCTAAACGTTCCTTAAAATATGGACCACGTTTTAGTATAATATCACGACATTTTGTACCCATCGAGAAAACATTAAGGTCGTCATTTCTCAATTAGCCGATAAGAGATGATTTGAATTTATCTGAATTGTATGGTGGCTGATTTGTGCCATTCGTGCTTTCGCCCCACAACACCGCCAAGCGAAAATTAACAAGTTAAAATGGCGGGGGCGCGCAGCGAAAACACGCTAATTAGCGAGGGCGCGGGGCGAAGTTTAATAAATAAAACTTCACCGCGCTGGGGCGGTGTTTGAGATTTAAGAAATAAAACGGCGGGGCGCCATAAAATTGTCTTTTTAAAATTGGTCTCAATTGTAAAGAATATCCAATATAAATAAATAACTATTTTTTGACCAGCGATGTTTTTGATCGATCTTTGATTGACATGGTATTTGTTATATATCTAATCATATTAGTAAATCCTTCGTTTTGCGTAAATGTCCCTCTTCTCCTTTTGCCACCCTTATGTCTATCCCGGTTTTGGTTTGGTGCCTTCTACGTGCCCTGCTGCGGTGGCTTGAGTGTGTCGGGGTCTGCGTCCTGTAAACGTTGCCTTTGTCGTGTTGATCTTTTTCTGATCTTTTTTTAAATTAAATTAATTTATTAATTTTTAAAGAGCGTGCAGAACTTTTCTGCTGATGAACCTTTCTGTCTCATTTAAGCAAAAAATACTCAATGTGAGCTTTTGTCATCACACTTGTCCGACTGTCAGAAGGTCCGTACGTCATTGCGTTTAAGCGTTAGTCTGTCCTTACGTCCTTCCTTAACTTTTATGAAATGACTTTTCAGAAACCACTGGGTTAAATTTTGATATCATCGGGAATGTTCCTAGCATGAAGCTCTTCTTAAACTGTGGAAATATTTTTACTCCAGTAAACACAAGAAGGGCTTAAATAGTTTTGTAATAATCTAATATTTAAACAAACTTCTTTTCTAAAAGTGCAAGGCCTTGGGTAAAGAATTTTGCCCGTGGCATCAACTAATGAGACTACAAAAAAATATTTTATAGTCCTTGGACAAAATTGGCCCCGCTCAAGTAGGCCATGGCTTTTCCTTATAAAGGAAATACTTCTATAATTACTTGAAAGTAAAGATGTTCTTAAAACACATGTAGCAGGCAGTACAAATGTACAGTAAGTACATACATTCAAAACTTGTTACTTGTCTCTCAGTAGAGTCAATTGCAATTCAGAAAAAATATGTTCATCTTTTTATAATAGAGTATTTTATGATGGGTTATATAAAAATAACTACGTAATTTCTATGTTTTCAATTCTTCTTGATATTCATGTTTTTCTTTTTTTGCACAAAATTGTTTGAGCATCCAGTTTTCATGATTTGTGTACTGTAATGGTTTTTTATGACTGTTATGATTGACATGAAAGATAAGTGAACAATTATAATATTGTTCCATTGTTTTATTACCCGATTTTTCTGATTTATTTCTTATCTTCCTGTCTGTATTTTTATTTTAGTTCAAGAATCATCTAGCTTAAACATATTGGGCCCTGCTAAGATTGGAAGGCGACATACTATAGATATTGGGTTTGAAAAACCTGCATCACAGTACTTAAAAGCCAAAGGTATCACAGATGACTCTGTTTTTCACAAAATACACATAAAGCAATGCATGTCTCATGTGTCTGTTCTTTTTTATGTAATTAAAAACAAACACTCTTGTTAATATGTTAGCCGACAATTCTGTTCATTGTTTAATTTTCCATCTCCGTTTCGTTTTATTCTATTTCCAGAAATATCTAGCTTTAACCTGTTGGGCCGCATTAAAAAGGGGAGACGACAAATCATAGATATGGGGTTTGGAAAACCTGCTTTACAGCACTCAAAAGCCAAAGGTATCATAGATGACGCTCAAAAGTCAAGTCCAACTTTTTTTTAAACAAAGACTGCAGTGATTGTCATGTCTGTATCATTCTGTAAGACACGTTTACAATGTGTGAATAATTTTATTCTTTCTCTCGGCATTTTTTTCAATTTTAAGTACATTGACAAAATTTTCTATGAAACTTAGCATGGATCTTAAAATTGATCATCATTTGGCATTATTTGTTCTAATATTGCTTCCATCTTTGGGAGCAATGTTAACAGAGAAAATAACCAATTTAGTTTGTCCAAATGCATTAAAGATACCAATGTTATTTTGTCCTATTTCATGTAATTATTATGAAATTTATCTTTATTTTCTTTCAATTATTGCTTTTCAGATACACAACACAGAATGACGATATCTTAAAATTGTTCTTTTTTGTAAATATTCATGATTTTAAATATTGATTGATTGATATAAATATTTCATTCATGCAAGGTGTTCAAGCGATGTTAAGGAATTGTGAGTGCAAACACTCCGGTTACTTATTACATGAAACGAAAGAAAGGCTAGTTTGGTTCAAGAGCAAAAAGAGCAAATGTAAGTTAATCAATATAATACTTTGTCTTTCAGATATTTCCATACCAGGCAATTAAGACTTTAATTATTTATGACAAATTGTCAAAGACGTAGAATAAAGAATAAATGTTTTAATACTCCATATTGTTGCAAAATTGTTAACTGTCACACTCCTGAAAATGACCAAAGCTATCTTTTGCTCGGATATCTAATTTTCCATCGCCATGACGTGTTTATAATTTTATCATTAACACCTTGCAATTTCTTAAGCAAGAAATATTTTATTCGTAACCATTTGGCGTAACCGTATGTCTAAATATTTAATAAGAGTTATTTCTATATGTTTTAATGACTCATTGTCAGCTAAAGAACTTCTTAAAACTATATCTAAGCACTGTAACGGTAATAACCAAAGTTATTTTAAACGTATTCTTTGTACTTTGTTCGACAGGGGTTTTGAAATATTTCATCATCTCAAAAGAATATAAAGAAGGCTGTGTATGGAACTTGTATTGCTTTGTTAAAGATTTGTCAAGTAAGCAAGAGTGGTCAATATCGATGCGAGAAGTAGAAAGGTAGAAAATCAAAGTCTATGGCTTATGTACCATAAATCTTTACATCATATGGCGTTGATCTAAATATACATCTATATTTATAGATTTAATCTGACAGTTTAAAACGCTAAAAAGGTAAATTTTGGACAGTCACAAAAGGCGACAAAAAAGAATTCTTCATGTGCTATGCTTTGTTTGGTTTATAGAAAATTTGTTTTAGTTCGATTGTGTAGGAAGCTGTAAGCTTATAGACACACTTTCGAATCTGTTCCTGGAACCAACCAGTACTGAGCAATGAGTGTATAGTATGTTGCTCAAGGAAACAACGACTTGCCCCTGACGGGATTTGAACCCATGCGACTAGCGATCATTAGATTACTAGTCTGACGCGTTTACCACTCGGCAATGCCGCAACATGCTTGGTTTGATTAAGGTTATTAAGAAATGGTAGTGGAAACCCAAGTTCAGCACTTAAGATTTAAAATCAACAGGGTTTTTGATGATGTTTATTTGCTCACTTGAAATTAATTACATACTGGGCACCTGAGCAGAACCATCTACTTCCTGTAACTTTGTTTGACAGGAAGTATCAATATACAATGCTATACACAACATTTGTCCATTATGTGCCCAATGTTATGAAATGTACAACAATTCAACAAGTTTTTCCAATTTAATACTTACTTAAAATGAAGTGATCTAGTAAGCGAGGCCAATTTACTCCAATATCGTGAATGAGTTGCTTGTGGGCATGCACGAGATATATTGATTATATATTTTCTGCCATTGGGAAACTCGACCAAATCGAGTCTACATTTTCGGTGTTTCATTGATTCCGAATACTCTTCCTTACCCTTTTTTTACAATTTCGCCATGTACATAACATATCAACGTATTCAACAATGTTCACATTTCGTTAATATTTCAGACTTTTTTTATTTCGATTTAGTATTCAGTTTATTATATATCCTAATATATTTCAGCCATTGGCTTATAATGTGTTTTTAGCATCCTGGAATACAACATGGGCATTGTGGGGATTAAAATCATATTCAGTGATCACAAGACACCGGAGCTGATACTTAAATGTTTTACTGCCAAAAGTAGAGAGGTACAGTCCAAAAAAACTTTTGTTTAATAATTATATTGCTTCGTTCTATATAATGAATATTTATGAAATTGTTTTATAAACTATCTGCAAGTCCTTAGTTTACAAGGACAGTTGCCTAACCATTTTAGATGCCTAAGACACTTTGAAAACATTGAAACATTTATAAAGTATATTAGAGATAATGGAGGTATATTTCTTTTCTCATATTTTCCAATTTTTTATGTGACAGTATTAACCATTTTCTTTTGGTTAATGAGCGATATAAAATACGGTATACAATGTATGTTGACAAAAATTAATGGTCAACTTATTTATGTTTGTATTTCCTTTAAGAAAGATGTTTCAAAGAAAAATATACAGAACCCAATATTGGTGGGATTAGTTTCCCTCCGAACAGATGACAAATCAACTTTCCGGCTTTACTGGTAAAAATATCCCAGCTGCAAAAAATAAGGGCAAGCGATTTGAAGTTTTTGCAAAATCTTGACTTAAGTTTCATTTGGCCCATTATATTCAAACTTCATGGAATAATTGTCCATATTAGGTAGAAGACCCCTATTGATTTTGGGGTCACAAGGTCAAAGGTCAAGGTTTCTATTACTTTCAAACTAAAAACAGTTTCCGGAGCATAACTTAAGTTCCATTTGGCCCACAGTGTTCAAACTTCATAGGATGATTGTCTATATTAGGTAAAAGACCCCTATTGATTTTGGGGTCAAAGGTCAAGGTCCCTATTACTTTGAAATTGAAAACAGTTTCTTGAGCATAACTTAAGTTCCATTTGGCCAACAATATTCAAACTTCATAGGATGATTGTCCATTTGGGTAGAAAACCCCTATTGATTTTGGGGTAACAGGGTCAAAGGTTAAGGTCACTATTAACTTAAAACTGAAAATCGTTTTCGGAAAATAACTTAAGTTTCATTTGGCCCACAGTGTTCTAACTTCATAGGAGGATTGTTATTCGAAGGAAGTAATACTTTATTTAATTCCGATGTCTTACAAATGCTTCATCTTTACTAAAAAGCACTTTCGGGCATATAATGCTCCGCCTAGCGGTGCTCTTGTTTCACTTAGAATTCTGACACAATAATGCCTTTTTAGAGCGAAACAAATCTGGGATTGATAAATAACTTATTCAAAAAGATAAAATTTACATCAATTCATTCAATGTTCCGGTCAACAGATGTTGTCTCTTTAACTT
Organism: Ruditapes philippinarum; assembly: GCF_026571515.1. NCBI lineage: Eukaryota > Metazoa > Mollusca > Bivalvia > Venerida > Veneridae > Ruditapes > Ruditapes philippinarum. The sequence goes on from NW_026865692.1 coordinate 217,320, forward strand.
TTGATTACATTTATGACAGTCTGACAATTATACATCTTTCTACATGCAAAACCGCCTCTTTAGGCACATTTAGGTATCCTTTGAGCAGTAATTTTAATGCGATGTAGGGCATCAGCCGGAAAGATAAGAAAGTCACATAGAATTCGTAAGGAAGCTTTCAAAAAATATTTTCTTTTCCAATTTTCTTGTCGCTTATTGTTTTAATCTGTCAACAATTATTTATTGTCTGTAAGAATATTCAAATAATTTACCTTTCTTTTTCAAAGGTGTAAACATATAAAATCCCTCTTAATGAAACAAATTATAGTCTTTCCTCGCGACAAATATATAAAAATGTAATGGCGGACAATATGTCGCTTCGGATAGCCTATTGTGTACTTCATGCCGTTTTTACGGATAATGACTCGTCACGGTGTAACCTGTAATCTTTTCTACGGAAGCCCTGTCAGGCTGTCTTGAGTTAGAAGTAAGGCAACATTTCGAACTTAAATGTTAGGTCACTAAGAGGTTTTTTACAGGCGAAAAACACCATATCGACTGCAAGATGGACATGAAGATGTATGTGAAAAAACTTTTTATTATTTTCTTTAATTTTATATTTTATTATTAAAAATTGTATAGTATGATCACATGATTATATCTGTTTAACTGAAAAGCCTTGGTTAAAAACAACCACTTTTAAAAGGAGGCAAAGGTCTGCCAAGCTATCATCAACAGGCTAGGAGAAACTCTATAAGTGACTTTTTCGTCGGTTCTAGCTAATTTAGCCAAACCTTGCTACAAAAAAAAAACCACACACAAAAAGATCTCCGATCAGGGGCACACGCGTCAGAATAGATATATGTTGCCTGCCGTTGTGTAATTCCACAATTGTCAAATTTGGAACAATATTTAAAATCGTGTAACTTCAGTTGTATAATAATTGATAACGTTGGCTTTTTTACCTATATATTAATGATTTAATTATATTTCTTATTGCAGAACCTTCTTTATTCCTTTTCCGGACGACGAAAATGGTCTCTACATGGGCATGGCTATTCGGAATTGGCTGATTATTATTACACCAATTTCTCGTGTTGTGATCACGGATTTAGTTGTCATTCGCAGAGTCGCGCAGTTAACAAGACCAGTTCTGAACTAAGAATTATTATTATTTTTCCATAGTTTATCATACAAGGATATTTTATTGTTATTATATATTGGGCATAATATTAAAGTAACCTTGCGACGACTTATACTAAAAACTAACAATTTTGCCCGATGCAAAATACGTACAACTATGGACAAAAAAGGGATCACACTAATTGTAGAAATCTAAAGGAGTACCATTGTGTAGGTAATCTATCGATGTGGCAAATATTGGTGACTGACTACCGGCTTGTAGTGTCTTGAATTCTGTGATGGGGCTAATACGAGAAATCTAACCCGAAGGAACTAATGAACGCAAAGCACGCCGATAACCTCGGCGAAGATATGCTTCGAAAGGTCCTTACTTCGTTGGTGGTATCGACAAGTTCAAGCCATACGGATTCTGCATCCACGGATCGATCGATGGGTACAGTCGACACTGTTTTTAAACAGTGAAATTATCAATTTGATAATTTCACTGTTTTGAAGCTCGGTACGTTGTTTCAGTGAAATACAAGCGTTCACAGTACTGGAAACTAATTTTATGACGTGACGTCGTAAATGACGTCACGTTGTATTATTATTTGGCGCCCTTTACATTTAGTACTAGGTTAAAATGTCTTTTTAAACGTCTTTGTTCATATAATAAAAATAAAATTTGTTTAGTTTGATATAAGATCGAAATATATTTTACCTCGTGAACACCAAAACACTGATGTCTAAAAGTTCGTATGTGTTAGTTCTAATGTCCAAGTTCTAAGATCGTCGGATCACTTTTAGAATAGTAATAGGTTCTTCACTGCCACAGGCTTACTATACGTTTCATATACTATAACTAATAGGTAAACGTTTAAGTTGACGCAAGCTTGCTTTAATAGTGTGCACAATATATGATGACAATGTAATAGCTTTGTATGATTAAATATGGAAAAAATAATACTTAATCAGTTCGAGTCTTGTTAAATGCGACCCTCCCAGAATGACAGCTAAATCCATTATCACAGCTTAAGTAACTGGCGTAAAAACAAACGGCAACATTCCAAACATCAATGCCTATTACGCGACCATTTTTGTCGTCTTTGAAAAGTATAGAGATGATTCTGAAATATAAAAAATATTTTTTTTTCACACGTTCGAAAACCGATTCATTATTAATTATTATAAAATTGACAGTAACACAATTTTAATAACTGTCCCAAAATTGACAAATTGGGTAATAACAATTTCACAAAGACAGGCAACAGAAATCAATTTTGACTCTTGTGTGTCTTATTGTAGTTTTATTTTTTTGTTTTGGAAGCAAAGGTTTGGCTTAAATAGCTAGAACTGGCTAAACACCAACAAATGGAGTTTGACCCAGTCTGTTAAAGATAGCGTGGTCGATTTTGCCTTCTATTGAAACCAAACCTTTAATTTGTACAGATATAATCATCTAATCTGATAACGTTATAGCTATATCTCTACAACTCTGAAAAATTGATATCAAAGAAATATAATAAGATCGACTAAATCAAAGAAATATAATAAGTTGTTGATCTTAGATACACTTGTCTATCTTTCAGTCAATGTGACGTTTTACCGCTTTTACGGAACCTCTAATTTCTAAGATCTAAGTTCTCAGAACTTAACTCATTCATCTTAATTCGAATTGTAACTTTTTAGCTTCTAACTTAAAACGGTTTCAACGTTCTTTATTTTCTTCTATTTATCAAAGCAAACAGAAACGTTGATTTTTAAAGTTTTAGCTATAGTCTTCATACATATTTGTAAAATTCGACTGAAATTGATTTTGAAAAAACAAATTTAATAATCAAATTAGATTGATGACATGCCATTAAAACTTGTATCTAAATGACTTCACCACTCGTAAGAATATTGCTAAACGTGCCCTCGTTGAAATTCAATTTCATCTTACACAAAAACTAACAATTATCATCAATCGTATTTACCGTCTATGTTTTACTCTTAATAGATGATATGAAAAGTGTGAAAGACACTTGAAATAAAATCTTTTGGTGACGGAAATAGTTTCTTTCTGCTCTTGCAAATAACAAATTAGTTTTGTGTTTCATTCAAATAAAGACATGGTTAAAGATATTGAATGAGGCACATGAGGAAAGTATGTCGTCATTTGCGTAAGTATAACTCCTGTTGTTACATCTAGTAAATATATTTTGATTGTAATTTATTTTGTAATAATCAAGGTTACTTAAATATTTTTGTCAATACAGATATCGTCTTTGTATCATCAGACTTGGATTGTCATTACAATTATGCTACCGTCTTAGTGTCATCAGAATCAGAATGTTACTTAGATGACGCTAACTTCTTTGTATCATCAATATCAGATTATTACGTTAATGACGCTACCGTCTTTGTATCATCAATATCAGAGTATTTCCTCAATGTTGCTACCGTCTTTGTATCGTCAGAATCAAAATGTTACCTAGATGTCGCTACCGTCTTTGTATCGTCAGAATCAAAATAATACCTAGATGTCGCTACCGTCTTTGTATCATCAGTATCAGATTGTTACCTTAATGACGCTACCGTATTTATATCATTAGTATTAGATTGTTACCTCAATGTTGCAACGGTCATGTTTAAACAACGTCAGGATTGTGGCAAAGAAAGTACTATTCACATTTTCTAAATAAAAGGTACAATTATACCAGCTTGATGTATATGCACGGATTGTAATCAAGAATACATTTTTATGATCATTTTAAACTTTGCTTTATACCTCTTTTTAACATCATTCGTAGAAGAATGTTTTTTACACAACTAAGCAAACTAATTTTCATCTTTAAACAGCGACAGCGGCTTCGGGAGCGGAGGGTCCGACACAAGCAGTAAGTATTGGATCACTATAGATTTTGATAAACGCATACATGCTTTATCTTCAGAGTCAGATTCATAAAATATTGCATGTAAAACAATCTAAAGAATGCTTTAATAATGCGGAGAGCTCTTACACTTGACATTGACTTTTTAGGGCATTCGAGACGTTTTGATTTACCTGAAATATCGGATACAACATGTAATTTAGAGTAAAAGAAATAAATGATGAAATAAAAAGTAAAGATTTACCTTTTGTTATTCAATTGCACAGTACAATTTTAAAATAAAATATGAAGAAAATGGAGAATTAAAAAAAATATTCACCTTTTCAGTAGTTGTTTTTAGAATCTTTATTATATATAGATTCAAATGGCAGCTCATTTTTACCTTTTAATGGTTTCCAATAATAAACATCGCTTTCATTATTAAAAAAATAGGAGCAATGAACCAAAATTTAAATATTTTTTTCAGAAAACTGGAGAGAATCGGAACGAACATCAATTGTGGATAAAGATGACTATGGGTATTTACATGGTAACTTTTAAAGTTATACAATTTTCAAAACATTACACTTTAATAAAACCTACAAATAAAAAATATAACAAAAGTACAAAGAATTTATCACTCTTTAGGTTTACTATTTAACTGCATTAGTTTTTGTATAGCGGTATACGACGCTCCCGATACTGCGTCAAGTATTCGGACTTTGATGTATGTATGTTTTATGTAAGGACAAATAAATGTAAATGCTGATCAGAGCTCAGTAGGTTTTTGTACATGTGTTTTGAAGTCATGTATGTATGTGCTGGCAAATTTTGTAATTTATTGTTAATCACCTTCCGCCTAGCTGAAAGGGGATTATAGGAATGGCCTCCGTCTGTCAGTCCGTACAACTGTCTGTCCGTTACACTTTCGTGTCCGCGACATAACTTTTAAATCTATGAACATTTTTTAAAATAACTTGGCACAAGTAATTATCATAATGAGACAATGTGCAAAAGCAACGATTGTGTTGCTACCCCCAAGGTCAAGGTCACACTTAAATGTCAAGTGTTAACTCTGTTAGCATCCTTTGGTAGTCTTTTATCAAGTTTGCTTATATTCATTTGATTGGTCCCTTTTAGGGCCTCTAAGGCTCAAAATAGAAAAAAAAAAAAAAAAAAAAAAAAAAAAAAAAAAAACATTTAAACATTTTCTACTACAGAACTAATTGATGGCTGATCACCAAGTTTGTCTGAATTTTGTCTGTAGCATTCTTAGGAACTCTTTTATCAAGTTTGCTCATATTAAATTGATTGGCCCCTAAAACACTAAAGCTAAAAATAGAAAAACCTATGAACATCATTTCCTACTGAAATAAACGATAGATGATCACCAAACGTCGTAGCATTCTTAGGTAGTTTTTTATCAAGTTTGCTCATATTAATTTGATTGACCCTGTTTAAACTAAAGCTTAATGTCCCAGGTCATGGCATTTCTTCAAATAATTGTTCAAACATATTCTATGCTCAAATTGAGTATTAGAAAATATTGACAATGGATAATTTCCAATACTGAAAAGCAGTTGTGTCTGGTGAGCGACTCAGGACCATCATGGCCTTCTTGCTTATGGTTTGTATGTACCGTTTTATTCAAAAGTTTGAAGTACTGTTCAGAACAAACTACCATGAAAGAAATACAGACAGAATCTTAGATAAGATAATCTTTTTTTTTGCATATTATACTGATGTTTCCGTTTGTTTTACCCATGCTTGAAATTTTGTCGTGCATTGGGTAGCAAGTCGCATGCTATACAACAACGCGCGTTTTGTTAATCATTTAAACGCATTCTATGAATTAACTGTGTTAACCATTTAAAATATGATAAGGGTGGAAACTCGGCAATACAATTGACCACCAAATGGACGGTATGCTCAGGACGGACATTCTGACTGGAACCGCAATATATAACATACATAAGTATCTCATGTTTTTTTCAGTTAAACATGTATTTGCGGCAAAAGGGAATGGTAGCGGACATCGCAAACCTGCCTGTTCAAATGAGAACGATCCAATTCCATTATATGTTGACATTGGTAATTATCTAGGAAAGTTTATTTTTGTTTTTGATAGTTTTTCTTCAAAGTTTATATCATGGAGACTTATATGCTTGCATCCACATGAGCGAAAGCATTTCAAGAAATCATCCTTGAGAAAATGATCTAAAACTTTAAAGAGAGTTGGTCTATAATGGAAAGTCTGTAAACGTTGATAGTTTTAAGTTATCAATCGTTAAAACATATCACAAAAGATGAAGTATGAGATGAATGTTCCAATATTACACATGCACATTTAAAATATAGATAATAAACTGTTCTGGAACAAAATAATCATTCATCATATCAATGTGCATACTAAATCACGTAGAACTTTATCATTTTTTCAAAAGAAAAATGTTGAACATCCAAATAACACATTTCAATAATTAATTTTTTATCAATATTTGGAAAATGTGCCGTTTGAAAATAATTTTGCATCTAGTATGAGGTTAGAAGATAATGCATCAACTTTTACTGCTGAAACAAAAGCTATAGATTTAGCATTGTCATACATAGAACAGCATACCCATGATAAATTTGTGATATTTTCTGACTCGCTTTCTGTTTTAATATCCATTAAAAAAAGATCTGACAATATCATGATAAGAAAACTTCTTTTACGATCTCATGATAAACTTAAAACAAAATCTGTTAAATTATATTGGATTCCAAGTCATGTAGGTATATGAGGAAATAAAAAAGTAGATGCTTTAGCTAAACACTCATTAAATTTTCAAAAAACTGACTTATTGTTACCTGCTTGTGATTTTAGACCAGCTATAGATAAACTCGTATCATCTGAATGGAAAGCAAATGGGGACAATGCCGTTTTTTAATAAACTTCACGATATAAACCCATCTCTTGATGTGTCACCATCTCTATCTCTGTCAAACCGCCATGATCAAACAGTTTTTCTTCGATGCCGAATCGGACACACTAAAATTACCCATTCTTATCTCCTCACGAATGACAATGCCCCTATCTGTGTAGCTTGTAATGAAAATGTTACTGATTAGCATTTTCATTTTGAATGTCATGATTTTTTACAGGCCCATAATAGATTTTATTGCGTAAATTCACTCAAAGAACTCTTTAATACAATTCCATCAAAAAACATCATTGATTATTTGAAAGAGATAAACTTGTATTCTATGATCTAATTGGCTAATTTGTATTGTTATTTACAAAGTTTTACATAACATTTTAAGCCTATTATAGCATTCCGCACGATAAGGCCAGTTATGTGTTGACGTGCCGTAAATATACAAACAAACAAAATAAAACTTGGCAAAGTCTTACAGCCTCTAACGCAAGGTGGTAACGCATTCCATAATTTCGCTGCAGCTGCCTGGAAGCACCTTTCACCATATCGTACTGTCCGAGATTTAGGCACAACAATTGTCACTGAGTTATTCTGGGACGTCAGATTCCTGGCTGGAGTGTACATGTCTATCATGTTTTTTTATATAGGCTGGTGACTGAAACGTTGTGGTCTAAGTCGTGCAAACCATTATAAAGTTTTAAAACATTTTCAATTTTGCCGTGTTGGGCTTTCTTTAGGGATTCTGTATTTATCTATTTTATGATCACATCCGTGTTATTTGTGCCGTGTGGCGGCTGTAAAAAGTCTCCCCGTACATTTAATCAATGATGTTATATTTTCGATCCTTGAAGATCGTTCAGCACGACATTATTGTTGTGCTTGTGGTGTTTTTAGTTTCAACTTTTCGGCATTTTCTAGTTGGGTGGTTCCAATATTCCTACTTGAATAATGTTGAATCACCCTTAGGATATGTTGCCTGCTTTTTAAATTTGTCTTTTGACGTCTTATCTGTGATACGCAGGCTTCATAACCTCTGATCCCCTTTCCAAATTCCATTTTATTTAGTTCCGCCCATTGTTTTCTCGTTTAGGGCACACGCTATTTATTACTTGGGGACCATACGCCGCTTTTCATGGAATGGCACGGAAGTGTCACATTGAAGGTTCCATGATAACCGCCGTATGAACACATCTGCGGATGTTTCTAAATTCTAAATTTTACTATTTCATGTTTAAATGTTGAATTCTGCTTAAGCCGGTGCTAGGGGGCGTGGACGGTAACTTGCACTTTCCAGTACCGTCCATGAACAGGCTCAATCAAACCGAGCCTGCAACATTTTCAATTTTGCCGTGTTGGGCTTTCTTTAGGGATTCTGTATTTATCTATTTTAAAAACCATATTTTTTCTTTATTTCTAATCACAGAACTTAGTTATCTATGTTAGCCATTTATTGATACCACATCAATGTTTTCTTTATTTTCTATAGCAAAAATGTACATTACAATAATATTTAAATAATTACATCTGTAATATACATTTGCCGACAATCTCGCACATAACTGTGCATAAGTACGTACTTTTGTCCGAACCTTTTTTTCCTTTGCCAACAGCAAAACCATCATCCGTCGATATTGTGTCAGAACCAAAAGGTATTGACGCATTTAAACAAAGCGATGAATCGTCTGGAATAAGAAAGAAACTGAGACATTACGAGATTATCTTTCCAGACAGTAAGAATACATTCCCTATATAAACGAGATAATTTCATACCTTTTTGCTTCAAGGGCAACGGACACAATAATAAAACATGTAGATTGTCTTATGAGTGGTTTCTTTTTGATGTTTGCTTTTACACAACTATGCCGATTAACACATATCCTTCTTATTTGCGTAAACTAATGTTTTAATTTATTATGTTAACATATTTTATCGCATATTGAGTTATTTGGTGAATCTGTTATTTAAATTATCATCATAATATTTTCATATTTGGTCAAATTAAATGTAAAATTCAGAAAAGGATATGAAATTATAATTGAACTTATGGTCTCATCAGTTTCTTTCTTTATTTAAATTAATGTCTGGATCTAATTTTCCATTACTTAAAGATGAATTTTAATTGAAATATGAACGAAACAAAATATTTATAAGGTTACACACCATTTAATATACAAAATGATAAGGACAAAAGAAATGGTGTAGGTGAGAAAACCTTGTCAGACAAACTTTCGATTCGACTTCAGGTGGAAGATGGTCATAAATACATTCCATATGTCGTTGATTTTTTTACTTAATTGCTCAAATATACCCCATATCATTTGCAACCAAACATAACTTACGAAAACAGGTATGCATGCAAACAAGTAAAAGTTTGTTTATTTGCTTATCCATCTGGTTTGTGCACAGGTTTGACACCTAACCGGCTATCTTTGATACCCAAGCAGTAATTGCAAGTCTTTCACAATGACCGAATGGTTTCATGTTGTATTTATTGTTCATGGTTTAATAAGTTCTGTATGAAATATAATCGTTAATTAAAATACTTCTGACCCAGGTGTAGATGTGCATGATTCAAAACATACAGAAAGACGTGAGACAATAATCTAAACGACGTACTGATTTATATTTATCCTGCTTGACCCAAAAGTGATATGCATTTGCCAAAAGTTTTGAGCCAGGCCAGCCTACACCTTCATGCTGTATACTGTTTGCATCTTATTTTCAATTTGATATTTTGATTCAATAAACTTTGAATGGAATGTTTCATAATAAAAGCAGGGGCAATCCATTTAAAAAACAACATAATGTTTACGGTTAGGAACATTTATATCTGAAATTTGTTAATACGTAAAATATGCTATAATACATTCAAATATGGACTGAAGATGCATCTTATGTCTGTCGGCCTAAAACAGCAACATCCGTCAAGATGGTTGCTAACGTGAAAGCAATAAATGATACCGGTGCAAGATTAACCACTAAGCAGATAGCTAGTATCGTTGATATTTCAATAGGAGCAGCTCATACCATTCTCATACGTGATCGCAAAGAACTATGCTAGATGGATTCCCCATTTGCTGACAGATATTAAGCAGAATTGAGCTCGCGTATAATGCATAAAGTTTTTGCTTAAACAGTATCCAAATTTCAATGTTCGGTCATTTTGCAAATGTCGTCACAGGTGACGAAACATGGGCTAATTTTTATGAGCAAAATCCAAAATATAAAATTAAGATTAGAGGTATAACCCTGGCGAAAGACAATGCAATGCAAATAGTGCTGCCTGATAACGCTTCATCGTACAAGGCGTCTGCAGTGCAAACATTTATGAAACGAACAAAACATGTCTTATTTTTTGTGTGTGCCTCTTAAAGTGGCAAATAATTGGAAATGGTTCATTTATATAATCAGATATGGCTGGACAGGAAATCAATGCGTCGGAACAAGTGAACACAGCACTGGAGGAAATATATGCAAAAGAAATTGAGCCGTCTAACACTCAAGAGGCCGAGGGTAAATATTTATTTCAGCCAAGTGTCATAAACAGACAATAGATAAGATAAGATAAATATATAGCTTAATTGAATCAGATTGATGTCCCTTTCTAATTTTGATATAATTTAATGATTTCAAAGTTCTCATTTTATTTAATTTGTTTGAAATTAATTTAACAAAATCTGTTAAAGGTGCTGTCGGAATGCGAAGTCTTGCACAATATTCATCTTTCGCATCCATAAAAAGCGATCAAGGAGAATCAGTTGAAGATTTTTATGCCATGGCGTGTATAATATCACATGACAGTCATATGAGAAATGTGAGTGACAATGTCTCGTATTTAAACAAAGGTCGATGTAGGGATAGCAGCAGCAGTAGTAGTGTATGCGGATCAACTCCCATTGATACACCTGCTCGTTTAACAGAGGTTTGTATTATAACAAAATAGGTTCTTTAATTGTAGAAACCAAGTATATCTGAGTAATTTACAATTTATTGAAGACAGAAAAAAGCAAAGAAGACGCGAAAAATGTCATCTGTGGATATTCGATATTTACGTATCACGAACAATGATAATCATACAGTTTGTGTGTATTATAATGCACGTTTTAAGGCAACATTTGTTACGTATAATATCCATTACAAAATAATTAATAAAAAGAAAGATGTATAATACTTCATGACTCTAAAATAAATAGAACCAATCATATTGATGAAACAGAGTTGGTTTTATGCATCGTGAAGAATTTAAATACAACATTTTATAAGGATAAAACGAGTGCTTTTGATATATTTAATTATATAAGTACGGTATAGTATATCGTCTTTTTTTACAGAACTTTGAAGAAATTGACTACTTCTACACTGAAAATCAATTTGATAAGAAGTAAGCCTTTTTTTAATCGAGAGAGATTAGCTTTATGTGACTCGCATTCAAAGTCACATATTCTTAAAAATTTTATTCCATGATTTCTTTTTTAATTTCATGAGACTATTAACTGAACAAGGTTACCTTGAAGTATTAATCAAGTAAACAAACTTTGTAGTATATTGACACCGTTTATTTACTATCCTAATCAAACAACATTCACCAAAGCAGAGAAACAAAGTTTCAAGTTTCAAATTATAACAAACTTTAAACTTCACGTATATCAGCAACACAATATTAATTTAGCTTTAATAAACCAGTCAATATTGGCAATGTTTATGCAAATACATTTTCCCGTCAAAAATGTTTCAAGCATTGTTTTAAGTTTCAAATGGTATATTTCCAGCATTGTGAGTGGCGTGCACGCATCGTTACTACTTTATGGTTGATTTTGCAACATTTTGGTTCGTCCCACAACTAGTTTCCGTTGTTACCTGAAAAACAAAGACATATTCTTTCGACAATTTATTCGAAAGGATAACCAACTTATCTTTTTACATTTTTGCAGGGATTTAGATTTCATGTAATGGCACCAAAAGGGGTTATGTGCTTTAAAATATACGAGCAGGTATTTTTTCACCTTGTTTTACTATACTCTGAAGTTTACCAAGATATCGTTATATTATTCCTCATAGTTTAAGTTATTAATATTAGAATTGTTCACTGGTTACGTTATATAAATTTGATGTATGTTGAGCTCAAACTAGTATTTGCATTATGGCTCTATATAATTCTTATAAGAGAAATTGGAAGAACGTTTTTTTTTTTCAATCTGAATATTATAATATTAAGGTTCATTAAATATTTCCTCGGTATTTAATATGTTATCCTGACCTGGTCCCTTGTTTACAAAATAAACATCAGGAGTAGGATCAAAATAATAATTATGTTTCAAAGCACAATAGGCAAAAGAAATCCATCTTTTTGTTAAAGTTTTAAGTTTTCAGTAATGTTAAAATGGTGAATGAAGTGTATGTTAGGTGTTTTACGAATGAAGAAAGTAGCGCTGAATATCCAGTAATGTGTCGTGAGGTAGCAAAATGTAAACAAAGTAGTATTTTGACGTTCAAACAAAATACTAATTCACTATAATTATACCAGTTGCGAATAGAACTAAAGATGCAAAAGATAATTAATGCATAAAGCCAATAAATATTATGTTTTAGAAACTATAACAAGATATGTCTTTAGGATACGAATAAGGAATACCATTACAAACAACGATATACATTTGTAAACTGGATAATAAGGGTCACATTTAGGATAAAGATAAATACTTGGATAAACATTTATATGTTGTAAAGGAACTTTTCTGTAACAATGTTGTAATCTTATATTTTATTGTATTATTCAGGATGAGCAATTATCACTTTATAAGCAATTCATTGTTTCCTCTGCGGTGTTTGGATCATTGAAAGCGTTTTCAAAACACTACAACGTCCATTGGTTGCCTTAGGAAGAGTTCAAGGTCAGGCTGACTACAGGTTATAAGGCACGTCAAACAGCGGAATTATGATAAAATATATATGCCGAATATAATCCGTCGTCGTCATAAAGCATGTCAAACAGCGGAATTATGATAAAAGATATATGCCGAATATAATCCGTCGTCGTATATAAACAAAATGGCTGTGTTTCAAATTAAATTAATTACGCCTTATATGACTAAGAATCATGTTTGCGCGAGAACTATGAAATCAATTTCATAGTTATTTCTGAGGATGTTATTTTTAATCTCAATTACATTTTTCAGTGTAAATTATTATTTTCATCAATCGAACATATCATATTAGTTAGTTTTCTTTTGTGCTATTGAATTTCAAAACCAGTTGAATAATTTTAACAGTTTTTCTCTTTTTGTGGATTTTCCTTGATGCATTTTCCCCTTTAATTTATGTACATTGAAAGAATTTTAGCATTTTTTCTTTCAGTTTGCTGATTAATTTTAGCAATGGAAACTCGTGAAACATTTTGAATGCTATCAGCTATAAACTTTGAAGTGTTTTGCGTTGCAGTAGTTACTTGCCAAATTAAATTGGTTGATTTGTTCCTATATCAAAAAAAGTCATAGCTTTAGTAAAACATTTGGTGTATATGTTTATATTTCTGTAAAATTGAGTTTTTGTTATATAAAATACTCTGATTAAGAATATTTATCGTGACATTTTTATTGCTTTCATAGTGACTTTATATTCTACATGTTCTATATTATGTACAATTTCATAATATATACAATGTAACTAATTACTGCATAAGCATTTGTTTCATTGATTTTTTTATTCATTGAAAAGCCCCCCCCCCTATAACAAGTTCAATTGACTATGAAACTATGAAAATTGCTTCAATTCTGATCAAACTGGGCACAAATTGAGACTTGACAATGAGTTTTCTAAATTAAATTTTCTTTCACCATGGCAACAAGGGAACCAAAAGTTTCAAAAATCACTCTTTTGCCCATCAAATCGTATTTCAAAGTGCTGCAACTTCTCAATGAATTAAGATAGAGTCAAAGGCTTTTCATAGTTGGTTCCACGTTCCCTTAAGATCGACTCGAGGCCATTTTTAGTCTCTCAAAAGTCCATAAATTTCTTGGCTGCTGCCCCCTTCAAACCTTAAAGCAGAAGGGGGGAGGGGGGCACATTTTCCCTCTGGCACCCCCTTGACGTATTTATTTGATAGGGGACGGCAATCACTTCTTTTAACAACATCTCTCAAACGAAAATAGGTCATTAGGGGAAATAGGGGCGGGATGAAAAGGCGTGCAAAGACGTCTCTATGAAGTAATGGGTTAAGAGAGATGAAATTTTAGCACATATACATAGGAAAAAGTGGCGCGTTGACCCTCAAACAAAACCGTGACACGCGATATACGATACGACAACGGCGCTTCGCATTGTTGAGCGTCATTTGAGATTATCGTGTGTCGTTTGATAATGTCGCCGCCGCATTAGCGACATAATAAATGTCCCCCACAGGATTCTGTAAAATTCACACTCAGCCTGTAGAGTAAAATAAGCACTGACGAATATTTTTCCTTTAGTATAACGGATTGGACATAAGAATATCTATTTCCTTCAAAGAAAATACGTTTTTAGAATAATTGCTTTTCACATATTTGTTCAATACTAACTAAAGGAAAGGTTACATTTTGACATTGTCTTAATAAGTACATGTAAATGATTAGTTATAAATTATGAAAGTGTGTCATTTGTGGTGCACTGATACAGAAATCGTCTTTATAAAAGTTGTTTTAATAAAATTTAATGAGCTTATGTTTCCGTGCTTCAGTATTGTTAGTGCCCAGCCAATCAGTTTTACATACTATTCAACGGCAGGAGTACATAAGTTTTGTTACCATCTATGATATCTTAAAATATTAGGTATGTTAATTGACGCATTGAAGCTTTTTTATGCTTGGGTAGATTTTATGCGCTAAGCGCTAATTTAGAGTGAATGTGGATCGAATCTCAACACAATGTTCCGTTTTTTAATTTAATGTTTCTTTCTCAGGAGATTATCACATATAACACATTAAATATGCACAGGTTATTCTGACATTAAAAAATAGATATTAAATCAGTAACAAGTATTTCTAGTGGAAAGCCACAATGATATCTCTTGGAAATCCAAAATCTAACTGTCCAAATTTCTTTTCTAAAAATAATTTAGTTTTACACTGACCAATAGAATTTTAATATCTTTTTTACTTAAATAATAAAATGACCTGGTTTTAATACAAAATAATGTAACATAGCAACATGGAATTTATAACAACAATCATCACCTGGACATTTTAGCAGTCATAAGGTTTAACAACTTATTATGTACAGACAGCTTAATTGACATTATCATCCAAACATAATAGATTTTTAGAACAATTGATTGGACAAAGAATAAAAATCTGGAAACAAAGTGAACCATTAATCACACAAATATAACAAGAGAATGGTAGACTCGGTTTGATTGAGTCTGTACATAAGGGATAATGAATACGTGCAACATCACTCACGCCCCTAGAACCGGCTTAAGCGGTATTCAATTCTCAATACTTAATAGTGCTGGCACTAATGATACTACATTTAATCTTCCGGTTACATGATTAATAATTTGACGTCTATTATTAAAACATTCAATATTTGTAACTTTAACAAATTTGACATTTCACTCTTTTTTGTACATATACTCTTTTTAGATAATAATAACAATTTTAAAACTAAATAGCATGCTAATTATCAATTATTTATTCGTAAAAGAATTTCTGTTTTTCGGCTACACAACATAGGCATAGCTATATGATCTTTTCTGTGTCGTCTTTTAATTTGTAAATAGTGGATCCATTACCAAAAATAAAGTAATACTATTGCAGGCTTTCAAAAACATTATTATTCTCGCTTTTTAGCATGTTGCAGTGTTTGATGTTTGGAATTCAAGTTTGAAAAAGCATTACATCCGACTTTATAGCAACCTGTAATAAATATGATACTTTGTTAGTTGTCTGATAATACGTTCAATTCGACTGTTTGATATGACATATTACACGAAGGAATGCCATTGATTTTCTGCTCTAAATTCATATAGTAGCCTATTTTGTATTTCAATCTGTTTTTTTTAACTTCTTCCGTTTTTAACACATTGTCACATAAAACAGACAGTGCGTTTATATCGCAGATATAAGAAACAGTACATTAATTTAATGACGTAACGATTTAATAAAACTGACTGAAAAAGCCATCAATCAAGTATATAGATACATTTCATTAAATCACAATGCATGTATATTTAACGAGCAGGTTAATCATTAATAACATAATTATTTACAAACAAGGCGAAAACATAAATAAAAGAAGAAATTCATGAGATTGACAAAAGGGTTAGAACGTTCCAGTTTATCTCTTTTTGCAAATGTTATGCAATGGTTTTATTACTTGAACTGTTTTATCTTTTCGTCAAGCTCTTGATAAAAATAACAGCATTACAAAGAAAATGGGAGTTTTGCTGTTGTTGACTAATCAAAACGTTCATCATTACTTTAAATAAGCCATCATTTCTTTTACTACAGACACTAAATACAGTTTTTACACTGTTCTTTGAATAAAAAATGAATGCGTTTTGCGCTGAAGCTAAATGTATGAATTCTTTACAGTTTCATTTTACATTCTTGGCGTTTAGTACTTTAGTGAGATTTGTTATCCCTTTTCAGATATTATTTGTGTGAATTTTAGCTGTAGATTAACATTTGATTTTTTTTTTCAAGTTTCATTTATTAACACATTATACATCGTTATAGATCTTTGTCAAATTTATGATGTATAAGTTTTCCATCTAGTATCTGTAACTAAAAATTGAATCTCTTTCATGCTGTATCGTTTTAGTTTCAGAGCATATACTCAGTAAGCGTACGTTTATCATATATCGTTTGTTTTTACAAGTATAAGGTATTTTTATCCGGTAAGTTGACTTAGTAGTTTCTTTTTATCCAATTAATCTTCTTTTTCAGCTTTGTATGCTCGTTTCAGTCTCTCTGTAAAGTTGTTAGAGGGCAAATCGTGCTCATGGTAATAACTGAGTAATTTGTTCAGACTGGGAAAGGTATTTTTTGTATTGGAAATATCTTTGAAAAGCGATAGGTTCTCCTCCTGAAAAAAAGAAGAATTTCAAAAGATATATCTGTTTCTAATGTATTTTTCAAATTGCTTCACCGTGTGATTTAACGTGGGGCATAAACTTCAACAAAACAGATAACATAGAAGTTCTGCTTTCTAATGAATTTTGATTCGTTTGTATTATTATGTAGTTAATTCTTAATAATTTCCTAAATTGATGTTTATGGTAATAATAATGTTTTGAAAGCTGTAGATACATGTTATTGCATCATATGTTTTATGACATTAATAATCTTCCATAGTCTTAAAATCTTCCACAAGCTTCTACAGAGGATGCATCAAAATTTGTATAAAGCAGTTGAAGATTATGTATATACTTTGGCAATTATTTTAAATAACCTAATTGATAGCGTTAGTGCAATTAATGCAAAGATAATGAAATTTCAAAGGCAAATTATATAATGACACGTGTATTTGGATGTAAACTTGATAAAATATACAAGTGAATGCCAACAAACACATGAATACTTATAAATACGAACTAAATAATGTTCAGACCTAAAACTAAATTTCTTTTAAAGTTTATTAACAGTTTTACAATTTAGACTAAACACTAGAATTGACCTACATGCCGATGAATGATGAAACGCTTGATGCCATCATCGGTGACAAGGCACATCACCTGCAGATGTTTTAAACATTTTGGTAAAAGTATGAATCATAAAAAATCTATAGTTTAGATTTATTAAATATTTAAGGCTGTATCCTGCAAATTGAATTGATAATTTTACCCAAAAACTATGGCAAAATTGTTAAAGTAAATATGTTTGTTAACAAAATGCATGTTATATACATGTAGCAATGGTTAATACTTTTAACATAGATTTACGATTTGAAGTGACATTATCCTCATTTTTTCATTGTGGAGCTGAAATTACTCTATATTTCAAAAGATTGACTGACAAAATGTTGATAAACCAACTGTTTATATAAGAAATTGTTATGGATAAAATAAAGATCTGCCTGAAATATATATAGATTCCCTCTCTTTTTATAATTGAAGGTGCCAGGTTAATAACGATGGGTATTAACACAGATGCCCTTTGAGTCATCTGTAAGTGCTTAGTTAATTATAAAATTAAAAGGAATTACGACAAATATTTCACCTGTTCACTCAGGACGACCATACCGCACCTATTTAAGATTTTTATACTATAAGTGTACTTGAAAAATGTCTCTTTAGTGTAAGTACACATCAAACCTTTGTGATATTGGGCATAAACGAGCAGTTATCAAATCTCATCCGAAAGTTAAATGAAATATGTTAAAAATACTACACAGATTGTGTAAAATGAGTTTTTTTTACTGCGCAACAACCGCTACTAAAAAATATTTCATCATCCTAACACTTGCAAAACTCGATTTACTCGTAAAGTATCAAAGTCAAAACGACTTTAAAAGAAACACAACAGAGAAAGTAAATGAACAGTGAAAATATCAATCAATTTCCCTTAAAACATACTTGCTTGGATCTGATATTGCAAATAAGAAATGTCCCAGGAGGATTGTTTTGAAGATTTCTGAAAAAGAAACAACAAGGAGTCACTATTAAATGAAATGAGTGTGTGTGTCAATATGTACTTACAAAATTTCACAAAGTAGTAAATTTGGAGATGAGGGGTTAACTAATTTATCATTGTGGAGACAAATACCTTTTGGTTAATCTGATGCTAGGTGCACCTTCCACTTCCTGTCTTGAACAGATCACAATAAACAGCGTTTGAAATTTCACTATGATCTACAGGACCTAATAACATGATTGCTAGCGATTAAATATAATCGCAATTTTAAACTACTGATTTATCTTATTACAAAATTACATGCCTTTGCTTGACAAAATGCTAAATATATTAACAGTGTACGAATATCGGATATGTAATAGGCATATTAGGATACAATCAATACCTTTCAATGTATTTCGGGTGTTCGCAATAATATTCTTCTTCTCGAAAGAACTGAAATAAGAAATTATTTTTGTTATCTGTTTTTAGATTTTAAAATATTTAATTTATCTAAATAGAAAAAATATATTTTAGGATTTTGTAGTTATTGTAAGGTCATTAAATATAAGGAAAATATATGATAACTAAATTATTGTATGTGTAAGAAATATATACAAAACCCAAAGCATGGTCATGATTAAAATGTTTCATTTTGTCTCTGACTTACATTCCCATTCTCATGTTGTGCACCCTCGTCTGGGCTTTCATACGTGACACTATCCGTACTACTATCGCTGCCAGAACTAGATGTACTTTTGGTACTGATGTTACTGCCTCTTTTTATTTCGTTTTCTTCAGTAGAGAATATATTTTGTTCTTTGTTTTCGCTAACCGTAATATTTTCATATGTATTACTTTCGTCATCTAAGTTTGACTCTAAGCTTTGTGTTGTATTTTCTGTTTCCGTAGTATCTGTCAATTTAGTTTGTTTTGAAGAAGACGTAGACGCCTGATGAAAATTTACATCACCATTGCCCATGGGTAACACTTGTGTTTCTGATGCAATTTCCTCGTCGTGTTTGCTACAAATACCATTCGATGATTCCGCACCTTCATCTTTGATTCCTTGTGCAGCTAACGGCAGAACTAGGTCTTCTTTGCTAGATTCAGAAAAAGGACCTGACGGGTAATAATCATGATAATGAGGCGAAGATGTTTGTTTTTGTAAATATCCTTCATTTTTAGTAGTTTTGCAAACCGGTGATGATTTGAATGAGTTCTCTTTTGTCAGAACATGATCTGAATTTTTTATGCCTTCAGCTGTTCCTATGGAATGTGAATCTGTATCAAGTTTATTTTGTCTAACTGAAACAAAAGAGTCTGAGCAACCTGCACCACTCATGAATGCTGATGAATCGCTGTCTGCCATTGTATAGTCAAAAGCTGCATTATCATCAATAACTTTCGGACGGGTATTGTCATCTTGACCTAGAAAGAGATTGGAAGAGGTAAAAGGTCCGCTTTATTTGATCTTTTTGAGATTAAATTGACAAGAGATAAAAATATTTATTAAAATAATGTATTGCTTTAGTAGAATTGACATGAAAGAAAAGTCTTGATAATTTGTGAAAAAAATGTGATAAATAAACCAAAATTTACACAACTTATTTAAATCTAAACATGTTCTTTAACTTTAAGCAGTTTGACATATAAAAAACCCATAACAATTGTTGCATTTTAGAGTTTTTATAAAAAGCATCTGTCATAATAGATCATAATAGAAGGTTTGTAAAACAAACAAAAAAATAGTTAATAATAGCAGGTATCATATTTGATATCAAACCACAAACGAAATATACATTTAAATATGGCTGTTGTTGGTAAGTTGGCGATACATGATCAGATATAACAAATCTTTACATAGCAGATAACAAATAATTTGTCCTAGAACAAAATACAAAATGTTCATCACATAAATGTAAATTAAAGTCACGTAAAAACATTTTCTTCACAGCAAATATCTTAAAATAATATACTAGTGGAAAATGCGCCCATTGTTGACCAATCAATTTTAATATTTTCACGAGTAATTATCAATGTTTAGTGTTATTAGTGTGTCAAGACCTGTTTTATATAATCCTTATATAACTAGTCATGAAATCCTCGAGAATTACCTTAACAGCAAAAGAAAACAGTCACAACAACGCAGATCAATCAGAAAAAGGCAGATTCCGTTTGATAAACTGTTTAAAAATAGCACAATAAAACTATAAAAAAGTAAATGAACACCCAAAGTTCGGTTAACAATATGCAAGTAATAATTTATACAATATACCTTTAAACTGAAAGAAATCAGAGAAGAAACAAAGTTTGGTAGAAAAAACAAACTTCGTCAACAAAGCAGCATTTGTTTTACCTTGTTCAAAGTTTTTGTATTCATCAGAACTAAACGGACTGGTCAACTGATCATATTGTTCTTGCACAATTGTCTTAGCATGATTTGTTTTATGTTTGCTGTGTACTGTGGTTGCCAGTTGTGTTTCAAAGCGTCTGTTGCATGCTGAAATAATAAACAAAATTTATCAAATGGACATTTTTCTCTAATAATGAACATTTGTGTGACATGAATAAAAGTCTCTGCTGTGCCTCTCGGTACATACAATTCTTGGAATTAGATGGACTAATTTAACACTTATTTAGGATAAACAAATTATACAAGTTATAACATAACTGTTTCAATTTCTTAATTTGTATTTTCTGTTTTCTGAATGTACAAATGACGAATTACTAATTCGGTGCTAATAAACTTTTTTATATGCTAGTTGTTTCATTTTAAGCACTTCTGAAAAAGCGGACACACGAACTTCGGAAATTAAATTTTAATATATGAATCAAGAGACAAGCGCGAGTATCTTACATTTACTTTCTTGAACTGGAGAAGGGAGACTTTCTTTCACGCATGGTATATCTGTACTTCTGTTACATTCATCAGTGACAGCTGTGTCTTCAACCTTTGAACTTCTTTTGTAAACTAAACTCAGACATAACATTTGAAATATGAAACTGATACAAGCCTTATAACTCATAGAAGGTTTTGACATTTTGCAATGACAGAGAAAATATTTATACAAGAATCGTGTATGTACAAGTATGATGCGTTTGTAGTTATCAAGATACATTATTTATTTTATCGTATTCTGATACGGACTTATTCACCTTGATACATTAAGCGTTTCTTCTATAAAATATAATCTGGAAACGGACAATTGACATTTGTTTGCTAGACACGACTTTATTGAGAAAAATAAGGCAGAAACAGATATGAAATGAGGAATGTCTTCCAGCATGTGAAATAATATAGTTAATAAAAATCATTATAATTGTCTCCTATTCTTTTCTGCAAGTCTCTTTAACTTAATATTGTCTTTAAAATATGAATTCTTAATGTTCGTTCCAAAGAAACGTATTCCATCTTCGTATTTCAAGCAAGTTTCATTCGGTACTAGATCAAGCATTTCTGTTATAAACGATGAAGATAAATGAATTTGATTGAGATTCCGTCCAGCATTTCTTTCAGTGCCATACACAAACATTAATTGTACCAACAGAACGGAAATCATATATGATTTAATGGACCGATCATTTTCTTCACATTACTTCTTCTGTTGTTAAAGTCACGTTTTATGTAAGATGTTTCTTTAGTTTCAAAGGACGGACATTTTATATATTCCGCGCAAGAAAGAAATATTAACAGATTACCTTTGTCGTCGCCAATTATCACTTTGTTTCGATTTTGACTCTTCTCATTATGAGATTTTGCCGCATGTCTCCGCACGACATCATCATTACCTAGGGCTAAAATTTTAAAATTTACCGTTCCGAATTATTAAAAAGGAAGAATATATAGAGCAATTGTTAAAATTCAATATTTTCGTGCCTACAATACATTTAGCAACACACCTTTACTAAAGTGTAAACTTCAAAAGCAAATCAAAAAATAATATATATCCAATACCTATTACTTTATTTACATATTTAAAGGACCGCGATATAGGAATTGTCACATACAATCTAATTAGATATCACATGGTAAATCACTACGAGGTTAAAATACGACAGAGTAGTGCTTGGAGGTGATAATCTGCCCGATGGGCATTATTCATTTCGGGCCGTTTCGTCTATGATGTGTATTAATGTCTTAAATACATTTGACATAACTTTGATATACGTGTATACAAAGTCCACTAGAATCTAGAAGCAAGTTTGATTTTCTCGGAATAAAATAATCAAATCCATTCTTAAATTTTTAATTTAACTGTGTTTGTACAAATAAAGCTTAAATTCTCATAATAAAATCAAGCAATCCGTGCTTAAAACCTGCATTTACTTTACAGCTTACTGTTTTGATGACGTATATTTTGACATCAATTTCTCAGTTTTGTTTTCATTATCAGTCACCTGACACTTATAAACACTTGACATCATAGACAATTTGTTACTTAATATAGTCACAAGTATATCAAATAACTATTACAGTAAATTATTTTTGTTCATGCACATTTTTGCACCCCTCAGCAGACATTTCAATTATTGCATAGGGTCTTATCTAAAAGAAGCAAGCCTCGAGATTTATGTACATTTTCATGAATATTTTGAAAATGTATTCAAAAATAAAATATTGTCAAGCGAACAAAGAAAGTAATTTAAACATTTTCAAAGTACGAAATAACGGCCAAAATACGTAAATATACCCCATACAGCGTTAGACATGCAGTAGAAATATGGCGATGAATACTGATAAATCAGTCATTCATTGCATATAACAAATAAAATGTAAATCATTACTTGGATTGTGAATATCTTTACATTCTTAAAGTTGAAAGGTCTACAGTGAGCACATTTAATTTTCCATAAGTATTGCAAACATTGATAGAAAAAACAATAGAAATATACGAGTATCATAGGATATCAAAAGGATATTATAAAAAACTATTTTTTTTAAAATAAAGTTCAAAGTGATTTAGTAGGAACATTTATATGACGAATGATAATATTTTGTTTTATATGTCTGACAGTATGTATTATTGATTCAATTATATCAGCATCAATATTTCTTATTTTCGTGACTTTTTTTTTTCGTGTCCGAACTTTTATTTTCAATTTTTTTACACAATACACAACATTTATGCATATTCATACAATATATGAGATAAACGTATAAGGAGGAATAACAGATTACTTTTTAGAATCTACAAAGTTTATAAATATAATAAAGGTAATAATTCAATAGTATCTTTAAGTTAACAGAGTTGACAAATATTTAATACCAGACTTATTTTAGTATAACATAAGCAAAAGATTCATTTTCGGAACTTATTACTTTACAATATAATAGAACTTATTTGGCATTAAGGAGAAATTTCAATTTTACATTGAACTTATTTTGAAAAAAAAGTCATTAATTCAGGGGAAACAACTCCTACTATCTTAAAATTGATATCCATTTAAGAGTTGCACCTCTTGTCATGAATACTTTATGCATTTATATCATGAGAAAGATTAAAAAAGACCAAAGATCATTCAAGGTGTTTAAAAAATAAAGATACAAAAAGGGCAGTGGGTGCAATACAGAGTGGATCAAGCATACATAAATGATCTTAAAACATTAGTATCAACTATGCAGCAAAGAAATATATTTTCCCCATAAATTGTCAAACTTTGAAACTTTATTTTATTTTTTTTTTGCACTATATAATTGTGTTCTCAAAAGAATAGCGACATAATTTTTAAAAAGTTGAACTGTGTCCTTTAATTTGCATCTATAAAGAGTATACTTTCCCAGCCGAATTAAATTCAATGTTGCATTATCTAAGTGTTCATTGCCTAGAATAATATCTGTTAAGGTCCACTGTGTGTTAACATCTGTACATTTTGAATTTATCCATGATTTTATATCTTCCCAAAAAGAAGAACTTAATTGGCAATCCCAAAATAAGTGTTTTATAGTTTCAATATGGTTGTTGCAAAAAGAACATGTATTAACATCTTTTATTCTCATTTTATGTAAAAGATAATTTGTTGCTAGTATCCTGTGATTAACTTTATACTGAAACCATTGTAAATTTGAATCCTTTGTAATATTAAAAGGGAGCCTATAAATGGCATTCCAATTAAAATCATTAATCAAATTGAGTTCATCTTCCCATTTTCTCTTAGTAATAGATGATATATTTGCTCTAAGAATATAATCATAGATTTGTCTACAACCCTTTTTTTTGACTATTGATTATCTTGATCATTAAAGGCTGAATAGGCATTTCCTCTTTCTGATGTAGGTGTCTTAAAGACAGCTGATTTAGAAATCTCCTAATAGACTCTGTAATGTTTTGATACTCTAAAAATTGGTATTTATATCAAACTTAGTTAAAAAATCATTAAATGATAGCAAATTTCCTCTAATGTCTAAGAAGTCATTAACCAATATAATACCACAATTTACATATCTTGAGAAACAAACAGTAGAACCGCCTATTTTAAACATAGAATTATGCCAAACAGGAAGTGAGAAAAATTCACTCCAATTCCTGGGGTACTGCTTATGTAACTGTATGAGCCCAGTAAAAACATCTTATCCAAAAATTTGATTTTCACTTGTCTGAAGTATATATCAAAAATGGATTCTCCATTATTTTACAAATATTGATAGAAATGAGGTACAGATATTAACAAAAAATTAAAGTATTTGATTCTAACATTAAATTCTTCTATCCATGCGTCAATTTTAAGACATTATAAAAGTTTCTAAGCGTTTATCACTCTGAACAACCCCATTAATTCAGCATTCTGGAATGAACGACTTCTTTCATCTTTATTCTGCGTCCCTGACTTCCTTAAAATTTAAATGCAGGTTGTTATATCTTTAATTGTTCCATACAGGATTTGCAAGCTAAAATGGTGATTTAATTTAGGTAGATGCTAAGACATTAGATCCACTCTTTATACCAAAGGGTAATAAAATAACGTCTCACAATTGGAAAAAAAATCTTATTAATTTCCTCCTGTTTAGATAAATAATTAGCTTGAGTCATGTCATTTAAATTAATTGTAAAAATAATACCAAGTAGCTGTAAACATTCAGATTCCCACTGAAGATTTAAGTTCGGGCAATTTTTTTGAGTATTCCCTTTCATAGAACTAATTCATACTGCTTTTGTTTTATCTATGTTAATGTTTAGACCTGAAATTTTAGCTAAAATTTTAAAACTTGCATAGTGTGTCTTAGAGACTTAACAGTTCCATCAAGCATTATAGTTGTGTCATCAGCATATTGTGATAATAAAAATTCAGAATTACATGTTAATAAGTGTTGATAACTTTACATTGTATATATTTTCATGAGATTAATCGCAAGAATTTCTGCACATAATATGAAAATGTAACGGATA
The DNA here is from genome assembly GCF_026571515.1 of Ruditapes philippinarum. Taxonomy (NCBI): domain Eukaryota; kingdom Metazoa; phylum Mollusca; class Bivalvia; order Venerida; family Veneridae; genus Ruditapes; species Ruditapes philippinarum. The sequence continues at coordinate 243,164 of NW_026865692.1, forward strand.
GGGATCGTCCTGAACGACAAACCACGTTGTCATTATTTGAAACCAGAGTCTTACAAATTTCCATTTATTGTGACACCATTAATAAATATTTTGTAAAATAACATACCCAAAATTTTCACCAAAATGAAAAACTCTAAAACTTTATGCATTAACAATGTCCATGCATACAGAATCACAAAGCTGTCTTTGCAAAATCAATACATATAACAACATCCAGGAATTTTGATGAATCATCTGTGATTGTATAATATCATAAATAAGTCTCTTAAATTGTCACCTATGTACTTTCCAGATAAGAAAACAGCTGATTCAACTTACGATGGGTATAGATCCAAAAATCGGACACCTCTGCAAAAACACAAAATAATAATCAATCACATGCACAATTCTGCTAGTATTTTATTTTGTAAAGCAGTATGTCCGAATTCTCAAAATTTGTAAATTGTAACAGAATTAATGATCTGCAACCGTTTACTACACATTAGACAATGACAAAAGCGGCGCAAGCTAAACGAACAGTCACAAACGACGTCTATCTATACATAGGAAGTAATCACGTTAACCGTTTTGCCTTAAAGACTTTTCAAAGTTTCCCTTTAACCCGCACAATTTTCATTGGACGGCGGACCCAGTCTCTAAAATGTACTCGCATATAATTCCTGGCTGAAATATGACAGTATGCACATTGGGTTGCTCCTCTCAACTCGTCCAGATTGTCAACACTTTCAAAACAGTTCTTTGTCTCTACCCGAACAGGTCGACCAGTCCGCAAATCATCCCCCAACACTTTCCCTTCCATCCGAAAATCGCGATTGCCACTTTATAAGTTAGAGAACGACACACTGACGGTTTATTTGTCACACTTTCGATCATTGTTTATGTTCGCCAGGCGTCTTTTTCCAAGATTTACACACAAACTGTTTAACTGTCCGAAGTTCTGCTGGATTCGTGACGTCCCATTTTTGATTAAATGCTATTTTAGCACCTGTTTTTTTAAAGCACGAGCGTAAAAAAAACGCAACTTCAAAATGTCTTCTGATACTGACAGAATGACGTCATACACACCAGAACAACGTTTTTATAAACGTTTCCGCGAATTTTCTTTGTTTGCTTCAGGTTTTTACATGTGTTTAAATGAGATGGAAAACGTTAAACAAACAGAGAAAAAATAAGCTGCGCCGCGATTTTGATACTTTTAATGTTTTTGATGTGTGTCATATATAGATCAAAATTGCAATGGTGTGTTTTAAAATCTTGTCAATTAATTAAAAAAGCATTGATTAATAATATCCAAAGAGTTCACCCGGAAGAACGACACGTTATAGCGAGCATCACATCACATCTGTCTACACGAATTTTTGGATCACCCCCTCGTTTAAGTTTATTTAAAACAGTTTTTAGGCGGTGTGCGAATACTTGCTGATGCAATTTGTAAGAACATTAATAAAGAAATAGGTCAGCCCGAGTTTTTAATATAAAGTTATCTTTGTTTCCTTTAGGGATGCATGTCCTATTAAACCCCTTGTGTTAAAAGTATCTGATATTTTCTTTGAAATAAAAGCTTGGTTACTGATTTAACTACAAAATGACCTCAATCATTTCCAATTTTTTTTTAAAGAAAGCCGCTGTTAAAACCACTACTACCTGGGGAAGAATCATTTGACAATTTTGTTAAATTGGCTAACATTTCATTATAAGTTAAAAGACCATCAATTCCATTGCTTTCTTCATCATCAGTTTTGGTATGTTATTATTATTATTAAATAAACAGTAAGGTGACATCATCTGTTCCCTTAAAGTATAAAAAAATTTTGTAATGACCAGCTACTTCTTGTAAAATTTCTTTTTGAAAGTACCCGATATATCATCAAGAATTCATTGTTTTTGAGACATAATTCTGTTTTCCATGTTACAAAAATATCTTGATGGTTTTTTCCCATTCTGAAATCCATTTTGGCCCTATATCTTATAAAAACACCTTGCATTTTCTTATTTCGGAATTGAAGTAATTCTTCTTTTTTATCTAAAACATGGACATTAATATTTGACTGTCTTTCTAAATTACCAATTTTCTACATTTATTTTTTCCTGAGTTTTTGTCTCCTTGTTTTTTTTATAAGATGAGTATGAAAATAGTTTTTCCTCTAATTTCCATTAACAGTGTTTCAAAAAATAGTTTATCATCTATTATAAAACTTATAAGATTATTACTTATATTTTCTAATTGTACCTCTGTTTCTTAGGCCTTAGAAGCATATTGTAATTTGACATGGATATAAGAGATTTAATTTCATTAACATCCTGTGAATCTTTCAAAAGGGAATTTTTTAAAATTTCCAGTATGAAATACCTTTCTTAAATTGCCAAATTGAGTACTTAATAAAATCATGGAATGATCTGTTCTATAACCTGGCACAATATCAACATTACTCATATCTGTAAAAAGGTTATTGGAGATTAAGAAAAAGTCAAGCCAGGGTTCTTTTAAACCAAGTATACCGCCTTTTTTCTAAAAATTGTTCCTCCAGCAGTCAATTAATACATCCAGTTATCATATCTAAAACAACTTCCCTGGCCTTTAGGGGTTATTTATGTTTAAATAATTAAAGCAGTCCATATTTAGGATTTTAACACCATATTAAAAGTCTCCTACAACTATACATTGGTTCTCTTAATGTAAAATTTTCTCTTTAATATTATTGAAGATGATAGGGTCATCTCTATTTGGTCCATTTATACAAATTAAAGTGATATTAATATTTGAAATGCATGCATGTATAAAAAGTAAATTACAATTTTGATCTGTTTCAAGAATTTTAAATTTAAAGTCAAAATTGTTATTAATGAATATTGCCACTCCTCTAGATTGACTAGATTTTATTATAATAACTGAAATAGCACATATCCCCACACGAGCGGATAAAATTAACTTCTTTATTAGTAAAATGTGTATCTTGTAAAAAAATATACATTGTATTTTTTCCCTTTTAAGTAATTAAATACGTCTTTTTTTTGGCTATCCCCTAACCCCTAACATTCTGAGACAAAATTATATATTTTCAGTCATCATGTCAAAAAAATCCCTAAACCAGTTATAATGTTTGACAATGGAAAAAATATCAGTTTTAAAAAAGTAATTTAAACTGCTAAGAAGAAATAAACAGAAACTTATCCTCTCTGCCACTGCCCCCAACCTATTTTATCTTTAAACATCTTTCCATTATTACAAATAAAAATTTTGAAGAAAAAAAACAAAACAAGAAAGGGCTGTCTGTGTTTTGTTATATTTTTAAACACTTCTTGTCGATAAGAAGTTAACTATTAGTTTCTAAATCGCAATATAACCTTTTTTTGAAAGAAGTATATAGTTTTAGTGGTGTTGTGACCTGTTATGATGTATTTCCGGTTTCAGAGAAGCGTGGTTTAATAAATAGAATAAACAAAGGAAAATCGAGAAATTATGCATATATTTATTATTCTATTCTCACCAAATATCGATCCTTACGTCCATAAATTGGTAGCCGGAGCGAGGTTTCTTTGGGTTTTCATCGGCAGACTGTATGTATCGAATTAGGACATTAAGAAAAGCGTCCAGTGTAATAGTAGTCTGGACAGATAAAGGTCGAGACTAGTCGTTTTAACATTATAAGTGAGAAAGGGGGAAAAGCTTTGGTACTTTCTAGTTACCGAATTGCACACGGAGAATCCAAAGATCGTTGATATGCGGTTAAGAAAAATCGACATTGTAAGCAAAAGTTTACACGAATTGAAAGAACTAGGTTAAAATATGAGATAGATGAAAAAATCTGTTGAGAACAAGTTATCTTTTTGCAAGGCCCTATACTTCACATACTAGAAGAACTATAAATGCACATCAAGTTTAAAAGAACGAGTGAGAATAGAAATAACATCATTTCAGGGAATCTTAGAACAAAAGAAATGTAGTCACATATGTCAGAGATTAACTAATAGATATTCTAAGCATCATCTAGCGCGACGACCACGTCCATCCACCCCACCCTTACAAGAAGAAATTAAAAGCTGAAAGCGATCCTCGCTACCGCGCACACTCAAAAGCAAAATTACTTAATTATCAAAGACAAATGAAACACGTATATCGTAATTACCAAATATCAAGGGTTCAATAAAGTATGATGTTGTGCAAAGCGCATCTACCAGCTGTAGAGAAATAACAACCGAGCCAAGTGCGAATATAAATTTATACAAAGCAATTTAGGGCAAATCTAAGAGGAAGCTTTGAAGTCGATAGAGGACTTGGTCATGACGAAATGCTTATGAAAAAGCAAAATAGAGACTTGAAAGGAAATTTGGATGGAAACGAAGAATTGTGAATAATTCTTAGACGAGATAGAAAAATTTCAACCCATAAGATATGAAAAGCGCTAAGAATATAGAAAACCAATTGACGATTTACTGGAATGTAGCCATATGTCAACATTTAAAGTAATACAAATGCTAAAGATTACAAAGTGCGGTTCACCAATTCAACAGTTGTTTAAAAAAAGGCTGAATCAATGATAGGCTAGATATCAAAAGTGGATACGATGAAACAAGAGCTGACAGAATCAGTAGAGATATTGAAATGAATGGATACTAGTTAAGGAAGCAGAATTTCCGATACAAATCTATGGAAACAAAATTTTGTTGTCTTATTGAATGGAACTTCGAGAACCTAAGAATCAACATTCCTTTCTCGGTAACATTAGGACATCACCAGAGTGAGTTTGTAAAGCTGTTCACATGTCCAATGAATATGGAATTGTAAGCAATGAACAACTTTACAGTTAAAATATAGATGAGAAATGCAAGAATCTCGTTGTCTAGGACAACTTTCTCCGAGGAGTAAGAACATACAAAAGAGTAAAAAGTCGATATTAAATGGTTGCTGAAAAAAATTTACACCAGACTGTGCACCAGCTCCAATTTATTAATCCTGTATAGCTTAGGTTTAGTCCTGATGAAAATAAACAACAAACACTTGCCAAAGCAACCATAATACAAATCTGTCAGACAGCTTACAATTCTAGGCAAACCCTAATAAACATCTGTACATGGTACACAAAATGTTTACTTAGGCACCTTCCGTACAGATTTCCTGTATAGGTAGACAATGTCAGAGAATTCCAGATTTAGCCATATGATCGATGCGGTAAGTAGTAATTACTTGTTTCAGATATTAAATGAAAGATGTGCGAAAGAACTCTAGAGAGTAGTTCAGATAACGAGAACGTTAAAGTTAACACTTTAATAGGTAAAATCTTGTAAATCTATAACAATGGTAGAGAACTTTCATGCTAGCAGTTTAAATATGAGACATTAAAATAAACATTGGTAAGCACAAACAACACAAAAAGAGAACAGGAAACTGTAGTACGCGTTTAGTACTGGATCCATATGTACTCCCACATCATGGCTCGTCACTAAATGAATTCAATTGTCCATCTAATAGACATCGCCCAAAAAGTTGATCTTTATTAATTGGATAGATATAAAAGCTACAAGGCCGTTGCAAGAACATCCCGGGGACCGGAAGATTCACCTTCAGCCAGACTTGTATCCTTAGGTTTGGAATGGTCGCGCCCGTACCACTGACTAATATGAGGAATCTCAATTTATGACATTTCATTATCAGGACATGTGAATGAATATACTTTGAATAAATGAAATTCTTAAAAAATTTTTGGAAGGAAGGAAAAGAAATTGATAGGATAAGCAGGGAATAGTTTGAGTGTATTCTTTGATGAGAATATAATTAAAAAGATGAAAAGTTGGAAATCGTATATGATGAAGAAGCAATAAGTACCTAGGGTTATCCGTTGCCTTGCGAAGATTTTAAACCTCTAAGTATATTTAAAATTATAACTATTTAAATGTGTCATTTTGTAGAAGACTCTAAAAACATCTCTGAAAGTCTCATACCTAAAGCATTTGATCTAAAAGCTTGCTATGTGATATTGAATTAACAATTATGAAAAGAAAAGGTTATATTTCTTAAAACTGACTGAAGTGATTAAAAAATACTCATGTGGACATGCCCACAACTTTTTCCAGTTATACGTCTTGATAAGGGAAACTACAAAAGTCCGGATTTGTTTTTGATGTCGCTCAGCAGAGCTATAACTACGCTGTCGATTGAATGACAGTGATTCATCAGGGACCGAAATGCAAAAAACGATCTATTTGAAGATTGCTAACCACATTTCGTAAGAAATGCTATTTGCCACTAATTTTATTTGACATTTCAGGAAATGTTACTTGCAAGAAGAATTTATCATAGATTTACTTTGGACAGAAGAATCACCAAACATCCAGTAGAGACATATGAATTTAACCTAGATTTGTTTTCGGTATTCTCCAGGCATGTTAATGCACTCGCCAATTTTATAGCACAGTACGTCACCCAGCTTAATATGCCAACAGATTTTAGAGCAAATTATCCTCATATGCAGTCAGATAATCAGTTCATATAAATTGCACAATATATGAGATGTATGATTCCGTGGAAAATGAAGAGTAAAGCAACTTATGTTACAAGAATGACTTGAATCTTTGGAAAAGCACCGGATGGCAAGAAAATTGACTCCAAAATTCCACAGCATATATTAAAAAATTCCTGTAGAAGGAGAGCTTACCCAGCGCGTTAATTTGTCAAGAATAGTGATATTGCCTACAGTTAAAATATTTATGTCTTAGAGTGTGTGGGAAGTCAGGATTCGATTATGAATTCACAACAGCTATACAGAGTCTAATCAAACATGACAAATTAACAATAAGTGTTATTAAGAAGAATTGCTCTCTTTATGAACCCTAGGTTTAGTTCCATTCACAGACGGGCAAAGATGATATGCAGAAAATTTTGCTGACAGAGGATTAGATTGGACATTGAATTCCCTGAAATGTTAGAAAACTGTGACATAAGTACAGGGTACAGTGAACTTAAAGACTGTCAAATATAAAGTGTTGATAAGTGTATCCATGCATCAGAAGACACTTAACTTTCATATACAGTTTTGATACGCCATCAGTGTGAAGCTAATGACGGTTAGTGATACAACCAAAAATACACTTGACTATTTAAAGGACCTAAAATGTGCTGCCCCAAAAGAAAAAGACGCTCCATTGAAAATCATTAAGTATACGAGGAATGAATTCTAGCTACTAGTATCTTGTTTATAACATTACATAGCTAATCTGTTCATCATTGTAAAAATTGAACATCTTACCAGTGTACATTCTTCCTTGTTCTCAATAGCAAGAATGTTCTGTATTAGATCATAGTACACTAACAGTGCAAGTAATAAACATTGTTGCGAATCGTTTAGGTCATTCATTCACATTACTTCCACCTAGTTCAATGGAGATACGTACCCACAAAAGAGAAGATCCTCAGATCTGACATCACGGTGAAACGTTCGTACAACACAGAACTGACTGGAAACCCTCAGTGTGGCATGGCCCAAGATTCTGTTGGAAAGACTCCGAATTAGTGCCAGAAAAACAAAATGGAAATTACATTTTGATGTGCTAAGTTTTGTAAAATAAAAGACAAGTCGTCTATTAAACAGCTAATGCTTGACATAACACAATTATAACGGAACTTCCTTCCTATGTTTCCATCATGTGACCCCTTCATAATTGAGAATAAGAGCCAACTATATACTCTGATGGAATCGTTTATACAGTAAATATCCTGGGCTCATCGATTCATCGATAATTGTCAATTGCCAAAAAGGAACTTAGATTATCATTAGAAGTTTGAGTTATTCAAGAATATAGAACAAAGCAGAAATAAACGATTATTCCAAACGCACAACAAATTTTTCAGTCGTTAAATAATCAGGCCTTTAAAAAGGAAAAAAGTATCTTCAAGTATGTAAACTTGACCCGTTAAACTCCGGAATATCTGGAGCTACTGAAGTGTAAATGAGAAGTTACATAGTATTAAAGTTTTGTTTAACTTCTCTCTTATGATGCTATAATTTCCCATCATCTTCCACGGACAGATTGGTTACAATTGAATAGTAAAGAATTTGTCATGAGAAAAACATGCCATGGGGCAACGAATTTGACATTAGCCAAATTGACTCTGTATATTGGGTCATATTCAGTTCCCGTGAAGAAATAAGAAGTATATGGTGAAAATCACAGGCTAAATGTAAGATCGAGAAGCAAGAGCGCAGGGTTCAAATCAGAATTATGCGGCGCCCTGCCAGATTTGAACGCTTTAGAGACAATCAATGCGAGTCATACAATACTGCTGTAACTATGGGCCGTCCAATTATCATCAAAACAAGCCGTGACGGAAAACGATGACTTAAGCGTTTACCTTTGTTGTATTAAACATGTTTAACAGTAAGAGCTGTACATCTTGAAATAGCTTACAGCTTGGACACAAACTCTTTTCTCAACGCTTTAAATAGATTTATCAGTTGAGAGGTGTTCAAGTGTTATTATATCTGATAATGGGACAAATTTTGTCGGTTGTGTTAACGAACTCAAAGATCTATACAAGAAACTTTATTCAAAGTGCTATCATGAAAAAGTGCTGTAAATTAGAAAAATTGAGTGGAAATTCATTCCACCAAAGCACCACATTTTTGCGGATGTCATTGAAAGCTATGGTGAAATCGGCAAAGAAAGCGGTATATGCAAATTCTCGGGAACGCGGATATCACAAGATGAGGAATTAGTAACAGCAGTCGTTGGAGCTGAAAAATTGATAAACAGCAGACTTTTAACGTATTCAGACATCAAACCCAAATGATGATACTGCGTTAACGCCCAATCATTTTTTGACTGGCCAGCTTGGTGGACAATTTCGCTCCCAGATATTATTGACCATTGATCGTTTATGATGTTAAAAAGCCGATGGCGGTATGTCCAGGACACTCCTACGCCCATTTCTGGAAGCGTTGGCTATAGAGAATACTTGGCCTACTCTGGGATCTCGATCTAAGTGGTTTCAAACTTCACGGACTTCAAAGCAGACGATATTGTCTTTTAATAGTTTGATCCAAACACACCACCCGGGGCACTGGCCTCTAGCCGAGTGACAAAGTGTTCCACGGTTCAGATCTGACATGTTCGTGTTGTTAGATGTTCCAATGGGGGAGAATGTATTCGACGACCAACTTTTCGCGTTTTAAGTCTTGTTGCAGAGAATCAAACAAAAAAGTTGTTAGTGACTCAAAGAAAAATGTAAACAGAAAAGTTGTTAAAATTAACATTAAATGTATTAAAAAATGAAGGCATAGTGTTTAAGGGACATCATAATCCCCAGTGACTTCTTTTAAGATTAATTTGATCAGAGCATAGTGTTAAGGGGCATAATAATCCCCAGAGCCCTCTCATTGATAAAAATCTAGTTTTTCATAAATGGTACATAGAATTGGAAGAATGAAAGAACTCGAAAGATATCGCAGATTTGCAAAGACTTTAAAATACATTGATATGTTAATTAAAGAAATATTTAGCAAGACTTTAACATTTCAGTTAAAATAGTGGGTTAAAATAGTTATGATTTACATGTATGTACATTTCTATACACTGTCATTCTTCATACTAAAATAATGTTCTGTTTCACTAAAAGTCTGATAATGCTAAATTCATTTTATCTTGTTTTTTTTTTGTTTTGTTAAAATGTTAGTTAAACATTAAATATTAAGTTCGGTCTGACATATTTTTGGTTTGAAGAGTGACAGGTAGTTTTCTGTTTAATCAGCAATTCATGTTTATTTTTTGTGTGTTACAATTTAAAATGTGATAAGGGAAGTAATCACTGACTTACAATGTTTGTTAAAGTAAATTGGATTGTCTCCCCTTAAAAAAGTATAATTATTAAAGAGACAATTGTGTAGAGAATGTTATCATATACTGACTGAAGCAAAACTAAAGATGATGTGTATTTAGGTTTATGTATATATTATGAGATTTAAAACTTAGGAATTACTAAGTATTGGTATAAAGTCAAATGTTACTTTATTTTGTGTAATTATGGTTACTACTGTAATTGAATGAGGTAACATTTTAAAGTTAAAAGGTTATTTAGATTTTTGATAGGAAATGCATAACAACATGTACATTTGTATTTTTGTTTGTTTTCACATGGCGTTTTTCAATTATGAGAAAAATACAATTTATTGTTATGTATCAGTCTAGTAAAAATATCGTAAAAAATTCGAGTACATTTTTAGGTACTTATCGTTAATATATAATTGTCAGATAGAATGATAATTGATCGTTAAAGTTATTATCGTTATTGATCGGTAAGACCGCTCAATGTGTGGGGGTATGTCCAAAAGAGTTAACTATAGTTTCTAATCGAATAAGCCTTTTTTGAAAGAAGTATTATTTTTAGTGGTGTTAGACCTGTTTGATGTATTTCCGGTTTAGAGAAAGCGTGGTTTAATAAATGGAATAAACAAGGAAAATCGAGAAATTATGCATTATTGATTATTTATTCCTCACAAATATCGATCCTTACGTCCACTTCATATATACTATACTATTGTTTTAATTTAGTGTGAGCTGTAATTCAATTATGTTTAACTACTCCACCATAACTTTTTGTGTATTTAATAATTATAATATATATATATATATATATATATATATATATATATATATATATATATATATATATATATAGCAGTCATACATGCATATTAACTATAAATACAAAATTTTCGTGACTTCGTTCATTTTCCTCAAAGTTGATTTTTTTAAATGCTTCGACTCATCTGGAGGGGCATGCAGCTTTAAGCTTATAATTCTCATTAATGTAAGCAATGACTAAATATATGTATTTTAAAAAGGTAATAAATAAATAAACGTTCCTTGATATTTTACCATTTTTTACATGTAATGGAATCTGATCGTCCTCATTTGAACAGGAAGGTTCACGATTGTTCCTACCATTCACTTTTTTTCGCGTTGCAAATCCATGTTCAGCTGAAGAAAAAACAACAACACGAAATACTAACTTACAGTATATTTGTCATATGTTGCGGTTCGGATGGGAATGTCCGTCCTGAGGGTAACCTGGCTTGACGAGTTACGAACCAAGGGCGGAATCGAAAGACAGATTACCTATCTAAACCGCAAAATGATGTTTTATGTTTTTCACTGCATATTCTACCATATCTTATCATATTCTAAATGGTTTACCTCAATTAAATACTTTTTTCACGGAAATTAATATCATTTCATCCGACATTACTTTCATACAACAGCGTATGACTTTACAGCTTTTTTATAGCAACGAAATGAATCCTCTCTTCCTTAAATTCGTTTTGTTGTAGTTTTTATTGTATCATTTTGTCAGTTTTATAATATGTAACTGAAAACTATTTAACTTTGTAAATTATCTTACCGTAAGAATCCTGAAGGTCATTTGATTCCGTTGTAGATGCTCGTTCTGATTCGTTCCAGTTACCTGAAAGACGGATCTGAATTTTGTACATTGCTCGTATCTTTTTGATAATGAATGCAATGTTCATTATGGGAAATTATCAAAAATATATATAATCTGGCATGGTAATTTACTTTCTATTAAAATTTTATAAACAACTACTCAAAACGTCAACATTTTTATGGTTTTTTATTTTATTCATATTTAATTCCAAAATTGTACTTCGCAATCAAATAATGAAAGATGTATCTTCACCTTCATCATTAATTTCCCTTATTCTTGAATACATGCATTCACTATCTCTTTGGTTATCAAAACGTCTTGAATTCCCTGAAAAAGTAAAAATAATTCTAAATTCGTCTAAATGAAGTCATGTAATACGGTTTATTAATAAAATTCGATTAAATGAATAAACTGAGTGCGCTAAAACGTCGTTGTATAGAACGCGACCGGCACCCCACTTGCCAGACACAGGTAAAACAGAAACATTCGTCTCATATGCGAGAAAATGATATTTTCTCAAAGATTGTGACATTATTTCCACTAAAAGTTTAAATTTTGTATTAATTGATGGAAACATAGAAAGATATACGCAGAATTTTGTTTAAGATTGCCACTGAGTACATATTTGTTAAGATGCTCGTCTTCTATACGAGAAATGTCCGGAAAGTTCATATACTACTTTATATTTTACTGTAAAATAATACATGCGCATAACAATTTTTTGCGAGCTAATAACTTCATATCTAGCAACACATTAACAAAAACCTACTGAGCTCTGATCAACTTTTACATTATATTGTCGTTACATATACAATCTATTGTATAAATCAATACAGAGCGATTCGACAACACCTCTGAAGCGTCGTATACCGACTAATACAGTTTAATAGTAACATAAGTAAGTGATAAATTCTATGTACTTTTATTATAATTTCTATAATGCCACTTTGTCAGTTTTATAAAAGTGTAATTGAAAACTATTTAACTTTGTAAAATATCAAACCATAATAGTATAAACAACTACTCAAAACGTCAACATTTTTATGTTTTTTTATTTTATCCATATTTAATTCCAAAATTGTACTTCGCAATTAAATAATGAAAGGTGTATTTTCACCTTCATCAATCATTTCCCTTACGCTAGAATACATGTATCCACTATCTCTTTGGTTATCAAAACGTCTCGAATTCCCTGAAAAAGTAAAAACACTTTAAAAAATGTTTTAATGCATTTTCAACATATAGATATTTTCTTAAAGTCTATGAAGCTTTAAATCGTATGTTTTGTATGTAATTAACAAGATTTTGTTTGAAATAACGATGATCACATTTGACGGAGCATAGGTGCAAGAATGAAAAGATTCCGGGAAAAATTAAATGAATTTGATTCATTGGATAAATCCTTAATGTGTTTATTATAATTATGGTGCAATCCACAACTTACTGCTCGGGACGGAGCCGCCGCTTCCGAAGCCACTGTCGCTGTGTAAAGATATAAATTAATTTCCTTAATAAGACATAAAAAGCATTTTCCTACATAATGGTGTTCAAATAGCCGTAAGGAAAAGTTCAAGATAAAAATGTATGCCTGCAAATACATTTACCTATAACATGTATAAATGTCAACTTTTCTATGAAAATTTTAACAATATTTTCTCTAACAAAAATAATAACTCTGCTTCAATATACAAACATGCAAAAATACTGTTGTCATATTCGAACAAGTAGGATAAAGGTTCATTTAAAAAGGTACGAAACTGAATATAAAATATTAAAATCTATTTACTACATGTTGCAATATAAGAAATACTTACGCAGAAAACGTCTGACTATCTGCATGTGCCTCTTTAAACATCTTCAACCATGTCTTGATTAAAATAGAGAAAAACATGTAATGGTCAAAAGAAACTATTTGCACTACCAGGATTATTGCTAACCTGATTTCTAGTGCTCTACTCACTTTTAAGTATTCGTATCACATGATAAGGGTAAACCATCGACAAATAATTAGGTGCGCTCTATTTTCACTAATTTAGGTTTCAAAAATCATCTATAACTTCTATCAACCAGATTTTGAAAGTATCTACGTAATGGTATCTATAAATGGTAATGAAGCTGACATTTTCCTTCCATGTAACGATATTGTAATTACAAAATAAATTTGTCACGAACATAAGCGATATTAACAAAACATGTTTTATATTTAAACACCGAAGCTATATATATATATATATATAAATGCACAAACAAATAACTTCCTGCAAAACGTACCGTACCTCTCTAGTCTTTGCAGTATCACATTGTAGTATAAGCTCCGGTGTCTTGTGATCAATGAATATTATTCTTATCCCCACAATGCCCTTGTTGTATTCCAGGATGCTGAAAAAAAACCATTAAAAGCCAATGGCCAAAATTTTATATGATATGAAATAAATGTAATTATACTGTTAAACATAAAATACCTGAATCCTAAACTATATTTATATTAAAAAATACGAAAAATACAAGATATTTCGACTTTTTTGAATACGGAATATAATAGAAATTATTATACATCTAATAAATCTACCCAATCGACAATCGCCTTTGTACCTCGTGGCCGTCCAATATATTCACGTTTTGGATCCAAAAAAAATATGTTATTTTGCACTAAATATCCGTAATATATATATAATATATTGCACTAAACGACCGTGAACATATTTTGACGTGACGTCATTTGCGTTACATAAGCATAGCGTTAAGGCGCGCTAAATGTTAGCATTATACTATTGTCAATGTGATAATTGAAATAAGGGCTGTCAATGTGATACTTTTCAGATTTACTGTTACATAATTATGATATTCATTAAACAGGAACTAATGATAACTGTAATTTATTACAATGTAAAATTTGTTAGAATAATGTTAACTGTATTTTTTTGAACTCACGAAAGTGATAAATAAATAATTAACGTCTAAAAAGTATTCGTTCTATCAGTCAAATTCTAAAAACTTATGTATACATTAAACAAAACCATCCATGACTAATTACCTTTTCATACGAACAAATTTAACAAGGGTCACAGGGCTATTTATTGATGATGTAGTTTTGGTGGTAGTTCTGGTGGTTATATCGATGGTGTTGATGATAGTGGTAGTGGTATTGGTGGTGGTATGTATGGTGATATTGGTGGTGGTTTTGTTTGGGTTCATGATGATGATAATAATTCAAATTAAACGAAAGATATATAATAAAAAGGTTATATACATTTTACTGCACAATACGAATATATTTGGGTTCGTTCACAGCTTGAAAAGTCATATTGAACTCGCCTATCGGCTCTTCAAATAGGACTTTGTAAGCTGTGTACGCGTTCAAATATATTCCCGTATGGTACAGTAAAATGTATAATAACCTATAAATATGGAAAAATACATCACGGAAAGGAAGAGTCCTCGGAAACAATGGAAAACAGACTTTGATGGGAGAAAAAACATAATTCCTTTAAACGTAACAGCTAGGGAAGACCTTTTTGTTCTTCCAAATCAAAATAAAGATATTCGATATTTGATGTGCAACAGTGTCTATCTAGACTGCGTCTACACAATTCTGTACAAATCATGAGTCAAGACCCTGGGGTTGGGGTCAGATACATATAAAAAAGAAATATCTCAAAACAAACATTTTATCACCGCGCCCATAAATAAGATATTTTGAGCATGGCATTGATAACTAAATATTCCTGTCAAGTAAGCTAAAGTTCTGCCCAGATGTCGGCCGCTCATGCCTGAAATAGTGTATCAAACACTATAGTGCCGGCCTGACTTTAATTCCAACCATAATAAACCATCAACTAAGCTTTCACAATTAAGGCAATTTAGATCCAGCCCTGGGTTATATTTACTTTTGCTTTTACCTTAATAAAAAACCTTTTTTTCTCAGATCTTTATAACGAAGCGCATAGATATTTGGCATGAAAGGTACTTGTGTGGTCACCACCAAACTATATCGCCTTAGGTAGATAACAAGCTGTGTCTTGCATCCAATTTACATATTCAAGTCTCTATAAGGTTTCAAGTGAGCAATTAAGCGCTATTTTATAAAAACCCTGTTATGCATTATTAAATCCTGCTTTAAAGGCGCTGTACTTCAGTTATCAGTATCATCCAACTATGACCTCATCAAAGAAAAGCTTGTAAAATATTCATTTTGGCGCCTTTGATGACTATCAAAATTATGCTTCATTTATCGTTTCAAACGTTCTTGTTATCTTTGAATAAATGAAATAATAAAAAAATGTAATATTTATATAAATTAACGCCATGTGACATAAACCATTTTTTAATAAGCCATTGACTATGATCTTTTACCTATCTACTTCTCGCATCGATATTGACCACTCCTGTTTACTTGCATTATGATTGTCAAAGCAATGGAAATTCCATACACAGCCTTCTATTGCTCCTCTTGAGATGATGAAATATTTTACAGTCGCTGTCAAAGACAGTGAATATTGGTTTAAAATATTTGTGGTTATTACTAGAACCCTTTCAGTGTTAAGATATCGTATTTAGATGTTCTTTAGATGACAATGAGTCAATAAAAAATATAAGTGTTACTCTGATTACATAATTAGATATACGGTTACGCCATATAGTTTTATATCATATGGAAAATAAGATATCCAATAAAAAGATGAAATGAAATGAAAGAAGAAGTATAATGTGTGTCATGTTCGGGAGGTGAAGTTGTTCACAGTTAACAATTTGGTTATTATACCGTATACTAAAGTAAATGCTTCTTTATTCCACATTTCTTTGACAATTTGTTAAAAACTAATTGAATTCTAAATTGTCTTATATGGTAATATATGAGAGACAAGGAATTATATTTTTAGTCTTACATTTGCTCCAGCCTAGCATCCCTTTCCCTTCTTTTGATAAGTAACCGAACTGTTTGCAATCAAAATGCTTTAACATCACACCAGCACCTGGCATGAAATATTAAAAACCATGGGTATTTACACACACAAAAATGTTGAAATACAAGTATATATTATACTGAGTTGTGTAACCGAAATGCATTGATTAAAATAAAAAGATAAATTAAACAATAATGTCACGATATAAGGCAAAGTAACGTTTGGGAACTCATACATCTTGTCCATCTTCATTGACTATTTTCAAAATCAACATTGCATCTAACGCAAGAAGTCATAACCAAACAAATGATACCGAATTATCATCATTTCAAAGCAGCATGACTCGAGAATCATGCTTATTTTATCATAAATATTTTGACAATGCACTTAAAAGAAAGTAAAGTGATGTCCAGATAAAAAATAAAGTTATTTTCATATTGCAAACGCCACTTTCTATCCGCGTAAATTACCAATCAAAGAGCAAAATATACAGTAATAGTCTTGTAGTAGAAATATGGTGATAAATATTTCAAAATGAGTCATAAATTGTACATATCATGTAAACCATTACTTGAATTGTGCATATGTTTTTTTAATTTTCTTACAAATTTAAGTTTTTCTAAAGTTGATTTTCTTGAAATTAGTTGGTATATCTGTTGGCATGAAGTTTAAATTCTTTAGTAAACAAGTTTGGTATTATTTCATATTATTTCAAATAATTTATGAATACATATGGATGTAAAGATATAATATAGCCGTGTTCAAGTTTTAAAGTTTTGTATTACATTGTATTACAGCGAACCAACGTAACAATAACTTAAATATATATTTTAGATTTATATTGTTTACTTATATCTCCAGATACTCTTGTATCCGCCATCACAACGTTGATCTACTTCTTGTAGTGCACTACCTGAATAAATTTAAAATACATTTTACTTATACATCTTAATAAACTAACTTTAATTTTACAAATAGTTGGATCCAAAAATGGAGTATTATCGATGTAAATATTTCGAAATATAAATTAATTGAACGTTTAAGTGTTATTAACGTTTGAATCATGTTTTTGTCCTAAATAAACAGCGATAGATATGTAGGTTAGTTGCACTTTTTGCTTGTGTTAATCTTTATCGTTTGTTAGGGTCAGTTGTATTTGCTCATTTTTGATGTCAATTTGTGTACTAAAGAGATAATGAATAAATACATGAAACGTATTAAGTTTTTACTTATGATTTGAATATTTTCCCCATTGCAAAGAAATTAAAATACACTTTTATTTGTTTTTGTGTGTAATATCGTTATCAATGAATGTGCCTCCTTTCATGTTGTAAAATTCTTTCAAACATTCTTTAATGACAAAGAAAGGTTAACACTTGATTCATAGGATGTATAATACTTCCTTGTTTAGGGAGCAGGGGGTACCACAATATACTACTTAAACAAAGAAGACACTACAGATGTCAGGTTTATTCAAACAAACTTTTTTGTCAATTTTGTTTTAGAAATTATTCATACTATATTGAAACAAAAAAAATGTTGCGCACACATTAGTTTCGTTTAGGAAGGAATGAATTCTAAGGGAATTTTTATGCTTATTTATTTATATTAAATAACAACTTTACCAAAAATGAATTAGTTGATTTTTATACATGTACACTTTAAGACAGGTAACACATTTACTATTTCTTCTTTCTAAGACGAGATTGATAAGCGGAAATTATACGGTCTGGGGCGACATCTAGTGTCTTTCTCTATACGAAATGATCGAGGCCGTAATATACACATGAGGATGACGCAGCCCCAGACCATGATATTTCAACATAACAGTCGAGTTGGATATACTCTATTTTTAATGGGATACCAAATAGAAGAAAGAAAAGAATTTTGGTTAGGCATTTAATTTTTTTTTTACTTTTTCCTCTATTAATAAATTAAATTCACTGATTAGGAACCTCAGTTACTCTTTTATTTTTCTTATTGCAAACCATAATCCGAAATATGGTGGATGTTTCAATGTAAACGATTACTTAGTATTTTCTCGCGGACTTAGCATTGCCTCGTGGCACCAAATTACACATTTAGGAAAGTTTATTATAACTGCGTCCATGCTCCAGACTAAACGGTGTCTAAACTTAAGGTCATATTCCCAGTACACTATTACCTGTCACAAATCTGAACATTTTTAGGAAATAGATATCAATTCATAGTGCATTGTTGTAAAATATTACACGATTTGAGTTCAAATACGTAGGAATCACGAAGACCGTGCATTTGAACGAATCTTCGTGCATTATTATACTACAACGCACGAAGAATTAATATCTATTTCTTAAAAATGAAAATAAAAATCATCGAAAAAGGAAATGAATATTGGGTAAAGGTATTAAATATTTGTAGAAAATATGAAATTATCAAAATACATGGACTTAGATTCGAAAAATATGAAAAGCTAAAATTTTGTGCAATGTTAGGTGAAAATTAAGGGTAAAACAGTAAAACCTATGTTATCTCTAAATCATCAGCATAAGCCAATAAGATTAGCCATATCTATCTATGACCTGTTTTTAAAAGTGTTTACGTGCTGTTTTTCCCTTCCTTTATAGGTTTTTCAATAAACAATTTACCTTGGGTCTATTTAGTTTTAGCGGGTATTTTGTTTATCAGGTAAAGCATTGACAGATAGTGAAACGATGTCTTCCTTGTCTCGTAAGGGGTATTTTTAACAAACAGTTATTGTACCTATTATTTAAATCATGATCTGATAATAATAAAAATAATAATAATAATAATAATAATAATAATTATTATTATTATTAGTATGATTATTATTGTCATCATCCTCTTCTTCATTGCTTATCGTCAACATCATTATTTTAATTATTATTTTTTCATTATCATGATAACATGTTTATTTATAGTTAATACTATTCTTATTATCATATACAATATCATAATCATCATCGTCTTCATAACTTATCATCATCGTCAATATTATCATCATCTTAATTACGACACTAACATTTCGTATTAGTTATTTGACATCCAGTTTTAACTTCATGTTTACTTAATATATTGTCTCAATAAATGATAGTAGGCAAATCAATGTGTGTAAACCATCATTTTTATATAAAGTACACAGGTACTATAAAGTAAGTGTAGGCAATCAGAATCCCTCATAAAAAGCGTTATATTTTTAGATTATTTTAATTAATTCATTTCTTTTTGAAATATTTTGACATTGAATACCAATACAGAAAAATATAGAAAATAACATGAAATTTTTAATTGATTATTTCACAAGATAAGAAAACAATTTACAGAATAAATTACATAAATGATCATTTGAAAATACTAAGGCATTCATTTAACAGAAACTTGTCATGCAAGTACTTCTGGATTACCCAAACAAACATATCCTGATACAAAGAAGTTTATTTTTTAAAGAACTTACTCTAAAAGAAAACATTAGGAATATGATTTTATTTGTATTGTTCAATCACAAAGAAATTAAATGATGTGATTCGGGTTCCTTTTGATTCGGCCTACACATACTATAAAACGTTTTAACACATAAACTGCGGAAAAGCCTTGGATACATCGTCCCCTAATTAAATTGATTAAATAGTCCATATTCTCTTAACAGGAAAAACGATTGACTTACCTGCTTTATATCAAAATTTAAAAAAGAGGCGGATGCAAATATAATAAATCCAAACATATTTTTGTTACGTGATAAATATCTTCAATTAAAAAAAAAACCGAATAAATCAGTGACAATATTAATAACAGATCTATGTAATTAAGTTTGTTCCTATGTCTTAAAAATGATTTTAAGAGTAATCTTACATGATAAAGTAACGAAACTTCCAAAAAAAATCACCTTATAAATTTATGTCAATGATTTCACGTTTATTTTTACATATTCGATCATAATGGGTTTCCCAGTTACACAATAGATGGCTTACCCAGGATGAACATGTATGTCACTTATTGTGACACTTTATGTCAGGTGATCACGTTTATATAAAAAGTTTGGATGCTTCGGCTCTTTAAATACATATACCTGTCTCGAACCATCACAGTTAATAACGAAACATTTGATACACACATGTATTGGCAATAGTTGTAACACGTGAGAAGCCATAAAGACACCGGTTACAAAAGTGTGTTTTTTCTTTGTGTTTGTTTTGGTCGTACAACAGTCTGTTCAGGTTCTTTATCCAACAGTAATGGTATTTTGTTTCTCTCTTTAATTGGTCTTAGTCATAGTTGTCATCAATAATTTCTTCATCATTATCAGCTTCAGCATCTTCATCAATTTCCACGTCCTCTGATATAAGGAGTAGACTAATTCTTTGTAGTTCTTTTGGTTGTTCTGATATGAAGTATGGCAACACGGTTAGTTTTGTAATTTCTTTGATAGTGTATACCCGTAAACGTTGATTGCAAGATTGTTTTGTCGTTCCACCTTTAGATATTTGTGAGATGGGTGTAGGAAAATCTATTCCTGTCATGTTCAAATCTGGGCATTTGGTGTAACTGTATATGTTATTCATGTTGGTTTTGGCTGGATATCGGGCTGATTTTAATGCCCATTCCAAGCATCTATCATCTTTATTCTTCACGTTTATTATAGCTTTCTTTTTAGCAAGAGCGTCAGATAATGGTATGTAAGATGAACCTTTCAGTGGTTCGTACTTTGCGATATTTAGATAAAGCTTGATGCAATGGTCAACCTCCAAACCAGAAGCTGTATTGGTGAACTTCTCAATCCACGTTTGTAGATATGCTACTTGTTCATCATAGAATTCATTCACTTTAGCATCATCTAAGACAGCACTCTGGTCTCCGTGGTTTTGACCTATGACTTCTTTTCGTTTACCATCAAGTTCATCGTGATAAAATTTTATAGACAAACCTATAGAGAACTTGATGCCATTGTACTCTTTAATATCTTTCCGGATTTGTTTCATCATGATGGACTTTTTATCATTAAACAAGATGCTGGGGTCTTTGTATTTTCGAGCATCCTCCTCGTATGTTTTAAAGTAGTTGCAAAATGGTTTATCAACCAGTTTTAATTCAAACACTTTATCTTTCACATCACCCTTCCTCTTCTTCTTTTCTCTACGTCTCCTTCTAAGACTTTCTAAGGCTTTAGACGACTCAGGTTTTTTCTCTGGTTCGTTCAAAGCATTCAGGGCTTTGTTCAAAGCCGTATCATCAATCCTCCCTTCACTATGCAATTTTAATAGTTTTTCTACATTGTCATTCATTTTGTTTCTTTTTTATATACCATATTTTTTTTAAAATATAAAAATAAAAATAGTATATAAAAACAATAACATGGAATTCCGATGTGCTATGTTACCGCGAGGTTCAAATGAACCATGTAAAAATAAGCCAGTAAAAAATTCTATTTACTGCAAAGTTCATAACTACATCATGAAACACAACAAAAGCAAAACAGTCTCATGTCTGCAATGCGGCAAAGGCACATCATCCAAATATCAAATCTGCGTCCCATGTGGTGGGCAAGAAGTTAGGTTGAAACATAAATACGTAAACGTGATTAAACCTTGGAGGCAAGAGATTGCAAGACAGAATAGGATACACATATATGAGTGAATGGTTATTTTTTTACACAAACCTCTCGGATACTACGATATATATGTATTGCAGTATTGCCTGGGAGATATTTCAGTTTTTGCTGTTTCAACGATTTTTTGTTGTCTGTGCTCCTTTTGGGGCATAAAAAAGTATTTATATCGTAGAACCCCCATATATCATATATATATTTATCATCTAGTTAGTAAACCAATTAACTATTGACACCAAAAAGGATAAAAAAAACCAACTGAGTCTTACAAAAGATAAACAGAAGGCATAGGTACAACTACCGTTGTTTATTAAGAAATGACATGGTTTAAACTTTTATAACATTAAAGTTAGATTAACTTCTATTTCAAAATATTTACCTTGGCTACACTCCATATTTGCATTCAGGTATTTGGAAAATTGAAGTTAACATGTATATGGAGATATACAAGTATGGTTTATCTTAACTTTTTTTCATGTAGTGCACGGCAAGATGTAGATAATATTAAGGTTGGAACGCGGACAGGAGATATAAGTAAAACATAGATTACGATTAGCTGATTAATTATTGTTACGTTGATTCGGTATAAATTTCATATATATCACAATGTTATACAAAACTTTAAGACATATATACGTTACAGTTTTACATCTACATTTATTCATAAGTTACAAGAAATAATGCGAAACTTGTTAACTAAAACGTTAAAGCTTCACGCCTTCAGATGAGCCAAATAATTTCAAGAAAGTCTACTTTGAGAAATTAAGATTTTAAGAAAAGTATAAATATGTGCGATTCAAGTAATGGGTTTTTATGTTATGTGAGATTAAAGACTAATCTTAAAATATTTCAGTTCTCCAAATAAAATAGAATCCTCACAGAGGTTCTGAAGACGCCCTGCGAAAAAGCTAAATTTGAGAATAGATGACAGCAGGCAACATATTTTAGGTAGATTTCACAATATATATTAGGAATATATCGGGAAAACATAAAATAGATATACACAAAACTACCTCGGTTATAACAAGAATTCTTTTGAATGGCCCACCAATTAACATAAAATCGCCAATGTGACAATGAATGAAATAGAAAAATTGGTCGCTCAGCATCTCAAGTATGAGACTAATTGAAAAGCATTTATGAATGAGGGTCTTGATAGCAGTCGCAAACAAGAAAGCAATAAGTTGTACAACACCGACATGGTCTCAACATTTAAACTTAAAAATATCTTTCTATGTAAATAAAACTATTGATTTGACTATTGTTTCATCACTTAGCTGTCTTTATTTATCAAGCAAACATTATTATAAAGAGAAAGAAAGAACGCCCAAAACGGCAAAATTAAGAAATGTTGCTAGGTTTGACTGGGCATGTTAATTGGCGATACTGGAAAATATAGGCTACCGTCCACGCCCGCCTTAGCATCAGTTTAAGCAGAATTTAAAATCTTACATGAAATGGTAACATTTGGAATAAAACCAGCTGCCGGTGTGATCATATGACGGCTATAATTGAACCTTAAATGATAAAAGTTAGTGTCAGTCCGATCAATGGAATATTGCGTGTGGTCCCCATATAAAAGAATGAACTTGAATATAAATAATAATATAGATTAGAAATTCGATGGTAAAACGATTAACTCTAAAACGTTCATAATTCTTTCAGTTCTATAGGTTTGAATTATGTACCTTAAGGTTTCTTAGTTAAATTCTATACATTATAGATATAATTATCGAAATTTTCCAAACTTGGCCAAAATTTGTACATACATAACTTTGGCAAGTTTCCATAATTATGTAATCTCCAAAATACGCATAATAAAGTCGGTTAACATTATAATCGAGTCAACAGACATCAATGGTTCCATGTAATTCATCAGCAATACATATACTCGAATCATTTGGAAAATTGTTCGAAAGTTCCAATCTAAGAAATATGAACTAAATTGTTTACTTAAACAAACAGAAATTGTCAATTAAATGATTTTAATTGATCACAAAATCGCAACCGATGATTTTCTTACAGCAAGTTATTTAAGAACTGAGAAATGATAAGGCACATGATAATGCCCTTATATTTAAATACATAATTGTTTGATAAAATTGCTAAGAAAAACGTACTAATTGTATAAAACTGTTTCGGTTTATATATTTCTGTTTTGATGACTGGGGGATAACTGAGTCATAAAAACAAACGCTCATGATCAGCACTCGAGGAACATTGTTCTATTTATTTGACTTAAGTAATATACGGTATCTTATATTAGTTCTAGACTCCTTTGTAGCAACTTTAAAAACAAATCTTCGTCACTGCATAACTTTAGAATATCAGTGAATATTGTATGGTTACAACAGATTAAGTTTCATCATTCAGAACTGGAACTTTATATACTACAACGATGTCTTAATCTGACTTACACACTTCATTCAGTAAACAGTTGCCATTGAAATATAAAAGTCATCAAGAATTGTAATACAAAGATTTATTAGGAGGTTTGATAGTATTGACCAATTTATGTATTATTCATATCCCAATACAGTAATTTGAATTCATTGGAATACTACTTTTAGTCTTATATAGATCGAGTCAAGACTGTGTTTGCTATATGAATGCAAATGTGTTTCAATGTTTCTGGTTAATGAATCAAAGAAAGTTAAGTTATGGATATATCAGATGTTTTGTTCTTGTCAAAGGGAATGTATTCTTAGTATTATACTCTTTATCTAAAATGAAGTCCGCCGTCCTTAGATACGAAATTCCTTTTCGATATCTGCTATCATATCACCGCAAAACTATTGATATTGGTAAATGTTGGATACATGTATATATAACAAGAGACAATATATGTAACTACGTAGGCCGGAGGAAAAAATCGTTTTTCATGGTTTAGAGTAAACCTTATCGAAGGTTTTGAAAATCGAGCAAAATAATATTTACACAGGATCTTGTTGAATAGGACAACCGTAAATTTTTGTCTTCTCCGGCCTACGCCTACACCTTTCTTTTTATTTTATACATGTACCCGACGTACTTGTATATTTTAAGACACGATATGTTTTGTTAACATGGTTAGTTATATGTGTCACACGTCGATACCGGTAATAATTTCGTATTGGCTAAAGATAACGATAACATCACGTAAGCAAGTCATAATAAACTTTGAACTTTCACGTTATACTTATTACAAGGGCTGGGAACCCAAAATACATGTAAACTATGACAAATTGTAAATTTTAATGTACTTGTCAATACGTCAAGATTGATAAAATATAATATATTTCGGATCTAGCAGCACATTTAGGTAAATAAAATTGTTTTAGGTAAATAAAATTGATCTTTAATACACCAGTTGATACAATTATTTTACTTGTTAACATATCTTAATTTTCTGATTTAACGGGCTTAATCTTATTTCGCCAATGTTTTTCTGCTTGGTCTTAAAAAATTAATTACTAATGTTGTGTACGGGAAACCGTGTTGTGTTTGAATAATAATTGTTTAACAATCAATCTCAAGGGTTCAACTGAAGTTTTTACAAACAAAATTTATGTAACCGTTACTTCCTTACGATTTATGTCCAACAACGAAAAGCGTAGACAGTTCAGACTTATTAAGTTGGAATATGAATAGTCTCTTGCAATTGAAACAAAAGGCGGACATCCGCTGCTTATTTTTGTACTTGTCAGTCATTCACATCTTTTTTATTATTAATCATTTTAGAATAATTTACTCATGACAAATCATATTGTTTATGTTCTTTGTCTAATGACAATAAACATAATTAAGCTAAAAAAATGCTATTTAACATCTCCGTGAGCAGAAACGAAATAAATTGACACTAGAAAAGTAAATTGCTTCATACGAAACAAAAATAGAATACATTCCTCAATGAATCTAATGTGTATGCAACATCTTGTTGTAATAATATTGAAAAATATTTAAAGGAAAGCTTGAAAAGAAAATTGGTATTCTACTATGTTTGTTTGAATTAATGTGAGATTTTAAGTGTCCTTTAAACCATTTACTTCAGGTACTATATTTTACTCAGTGATGTGAATTTACCTTTTCACCTCTAAACAAGGAAGTATTACTCATCATATAAATGTATATTAACCTGGTAAGTTAATCATCAAATATTTCTGTTTTTGTCATTGAAATGTATGACTGATTTTTATGAAAGGAAAAAGCGCATATTTAGTGATTGCAACGATATTAACATCGACAAATACATTGTGAAATGTATTAAAATTTGCTTCGGAAGGAAGAATAAATTCAAACTATCAGTAAAACCTTTATACATTTCATTTATTTATCCATAATCTAGTTAGTAAACAAATGAATTACGGACACTAAAAAGGATAAAATACAACTGATTCATACAAAAGACATATAAGATAAACACAAGCCATAGGTACATGTACAACTACCGCTGTTTATTTAGAGATAACAAAGGTTAAACTTTTCTAACATTTTAATGTTAAATAAACTTCTATTTCGAAATATTTACATTGGCTTTACTTCCTTTTTCAAGTATTTGAAGTATATGTTAACATGTATAAGGAGATGTACTAGATGTATTTTATCTTTATTCAGGTTCACTGCAAGTTGTAGACTATATTAAGGGTGATGGCGGACACAAGAGTATCAGGAGATATAAGTAAAACATATATTATTATTAGATTATTAATTATAATTATAGTTACGTTGATTCGATATAAAATTCATATATATATATATATATATATATATATATATATATATATATATATATATATATATATATATATATATATATATATATATATATATATATATATATATATATATATATATATATATATATCACAATGCAATACAAGAGTTAATGACCCGGACATGTCTATGTTACATTTTACATCCATGTTTATTCACAAGTTATTAAAAATAATAAGAAACTTGTTATCTAAAGTATTACAGCTTCATGCCTTCAGATGAGCCAAATAATTTCAATAAAATCTTTTTTGGAGAAACGTGTACTATGATATTTTAGAAAAGTAAAAATATGCGCGTTTACATGTTATGTGCGATTTATGACTTTACATGTTATGTGCAATTTATGACTTATTAAAAAAAATATCACCATAGTTCTACTGCAAGACTATGCAGCAAGGGCTATTTTTGCATATTTTGCTCTTGAATCGGTAATTTACGTGGATAGAAGGTGGCGGTTGCAATTTGTAAATAATATTCTTCTTTATCTGGACATTTTTTTTACTTTTAAGTCCATTGTCAAAATTTTCATAATAAAATTAGCATGAATCTCGAGGCATGCTGCTCTAAAATGATGATAATTTGGTATTATTTGATGGCTATGACTTCCATCGTTAGGAGCAATGTTAACTGAGAAAATAGCCAATAAAGTTTGTCAATAAGTATGAGTTTCCAAACATACCTTGTCTAATATCGTGGCTTTATTGTTAAATTTATGATATATTTTAATCAATGCATTTCGTTACACAAATCAGTATAATTTATACTTTAACATGTTTGTATGTGTACATATCTATGGGTTTATATATTTCATACCAGGTGTTGATGTGATGATAAATAATTTTATTTGCAAACATACCGGTTTCTTATCAACAGAAGGGAAAGGAATGCTAGTCTGGAGAAAATGTAAGATAAACAATATAACTCCTTGTCTCTCATATATTACCATATAAGACAATTTAGAATTCAATTAGTTTTTGACAAATTATCATAGAAATGGAATATAGAAACATTTACTTAAATTTACGGTATAATAACCAAATTATTAACTGTGAACAACTCCAACTCCCGAACATGACACGCATTATACTTATTTTCTTTCATTTAATTTCATCTTTTGCTTGGATATCTAATTTTCCATACCATATAAAATTATATGGCGTAACCGTATATAATTAATTATGTAATCAGAGTAACTCTTATGTTTTAATGGCACATTGTCAGCTAAAGAACATGTTATTAAGATATCTAAACACTGATAGGGTATTAGCCAAAATTATTTAAAATCAAACTTCACTGTGTTTGACAGGGATTTTGAAATATTTCATCATCTCAAGAGGAGCAAAAGAAGGTTGTGTATGGAACTTCCATTGCTTTGATAATGATTTGGCAAGTAAGCAAGAGTGGTCGATGTCGATGAGAGAAGTAGAAAGGTAACAAATCGAAGTCTATGGCTTATTACCATTTTTATAATTTTTATAACACATGGCGTTTTTTTATATATACTTATATTTTATTTATTTAGATAATCAAACAGTTTGAAATGATAACACATATTTGACAGTCACATGCTATTTTTTGATGAGGTAATTGATGGATGGCAGTCGTAATTAATGTCAACCCCTCTAAAGCATGACCTTATAATATATTACTGTTTATTTATTATAAATGTTTATTGCTCACTTAAAATCTTATACGGACTTGTGTATGTAAACAAATTTTATGCAAGACAAGAGCTTGTCATCTACCTTATCCAAAATATTGTGTATGTGACCATACGATTACCTTTTTATGCCAAATATCTATGAGCTTCGTTATAAAGATATGAGAAGAAAGATTAAATTAAGTTAAAAACAAAAGTCAATATAACCCGGAGCTGGTTCTGAATTGTCATGATTTGAGGAAGCTTAACCTTTTCCCTCATATAGACGTGTTTTGATGGCTTTTTGTCCCTACCCCTTTTGAGGCCTCAAACAGTGAAACATGCCCTATTTAGGCCCCAAACACTGGGAAATGTTAAAAAGGTGATCACTTTTCTGGCGCGGGCCCCCTTCAAAATGATTCATCAGGGGGTTGCCAGAAGGGGGATGTGCCCTCTTCTGTTTTGTGGGGTTTGAAGGGGCGACAGTCCCCCTCATCGCCAAGAGAATATTTGACATATGACAGGCTAAAAATAGCCTCAGGTCGATCCTAAGGTAACGTGTAACCAACGCTGAAAAAAAGCCTTTTACTCTATAAATAGCAATATCTAAAAGGTTTACCCTAGCTATGACTTTTAAAGTGTATATATGTTTTCTGCCATGGATACAATCAAACCAAGTCTGATTTTTCACCAAGTCTTGAGTTTCGTTGTTTCATTACTTCCACGGACTTTGTGATTTATTTGTATATTTCGCCATGTGGAACACATATTTACTATTTATTATATTTCGTATTCAACAAAGTCGGAATATCTTGTTTTTTCCGTATTTCTTTAATATTGTATTATGATTTTATGATTCAGGCATGTTTTATGTTTAACAATATATTTACATTCATTTCATATCATGTTAAATTTCTGCCATTGGTTAATTATATTTTTTTCAGCATCCTGGAATGCAACAAGGGCATTGTTGGGATTAGAATAATATACAGTGATCCTGAGACACCGGAGCTGATGCTAAAAATTGATACTGTAAAGAACAGAAAGGTACGGTAGTAGAATAAAGTTATATTTTGTTTTGTGCGTCTCTCTCTCTCTCTCTCTCTCCCCCCCCTCTCTCTCTCTCTTACCCCCCTCCCTCTCTCTCTCTCTCTCCTCCCTCCCCCCTCCCTCTCTCTCTCTCTCTCTCTCTCTCCCTCTCCCTCTCTCCTCTCTCTCTCTCTCTCTCTCTCTCTCTCTCTCTCTCTCTTGTTCGTAACACATGACATTCTTTTGTAACTAGTAGAATATCGTTGCTAAGATGGATGATGCTAAAATACCATTTCTAGATGTCATTATGTAGAGGGGAGTTCAAATATGAATGCAACTAGGCCAATATCTCGTTTTTATCAATTTTTTGCACGAACCATAAACATGTTTCGCACAGATGGTTGTGTTAGCTCTCAATTGATTTCTCTATTTCAAGATCCGCTGTTTTCTTGGTATACATGCGAATTATTTGAAAAAGTAAGGAATTTGATTGCTACTGATGTAAGACTAACAACAAGCTATATAGCTAAATGCTGTGGTATCTCTGTAGGAGCCGCCCATTCATTTTACAAACGTTATTCAAAAATGAGATTGCTATATGCCAGATGGATACCCCATCTCCTTACAAAAGGACAAAACCTTGGTCGGGTAAGAATCTCCAAGCATTTGTTGTAACAGTTCCCTAAATACAACAATCGATCTTTCACAAATGTCATAACTGGCAATGAGACGTTGGCTCATATGAGGCCAAAAGAAAATAGGGACAACCAAAGGAAGTCAAAGACCTTGTATAGCCAAACCCACCATGAGCGTCAAAAAGGTCATATATGTAATTGTCTTTACTTATCATTGTCCTGTTATTTAAATTGCCGCACCAAATGGTAAATCTGTAAATGCAAAGTTTTACAAAGGCAAGGTCCTTCATAAATTAAAGATTTTTTCCAAACCCGTCGACTAGCAACTGGTCTCTGTGGTGTCAGGTTGTTGCATGACAATGCTTTGTCACACAAAGCGGTCATTGTACGAATATATCTGAAACATGAAAATGTTATGGAGCTTCCTCGCTCTCCATATTCACCAGATCATGCACATGTGACCCCTTTTTTCCTATTTTCGAGGCTAAAAATACCTTGGTGTAGAAAATATCAAGCGTGAAAAAATCTCGGTTCGGCTATTTTTCAGTGTCTGAACAGTATGCCTCGAAAAGATTAAGAAAACGCATTTAAAAGTTAGATTTAAAGACCAAAACTTTGTATATCACATGGTGATAAGTATTTTGAAGGATTGAGATATTTTTTGGCACTGTTTGTTAAGTACATCTGAAAATTGATCAAGTTGCACTCATAATTGAACACCCATCGTATAAAGTATTTCAGAGATAATGGAGGACTTTTTACTCTTTTCTTCACGTTCTTTCCAGATGTTTGTATACTAGTATTCAAGATGTATGAACCATTTAGAATAACGCTTAATGTTCGACCGACGATTTTTTAATGAGTGATATGAAAGTATAAAGTGTATGTTGAACTCATTTGTATTTCCTTTGAGATGAGAAAGATATTTGCAGACATTTGCATTTTGCTTGTTTGCTGACTTGTAAGATTTATAATCACACAAATCAGTGTCATACGGAGACAATCTAGCTTAACTGATTGAGGAAGATCCTGGTGTCCCTTTGGGCATTATTCAAGGCATGAGCGGGTACTAGAACTATTGACCTTTCGCAAAGTAGCTGGGTGACTCCCTCGCATGAAAGAATACAAAGTTGGTATTCAAATCAGCAGTGTTGAGGGGCGAGTGATTTTAAGTATTTTCAAAATCTGGTTGACAGAAGTTAAAGATGACATTCCGATTCAAAAATAAATTAAAAAAATACAGTACATCTAATTGTTTGTCGGTGGTATACCCTAAACATATGGTTTGAATAGTTGAAAGTGTGTAGGACACTAGAAATAGAAACTATGTTTGAAATAATTCTGGCGGTGCAAATAGTTTCTTTTGGCCATTACATATTTTTCTCTGTTTAAATGAAGATATGGTTGGAGATGCTTAAAGAGGCCCATGCAGAAAGCCAGCCGTTATCTGCGTACGTATTTCTTATATCGCAACATCTAGTAAATAAATTTTAGTATTTATATTTTAAAATTAAACGTTATCCTACTTGTTCGGATATGACAAATCTCGTTTTTAAGTTGATCTCCGTGTTCGAAGAACCCTTTAACTGGTTTAGTTAATATATATATTAATATGCAAAACAATATTTTCTTGTAACCTTAGTGACACTATCGTCTTTGTATTTTGAAGCAGAATTATGGCGTTAATGTTTAAAAAATTCATAATAAAGATGACATTTATAGATTGATGTATATGCAGGAATACAAATTTTCTTGAACTTTTCTTTAGAGCTATTTTAACACTATTATATAGGAAAATGTCTTTTTTCATTGTTAAGAAAATTAATTTATATCTTTACACAGCGACAGTGGCTTTGGAAGCGGCGGTTCTATCCCGAACCGTAAGTTGCGGATTGCACAATAATTATAATAAACGTTAATATAAGATTCATTTAGTTTTTCCCGGTATGCTTTTCATAATTGTACTAGACCAAATGATCAGTCAAACGTGTACATCATTAATTCAACCAATAATGAAAGTTACAGACAGTACATAAGATACATAGCTTCATAAACTTTAGGAAAATATCTATAAATTGTATATGCAATATAATAAATGGTTGTTTTTAACAAATTGTTTTTACTTTTTTCAGGGAACTCAAGACATTTTGATAATCAAAGAGATAGTGAATACATGTATTCTAGAGTAAGAGAAATTAATGATGACATTAAAGGTAAAGATACACATTTCGTTATTTGATTGCAAATTACAATTTTAAAATAAAATATGGAAAAAATGAAGAATTAAAAATGTTGACATTTTTAGTTGTTGTTTATAGATTTTTAATATAAAATATATTCCAATGCAAGATAATGATTATTCTTAGTGGTTTCCCATAATGAACATTGCATTCAGTGTCAAATAGTTAGGATCAATTACTTAATTAAAACGTCTTTCAGGTACCTTGAAGGAATCAGAACGTGCATGTACAATGGAATTAGATGACTGTAAGTATTATTTTGTTATGAGAACTAACAAAGTTAATTAGTTTTCAAAACATAACACGTTTAGAAAAAACATAGAATTTATGTATCTTTAATTTACCATTAAACTGCATCAGTCCTTTTGCGTAACGGTATACGCGTTGTCGAATCGCTCTGCTGTGATGTATATATGTTGAATGTAACGACAATAAAATGTAAAAGTTGATCAGAGCTCAGTACATTTTTTGTTTACTGTCTGCTAAATATGAATGTTTTTGCTGGCAAAAATTTGTAATTCGTATAAATTGTTTTATAGTAAAAAATAAAATAGTATATGAACTTTCAGGACAACTGTCGTATTTATCACGGAGTGTACTCAATCGGCAACAAAATTATGCACACAGCTATGCTTCCATAGTTAATGCAACAGTATAATAATTTTTAGTGGACTTATTATCAATTTCTCCTGCTAAACACCTATATATTTTCCATGACAATTGCTATGATTGCTCATTCCTCATACCTTAATTTCAGTAATTTGAAGTATTGTGCAGAACAAACTGTCATGAAAGGAACACAGATTTTTCATAATATAATGATGTCATATGTGACAGTTCGGATCAGAAAATCCGTTCAGAGGGTACCAATCGGGCTTGCCATGTTGCCGCCAAGGGGATGGGGTGTACGCGTCCCCAAGATGAGGTGACAGTCACGTGCTATACAACAGCGTCCTTTTAGCGCATTTTTAATTATTTAAGCGCATTCTATCACTGAACTGCGAACAAATGACGTCATTTTGGTGCATTTAAGAATGACAATTTGTGCTAAGGTCCGTTATGATATCAAATCATACGCAATTGTACGGGAAAAGTTTCGGGTGAAATGGCCTTAATTTCCATGAAAAAAATATTTAATTTACCGTTTAAATATGATAGAATATGATAGAATATAGAATGCGTATGCGGTTCAGGTAGGAACCCTTTGGGTAGGATCCCTGTGGGTACCAGCCTATGGGTAACACGACAAGCCAGTTTACCGCCAAATTGGCGGGTACTCTCAAAACGGACATTTAATCCGAACCGCAACATATGGTCTCCAGTTGAGCCGAAGCATTTCAAGAAAAACGAACTAAGATTGTAATGTGAATTGGTCTATAATGAAAGGTCCGTAATACAACAAAAACGTATGATGATAGTTTTAAGTATCAAACGTTGCCACACAACACGAAAGAAATAAATTTGGAAGTTGTTTGGGGGTGTGAGATAAATAATCTAATACTACACAAAAGCACATATATAGTAGATACTCTATAAATAATAAGATGTTCTAGAACAAAAAAATATCATTAATCATTTAAATGTTCATACAAAATCACTCAGAACTTTATTTTTGAAAAAAAAAGTTTTTTAGACTATCCAAATGACCATTTCTATATAACATTTTAGCAATATTCGAAATATTTATGAAAAACGAGTCCATTGTCAACATTTACTCTGCCGTATATTAACCTCTTAGTGATTTACCACATCATATATGAATAGATTGTTTGTGGCGCATCAAATATGTAACTATATAAAGTAAAGTTATTAGAAATATACTATTTTTCTTATTTGCTTTTGAAGGTTTTACCTTAGTAAATGTGTGTTGCTAAAAATATTGTAGGCAATTGAATATTTAGTTTGTACAATTGTTCTAGGTATTCGTCCTTTTAAATCAATTCTAACGTTAAT
Organism: Ruditapes philippinarum; assembly: GCF_026571515.1. Lineage (NCBI taxonomy): Eukaryota > Metazoa > Mollusca > Bivalvia > Venerida > Veneridae > Ruditapes > Ruditapes philippinarum. Next base: position 277,352 of record NW_026865692.1, read on the forward strand.
CTTTAAAATTTTAATCCTAGGTAAAGATGATGTCTTGCGAAGACCTGCAGTAAAATCTGGTACTGAGAAGTTAACGAAGAGTGAAAATCGAAACAAAGTGATAATTGATAACGGCAAAGGTAGTTTGTAAATATGTTCTTTTCTCTAGCGCGAAAATATATTATATATTGAAACAAAAGTAACAGCTTACATAGAACGTGACTTTAACAATACTTAAACACCGAAATAATAATGTGATGAAAATGATCGGCCATTTAGTAATATATGTTTTTTGTTCTGTTGGTACAAATATTGTTTGTGCATGGCACTGACAAAAATTGCTGGACAGAATCAATATTAAATTCATTTACTCTGCTATTGGTACAGATATGTCTGATCTATTACCGAATGAAACTTGTTTGAAATACGATGATGGCCTACGGGTATTTGGTACGAAAGGTAAGAATTCATATATTGAACACAAACTTAAAGGGACTTGCAAAAAAGCATGGGAGACGGTGTAATTATGATAATTTTCCAATAACCATATTGATTCACATGCTGGAAACATTCCTTACATAATATTTGTTTTTGCCTTATGTGTAACATTTTACTAAAAGTCGTGACTAGCAAACAATTGTCAATTACCCATTTCCAGAACATATTGTAAAGAAAAACCGTTGCTTTATGTACCAAGATGAATTATTCTTATCAGAAATTAACAATACTATAAAACATAATGTACCTTGAGAACTACAAAATAATTAAATGCAACATATTTATATATAAACGATTCATTTACAGAAATGATTTTGTCGTTATTTATTGTTGGAAAATGATAAAACTTTCTCTCACTAAGGAAGCTTATGCCAGTTATTTTATTTACAAATGTTATGTCTGAGTTCAGATTACAAATTGAGTGCAAAGGTTGAAGACACAGCTGCCACTGATGAATGTAACCGAAATACAGATATGACATGCGTGAAAGAAAATCTCCAATCTCCAATTCAAGAAACCAAATGTAAGATACACGTGCTTGTCTCTTGATTCATACATTAATATGCATGAAAATGATGTTTTCGATGGCCGCTTTTAAAGTGATTTATAGAAAACAACCAACATATAAAAATTAGCACCGAATTAGTAATTCATATTATGTACATTAAAATAACAACAAAAAATACAAATAAAGAATTGAAAAAGTTATGTAAAAACTTGTGATTTATTAATCCTAAATAGGTGTTAAATTAACTAATCGAATTCAAAGAATTGTATGTACTAAGGTTATCATCAGAGAATTTTATTCATGTCACACAAATACTCATTATTAGAGAATAATGTTCATTTTATAGCTTTTGTGTAATATTGCTGCAGGCAACAGATACTTTGAAACACAGCTGGCAACCACAGTACATAGCAAACATAAAATCAATAATGCTAAGACAATTGTTCACGCACAATCTGGTCAGTTGACAAGCACCTTTAGATCTGATGACTACGAAAATTTTGAACTGGGTAAGACAAATGCTGCTTTGTTGAAGAAGTTTGTTCTTCCTACCAAACTTGTTTTCTCTGATTTTTTTTACATTTAAAGGTATATTATATATCTCATTGCTTGCATATCTTTAACCGAAATTTGGGTTTTCATTTATTTTGCTATGTTTAAACAGTTTTTCAAACGGGTTCTGCGTTTTTCTGATTGATCTGCGTTTTTATGACTTCCGAGGGATAACTTTGTTCCCAGATTTCTTAGTCTTTTGCTGTGTAGGAAATTTCTGAGGATTTCATGCTAAATAATAATTATAAGGACAATATTTTACAGCTCTTAACATAATTGTAATACTTAACATTGAATCTATTAAAATTAAAATTGTTTAGTCTACAATAGGCGCATTTTCCACATGTATATTCTGATAAAATATATCCTGAGAAAAAATGTTAATAAAGTTATAAGTGATTTTGATTTTCATTTAAAAATCCAAAATGCATTTTTCATGTTTTTTCTTAATTGTCAAACTGCTTTGAGGAAAAGAGCATGTTTCGAGGTAAATCATTTTTGTACTTTTTTAATTTGCATCATGACACTTCACATATTATCAAAATTCTTTCATGTCAATTCTACAAAAAGATACAATGTACATTATTTTCATTAACATTTGTATCTATAATCAATACAAGCTCAAAAAGACCAAGAACTTCAGTTAAAAACGGACCTTTATCAACCTCTTTCAACATCTTTCTAGGTCAAGATGAGAATACCCGTCCGAAAGTTATTGATGATAATGCAGATTTTGAGACATTGACAGACAGCGATTCATCAACATTCATGAGTGTTGCAGGTTGCTCAGACTCTTTTGTTTCAGTAGGACAAAGTAAACTTGGTTTAGATTCACATTTTATAGGAACATCAGAAGGCGACAAAAAGTCAGATCATGTTATGATAAAAGAGAATACATTCAAATCATTACAGGTGGACAAAGCTCCTGAAAATGAAGGACATATACCAAAACATTTATCTTTACCTCATAATCAGGAATATTACCCGCCAGGTCCTTTATCTGAATCTAGCAAAGAAGATCCATCGTTTTCTGTACAAGGAATCAAATATCAAGGTGCAGAATCATCGAATGATATTTGTAGCAAACACAACGAGGAAAATACGTCAGTGTTACCCACGGACAGTGGTGATGTAAATTTCCGTCAGGTGTCTACGTCTCATTCACAACAATCAAAATCGGCAGTTACTACGGAAACAGAAAATACATCTCAAAGCTTAGAGCCCGGGTCAAATATAGAGGACGGGAATAATGCCTATGAGAACATCACGTTTTTCGAAAACAAAGAGCAAAATAAAGTATCTGTAAATGAAAACGAAATGAAAAGAGGCAGTAACAGCAGTACAAACAGTACATCTAGTTCAGGTAGTTGTACGGATAGTGTCACGTATGAAAGCCCAGACGAGAGTGCACATTACGAAAATATGATTGTAAGTCAGATAAAATATATGTGACACAATATGAAATATTTTCACATGGCCCTGCTTGGGAATATTTATTATTATATTTCTTACACTTAATTTATTTTGTTATCTTACATTTTCCTAATATTTAATTATTTGACAACGGTAAAATCCTTAATTTTTTTTAAACTTAAGGTGGAGATGATATTTTGAAATAAAAAAAGATAAAAAAAAAATCTGTCATATTACAGTTCTTACGAGAAGAAGAATATTTTTGCGAAAGAGAGGAAGACGTTAAAAGGTATTCTTAATTGCCGATATTCTTTCATTAAATATGTAGTAATTAATAATGCTAGGATAGGTTATAATTATTTTATTGATCGAAACTTTAAATTTGCGATTATAAATTGTCACTACAAATTTATCGTTAAGAGAGATTCCTCTTAAGCATGATATAATAGCGGGCTCTGCTAATTGAGAGGAAGTTGAAGGTCAGCTGTCATTCTTCAACAGCGATACATTAGAGTCAATATAACAGCTACCGCATACACAATATTTTACTATGTTGTGCTATTCAGATAGCTCAGATTGAATACATTAATTTCCTATAATCGTGACTCCTTGCTTAATTGCAGAAATCTTCAAGACAATCCACCTGGAACATTTCTAATTTGCAAGTCCGGATCAAAGCAGGTATGCCTTAAGTTAAGATTATAAATATTTGCACAGTTTATTTTTTACTTTTTCTATTTTGTTCGTATTAGAATCGTTTTCATTTTATTTATATCTTAGACAGATCTATATTTTATCTTAAACATTTTCTAATATAAACTGTAGGTTAATGAACATTTTGTCAGTCAAAAACTTTTAAAATATAGGGTGAATTTAGCTCAACTTAACAATGAAACACATTGCTGTATAACAGGGATGATGTTAACAAAAGTATTTCCTTAAACGATTTGGCCATAATTACAAATAAAATCATCAATTTGCCTTGCAGGATATAGCCTTAAATATTTAATAAGTCTAAGCATATAGAATTTGTATGATTTATAACTTTTCCAAAATTAAATTATTAAAAATTCTGCAGAAATTGTGGTTCGTCACCGATAATGGACGCAGGTTTTTCAAGATTCATCGACATGTAAGTCTTTTCTAGTGTTGATCTAATTTCTAATTTTAATAACTATTACAAAGAAATTCAGCATGAAGAGTTTTTGGTTTGTTAATTATTTCATTCATGTATTTGTCAGAATTCACTTGTCTGTTGATATACATCTGTATATTTTAACATGTTTACACCGAAATTTAAGTATCATGATACAATTTGCCTTTAAAATTACATTATATTTTCATTAATTGCATAAACATTATGCATTAGGACTGTGCGTTTCATAGAAAGCCCTATGTGCAGCCTAAGTCTTTAAACATAAAACCAACTTTAGAACTAACTTAAGCCAGTTTCCATAAACATTTTTATCTTTATTTAAATACTGTATGCTATAAATAAATGTATTCTTCTGAGAAAAGGTATGAAATATAATGACATTCCCTTTAATTCGAACTGTGTAAATGTTCATCAGGATTGCTAACAGAAATTAAAAGAGTCATAATTTAGGAGTCATTATATCATTTTCTTTTGTCCAAAATTGTTAGATTGGTTTCGCACTTGGGACTTTATGTGGAATGCAGCCAGTGTTATCTAAAAAAAAACATTTGATACAAATGTTTACATTGATAAACTTAAAAGAATCTCCATAAAAATGTTTATACCTACTCTTTATAACATTGTAGATGATTTTAAGTCTATAGCAGATTATTCATTACATAGCATAAATTGCAATAACATTTACATTCAGCTTTTAAAACAATATTATTATTATTATTTATCATCAGTTTAGTAATTGATTTAAAATAAACGACATTAGAAAGCACAAAAGATTTGTATTGGCTATTTGGTTAAAGGCACATTATGCCTCAGAATTATATTATTTTATTCTTTATTATATGTCAAACATGTGTTTAATAGTGTTTGAATAATGGATTTAAGGTATGTAGATGTTTAACAACTGACAAAAGCAGCTCAAAATGTGAGCAATGTGTAATAAAGGTAGCAAAATGTAAACAAAGTAGTATTTTGACTTCCATACAAAATACTAATTCACTATAATAATGATACCGTTTACCAACAGAGCTGCAAAATATAGTCTATGTATATGAAAACTGTTACAAAATACCAAAACTGAAAAGTGATTGCAAAATAGAATTGGTAGCATTTGTGAGGCATAATGGGCCTTTAAGGTTTATTGCCCCACCTTTGGTCATAAAGTGACATGGTGATAATTCTTCTTATTTTTTTTTCAGGGGGAAAAACTGTCGCTTTTCAAATATCCCAAGCCAGAAAACATCTTTCTTAGTCTGAATCAATTACTTATGTTTTACCATCTAAACGATTTGCCCTCTAACAGTTATGAATTGAAACTGGAACGAGCATACAAGTCTGCCAAAAAGATGTAATGAAATATATAAAGAAACTGCAAAGAGTTAACCTATCTGACAATTATACTTAATACATGTAAACACAAACCATATAGGACTAACATAGATCTGACACCAGTTGAAAGAGATGTGTTACCTAAAGTTACAGATACTAGAGGAAAAACTAAAAAATTAGTACAAAAGTGACCAAGATATGATATATTAAAATATATATTGTTAATAAACAGAAATTAAAAAAATTACAATTTACCGAAAAGTTAGATAATACACGTATAAGATCTAAAGAAAAAGATAGATTAATAAATTTCGAAACGGAAATAAATGCACAGTAAAACTACCAAAATTTTATAGCTTTAGCTACAGCGCTAAGTGCAATCATAGATTGATACAACGATCAGTGTAAAACTGTATGCAGTGTATGAAGTAAAAACGACAGATTGAAGATAATGATGATGGTTGTTGTTTATATCGAGAGGTATATAAACTGAAGATACATTTGCAAAAAAGAGATAGATTGAAAATCTATTGATTATTTTTTTAATGTTTTAACCTTATTATTGTTGAATTATGTGTAATTTACTATATCGTTAAAGTTACTTGCATTGTTTTTATAGAAATATATTTATTTATGTGATTGATGTTTCTTGCGACAATTTCATTACAACCAACCCAAGCATTAAAAAAAACCCAAAGCATTAGTTACCAGCCTTTATATTTAAAGATATAACAGAGGGTAACGAAAGAAAAGAAAACCTGGAATCGTAAAGCATGTATTATTATTTGATTCAGATGCTAATTATATATATAGTTACATGCTGTAAAGCTTTTGGAAGGTCATATTAAAGGTCCGTAAATTACTTACCATCTAATCGCCATTTCGTAAAAAAATGAAAGGCTTTCTCAAACAATGATGTCTACCTGATGTGTTATTAAATCATTAATTCAGAATTATAAAACCATTTTTTTTCCATTGTTGGTAAAATGTGAACACATTATTTTATAAGACTGACAACTTCGTCTCCATTTTCAACATATTGTTCACAATGCTGAATATTCAAGTATTAATTTTTAAACGGTTGATTTAAAAATCTGTCAAATTGAATGCAGGGTGAAGTCATTTTCTCTATCAAATTGCTAGTAGCGTGTTGTGTTGGTATACAAACGATCGCATGTTTGTCGGTATTAATTTCATTACTTATAAGAATTATTTTCCCCTTACTTTTCAAATGTAAATCTTTCTCCGCGGCTCTCTGATCGCTTCCCTTTACACCTTATTCCTGTGTTGTCCTTTTAATAAAGTATACTTCTTGAAGGTCTTTTCTGGCTTTCTAGTGATGCTCCTTTCCATATACAGATCATGAATATTTTACGAATACATATATTTTTCTGAACCAATTTAGATATATTGAAAAAAAGAAAGAAATAAAAAAAAAAGAACATAAAATCTAAAAAGAAAGAATCCCTCAAATCAACAAGGCAACAAAGCGCACCCCTTGACACAATCCAGCCATACTAACAGAGTACTCAGAAAGCATTGAACCATAAACAGGAGAGGGCAGGACGGTGGAGAAAGGAGGGAACGGACGTTCCACGAACTGTTACAATAAAGCATTTAATAAGGGAAATGATAAAATTTAAGAGGGCTGATACGGGAATTAACGGGAAAAGAGTGGGATGAAAGGAAAAAGGTGGAAAGGAGGGGCGGGAGGGGTTGCGGGGAATGCAATATGAAGGAGAATATAACAAATACTTACCGCTTACGACAATTAAGGACAATAGAGAATGTGTCAATACTTACGTGACATGCGTCACACGGTGGGGGATATGAATTCAACGCACTTACTTTTGTTTTTGATTAATGCCCACTTAAAGTCAGAAATCTACACAGTTCGCTAATGAAAGACTTAACTGATGCAAAAATGGAAATGGTGCTTTAAATATTTCTTCATCATGGAATAAGATTGAAGATCAACAATGTAAAGCAAAGTTAAACAAGTAACGGACATGTCACTGACAATATAAGAACTACTCAGTTAGTAATTTCATGTCATAATAAACTTTTAAGTCAGATTCATAATATCTTACTTTATTCTTCCCCATCCGATTTATATTCATAAGTGTTTGTTTTTCCTTTTTTCAAGAAAGGATGATCTTTAATGTTGTCTATATTTATTATATATATATTTGAAATTATAAAATTTATATTACTTCATTACACATTGATAAGAATGGTTAATACAAAAGTAATTTATTCATCTTAATATCACTTCCTTGACGTTGAACCGTAAAGTAAACATTCAAGTATGCATTTAAGATGTATTGTAAATCACCTACCGAATTGTATACATTTCAAAAGGAAACCCAACATATTATCGAGCTATAACAAGTCGCACATTTTTAAACTGAATTGGACTATTTTCGATTTGACGACGCAAGAAAGGTAAATACATATTTATTGTTAAGACGCATAAGATTTTTCATTCATTTTTATTTTTAGATTTTTTTGACTTATAGATAGTCATTTGATTCGATATAATTATTCAATTATTACAGTTTTTATTATCGTTCAACTTAAATTACTCTTAAATTACCGATGTATACTTGTACAGATTTCTGTTTAATATCAATATCATTTTATGTTGTATGCCAAAATTGTGTCAGCTGTATATTCACGTTGTTTCCAATGTCAACAATATTGTTTACATAGTAAGTCAATACTGTTTCCGGTGTATAAGTATTGCTCCTATCATATGTCAATATTGTCTAATAGCAGGGTGTCCGTAGCCGAGTGGTTATGGCCGTATGGCCACTTGCCCCTCCCCGCTGTGGGTTTAAATCCCGACATGGGGTTTGGATTCTTTCATGTGAGGAAGCTATCCAGCTAACTTACTGAACGTCAGAAATTCTACCCAGGTGCCCGTTTGTGCATGAAATAATGCACTGATAGGCACCTGATGTCTTTATTCACCTGCAAAACTGGAAAGTCGCCATATGTCTTATACTGTATTGGTCCGACGTAAAACCTTACCAAAAAATGAATATGGTCTATAAGACGATTTTTCATTAAGTTGTGTATAGGCAAATGTTTGACTGGCTCAGTTTTAAAAAAAATCGACGTTTGAAAGTGAGTTGGTCTATAACTGAATGTTGTAAATGTTATTATACAATAGATAATGATGTTGATAGTATATAATATCAGACATAACAAAAAGCCAGGATAGAATTATTAGCACGCATGAGATACATGATCCGATATTACTCGTATATATTGTCACCTTAGTGCAGAAATGGGTTGACTCCTAATACAATCTAGTAGAAGTTATCCCGTTACTGCACTTAAGTGACAGTATTTTAATATAGCAGACAAAAATTGTTCTAGAACAAAATATAATATTTATTGTTCGTTCTAAATCACTTTGAAATCAATCAACAATTATTTCAAGAAATAATTTACTAGTATAAGCTTATCCAAATGAATCAATTCATTGTTCTTTTTAATCAAATTTTGAAATAAAATTGTGTCAATGTTTGCCTAATCAACGTTAACTGAGGTTATTGTGAAAACAATATTTATCGAGCACAATGTTGTCAATTAACCTCATCTAATAAACGATATATAATGATCATTTATTTTCACTGAATCGGAATTTCTTGTAGTGTGTAAATTGATATTAGGCTTAAATAAAAAAAAAACATAGCTTTAATTTCGTCAGGTAGTTTTTTAAATTTCGTTATAATACAAATACGCGAGACCGCCTCCGTGGTCGAGGGGTTAGAGTCGATGACTTCTAATCCAGTTACCTCTCTGGCGTGGGTTCGATCCCCGGGAGATGCTTTGGTAGTTTAGCGCGGAGAAAGGTAGTCTAGTCACGCCCGTTTAACTCACAACGAGTGAAAAATGTCCATCGGTAAAAATGTTGTGAGCAACTTCCGTTCCTCGTTGTGAGCACCCATCTTTGACGTGTGACACGATAAACAAGGTGAGTTTTTCATAATTTTTGAAGATTACAGACATTTATGTAAAAATATCGAAATGCAGTTAGCTAGCGATGTGTTTTCCGAGTATGCACATGTAAAGATATTGCCTTTTGGTGGACAATTTGATGGAAATACCGTGCGACGCAGTCACTCGGGGTAGCTGGAAAACTGGAGACAACTTCTCTTTGGACCTAATTTAACATTGAAAACGTCGATTCTGGTGACGTTTTGTGCATTCTAACCTAAAACAGATGCCCACAAGTCTTCAGCGTAAATTATTATCTGAAAGTCTTCATAGAAACGAAGATATACCCTTTTTTGCTTTAATCCTCGTTGTGAGCACCATAGCCTCGTTGTGAGCAAGACAAGCGCAGTGCGTGTATGGTTTTAATATGTAATTCAGATGGTGAAAATATAATTTTCAATCTACCACAGCAATTTAAACGTTTTTGCACAGCAGCATTTCTTTGCAAGACGTTGTGCATACCCCAAAGGGAGGCATATTAGTTTTGAACTGTCCGTCTGTCAGTCCGTAAATCTGTCCGAAAACTTTAACAATGGCCATAACTTCCTTATAAGTAGACGGATTTGATTCATATTTGAACACAACATCCCTTAGCACCTTCCTACGGACCTGTATTTTTACCTTGACCCCTGAAAGCCTTTACCTTGAAGGTCAAATTGTCCAAAAACATTTAAGATTGGCCATAATGTCCTGGCATAATGTTTAGGCACAACACATCTTTGGACAAGGCCTTTCAACTATCCTATATTCTTTTGACCTTGACCCCTGAATGACCTTCACCTTGAAGGTCAAATTGTCCAAAAACTTAAAAATTGGTCATAACTTCCTTATTAGTATACGGACTCTACTCATATTTTGAAACAACACCCCTTTAGGCAAGACCTTCAAACTGATCTGTATTTTTTTACCTTGTACCGTGAATGACCTTCTAGAACATCCAAAAACTTTAACATTGGTCATAACTTCTTTATAAGTAAGTGGAATTAATTCATATTTGGTCACAATGCCCCTTTGGACAAGACCTTCCAACTGACCTATATTTATTTCACATTGACCTTGAATTACCTTCACATTAAAGATCTAATTGTCCAAAAACAAATAATCTATCTGGTCCATAAATCAAAGGACAAAGCACCACTTCAGGGGCATTGTCAACTTACCGTGATAGTTCTTGTTTTACATAACTTGGTCAGTCTTCAGCTCAGGATAAACACATGTATGTGTGTATCACACAGATTGTGAAATTGTTCAAATATTCATAAACACCCCGTGATGTTCATTCGTGCCACACTAGAGTATACGAAATAAAATACCTGATTTACATCCACTGATTAGTTCTTCTGTGAATCTGATGACTTGTGAATATGAAGAATAATTTTCAAAAAAAGAAAAAGAAGAACTATTGCAAAGAAAAACTATTGTACAAAAACGTTTTGATTGCTTTTGGTAGATTGAAAATTGTATTCTTGCCATTTGAATTACATATTTAAACCAGACAAGCACTGCGCTTGTCTTGCTCACAACGAGGTTATGGTGCTCACAACGAGGATTAAAGCAAACAAAAGTATATCTTCGTTTCTACGAAGACTTTCAGATAATAATTTACGCTGAAGACTTGTGGGTATCTGTTTTATGTTAGAATGCACAAAACGTCACCAGAATCGACGTTTTCAATGTTAAGTTAGGTCCAAAGAGAAGTTGTCTCCAGTTTTCCAGCTACCCCGAGTGACTGCGTCGCACGGTATTTCCATCAAATTGTCCACCAACAGGTAATATCTTTACATGTGCATACTCGGAAAACACATCGCTAGCTAACTGCATTCCGATATTTTTACATAAATGTCTGTAATCTTCAAAAATTATGAAAAACTCACCTCGTTTATCGTGTCACTCGTCATAGATGGGTGCTCACAACGAGGAACGGAAGTTGCTCACAACATTTTTACCGATGGACATTTTTCACTCGTTGTGAGTTAAACGGGCGTGCTAGTACTGGTGTAACTCTCCAGGAACGATGGTTAGGAAACTACCCGCCTATATGACTGAAATACTGTTGAGAAAAGGCGTAAAATGAAACAAACAAACAAACAAACAAATACGCGATAAGAATAAATTAGGTCATCAGTCGTATTTTATCAAATTGTAACCCAGGAAGTACATGTATATTTTGTTTCCAAAACCATCATATGACAGTCTGTATTTAATGCGTAAAAAGGGTATACACCTAAAGATTTACTGATTGCTATTTATACCACTGATTGTAAACATCCAAAAATAGCGAGAGCTGATATTTATTGAATATCTCAAGTATTTCGTTTTATAACAGTTATTAAGATGTATCTTACGAATTAAGCCCTTTTTAAAAGGAATAAATGTCCGATTTTAAAAATTATTACATCAATGGAAAGCTTGGGATCTTAGCTTTGTTTCAATATATACTTCAATACATCTTTTGACACCAATTTAAATCATCTGTTAAACCTAACGTATGTCAGAACATTTCACATATGATTTATACAGTGAGATAAGCACCCGAAAAACTACTGAAAAGAATAGCATGTGAAGTGTTTACCGATGAATTGGTCACGTGATAAATATCATCAATAAAAGGCGAATAAATCGGCGACAATATTAATCATTATTATCAGATCTATGTAAATATGTATTTTTCATGTCTTAAGTGTTCTTACTGTGCCCCTATGATAATGTGAGAGTGACGTTGCATTTTTGTGTACACAAGAGTCTTTATCTGAATAGGCAAAACAGGTGTTTTACAAAAGATAAAGTACAAGATAAATAATCAGAATTTTAAATGTCTTGATGGCAAAGTCATTGGGATGCAATGCAAATTAATGTTTTTACGAGTTCGTGTCTCACAAGTTGTTTATCTTTTCTTTCTTTTTGTTTCCCTTTTTGCTATTTTACAGAAGATGCAAATGGATTGGACAATAAAGATAGTTTTATTAAAATATCTAATAATTTAAATATACCGGTAATTATATTTTTATCCTGTGTAGTGTGAATTGTAGTGTGAAGTATGCAGTAATAGTACTTGTGCAGTGCACGAGCATTTTGTGCCAACTGCACTATTGTTCAAACAATTTGTGTACATGTATTCATTCAGTTTAGTATTCGGTAAGGTTGCACCATCTTGCTAGATATTACAGTTAAAAATAAAAAAATGTGATATGAGAAGTTAATAGAAATTAACACAACACTTAACGCTTATTTACGTCTAGATTCGTATTTTATTGTTTATATATAGAAATTATTTTTGAGAAAAAAAGTACAAGCTAGAAAATTAACTGACAACGTTACCTACTGTGTTACGCTGACAGTTGATCAATTTGTCAATATCTTGATTTATATAGCATGCCTGTGTGATATTATACAATTATTGACTAGTGAGCCATTGAATATGATGTGATATTCACCGGCAGATGACATATTGACCGAGGCGATAGCCGAGGTCAATATGACTTTCTGCCGGTGAATATCACATCATATTCAATGGTTCACTAGTCAATAATTGTTTTATTATAAGAATAGGCTAAGAAATTAAAAAAATCACAAAAGTGCAACCTTATAATTATACATGTACAAATTTTGCCTCGTTGAAGCGCGGGAAGAAAGACGCACGTGTTAGGCGTGCAACGACTACGCGAACGCTGCGCATACAAAAATAATTCAAGTTTATACTCATTATTGCGGTGTAACCCTTGAGTATGATAGTAAAGTATTGATATTTTAATCGAGAAATATGCCATAAAGAAAAAAAGCAACAATTATTTTTTAATTAACACGCGTAATTAACAGTCTACGGCGTATGATCATTGAATATGAGTCTCAATTTATTTTTTGACTGGGAAAAGCCAATTAAGCCAGTGAATATGATACTACACCCAGTAAATATGATTTTATAAAAAGTTCTGTTGACTACTTTTGGACCAATGAGATTGCAGCTATATTTAGATTATATAATAATATACAATTATTGACTAGTGAGCCATTGAATATGATGTGATATTCACCGGCAGATGACATATTGACCGAGGCGATAGCCGAGGTCAATATGACTTTCTGCGGGTGAATATCACATCATATTCAATGGTTCACTAGTCAATAATTGTTTTATTATATGAATAGGCTAATAAAATTTTAAAAAATCACAAAAGTACAACCTAATAATTTATACATGTACAAAATTTTTGCCTCGTTGAAGCGCGGAAAAAAGACGCACGTGTTAGGCGTGCAACGACTACTCGAACGCTGCGCATACAAAACTAATTCAAGTTTATACTCATCATTGCGGTGCAACCTTTTAGTATAATAATAAAGTAATGATATTTAATCGAGAAATATGCCATAAAGAACAAAAAGCAACAATTATTTTTTTTATTAACACGCGTAATTAATAGCCTACGGTGTATGATAATTGAATATGAGTCTCAATCTATTTTTAGACTGGGAAAATCCAATTCAGCCAGTGAATATGATACAACACCCAGTAAATATCGCCTCGGTCAATATGACTTTCTGCCGGTGAATATCACATCATATTCAATGGTTCACTAGTCAATAATTGTTTTATTATAAGAATAGGCTAAGAAATTAAAAAAATCACAAAAGTGCAACCTTATAATTATACATGTACAAATTTTGCCTCGTTGAAGCGCGGGAAGAAAGACGCACGTGTTAGGCGTGCAACGACTACGCGAACGCTGCGCATACAAAAATAATTCAAGTTTATACTCATTATTGCGGTGTAACCCTTAAGTATGATAGTAAAGTATTGATATTTTAATCGAGAAATATGCCATAAAGAAAAAAGCAACAATTATTTTTAAATTAACACGCGTAATTAAACAGTCTACGGCGTATGATCATTGAATATGAGTCTCAATTTATTTTTTGACTGGGAAAAGCCAATTCAGCCAGTGAATATGATACTACACCCAGTAAATATGATTTTATAAAAAGTTCTGTTGACTACTTTTGGACCAATGAGATTGCAGCTGTATTTAGATTATATAATAATATACAATTATTGACTAGTGAGCCATTGAATATGATGTGATATTCACCGGCAGATGACATATTGACCGAGGCGATAGCCGAGGTCAATATGACTTTCTGCGGGTGAATATCACATCATATTCAATGGTTCACTAGTCAATAATTGTTTTATTATATGAATAGGCTAATAAAATTTAAAAAATCACAAAAGTACAACCTAATAATTATACATGTACAAATTTTGCCTCGTTGAAGCGCGGAAAAAAAGACGCACGTGTTAGGCGTGCAACGACTACTCGAACGCTGCGCATACAAAACTAATTCAAGTTTATACTCATCATTGCGGTGTAACCTTTAAGTATTATAGTAAAGTATTGATATTTTAATCGAGAAATATGCCATAAAGAACAATTATTTTTTTATTAACACGCGTAATTAATAGCCTACGGTGTATGATCATTGAATATGAGTCTCAATCTATTTTTAGACTGGGAAAATCCAATTCAGCCAGTGAATATGATACAACACCCAGTAAATATGATTTTACAAGTAAAAAATTGCTGGGAAATGCAGCAATATGATTGTCACGGCGAAAAACAAAAAAAAACCAACCCCCACAAAAAACAACAACAAAAAACAGTTAAATATATTGATAAGGTATCTCCAAATAGCATTGTGTTGAATTGACATGTTAACTTGTTCAGAAGGTTTTAAAATATCATAATGTAACTTGTTACAAGAGCCATGTTTATGTAGTAGAGCAGAATAATTATCATTCTTGTGTACTGCATACCTCTTGAGTGAGATTTATCCACCTATGAAGGTTCATGTTGATATCTCAAAGGCTTTTGTAGTTATGCTCTGGACAAAGTATGAAAAATAACAAAGGGCAATAACTGAAAAATAATGCACGGTAGGTTAAATGTCTTGTGTGCTGCACTCCTCCTCAATGAGATCTATCCACCTAATAAGTTTCAAGTTGATACCTCTAACACCTTTTTGAGATAGGCTCCGGACAACAAGTATGAAAAATAACAAATGGCAATAACTAACAAAATATAAACGGTATCATTCTTGCGCACAACATTCCTCCCCAATAAGATCTATCCACCTATAAAGTTTCAAGTTGACATTTCAAAGACTTTTTCAGAGATATGCTATACTCAGGTGAAAAATTTAGTATGGAAAATAACAAAGGGCAATAACTCAAAAATTATGAAGGGTAGAGTTATCACTCTTTTGCACTGCATACCTCCTGAGTGAGATCTATCCACCTTTGAAGGTTCATGTAGATATCTCAAAGGCTTTTGTAGTTATACCCTGGACAAAATTAAGTATGAGAAAGAACAAAGGGCAATAACTGAAAAATAATGCACGGTTAGTTATCATTCTAGTGTGCTGCACTTCTCATCAAAAAGAGCTATCCACCTATGAAGTTTCAAGTTATTCTCCGGACAAAAAGTATGAAAATAACAAATGACAATAACTCAAAAATTATAAAGGGTAGAGATATCATTCTTTCGCACAACATTCATCCTCAAAAAGATCTATCTACCTATAAAGATTACATTGACATCTCAAAGTTTGTTTTTTTAGTTAATTTATGCTCCACTCAGGTGAAAAATTAAGTATGAAAAATAACAAAGGGCAATAACTCAAAATTTAGGAATGGTAGAGTTATCACTCTTGTGCATTGCACACCTCCTGAGTGAGATCTATCCACCTATGAAGTTTCATGTTGATATCTCAAAGGCTTTTTGAGTTATGCTGTGGACAAAAATTGAGTTTGAAGAATAACAAAGGGCAATAATGAAAAAATATGCAGCGTAGAGTTATCATTCTTGTGCACTGCACTTTTCCTAAATATGATTTATCCACCAATGAAGTTTCAAGTTGATACCTCCACCTATGAAGTTTCAAATTGATACTTTTTGATATATGCTCCGGACAAAAATGTAGAGGGACGGACGGAAGGACAGACGGACGGATGGAGACTAATTCTATATCCCCCACCGTCTTTTCGGCGGGGGGTAATAAAACATTTTCTTGCTCATTTCTAAAGGAAACTCAGAATTTTGCTCACAATAACGAGACATGAATTCTGAATGAAGTTTGATGTTGTGGTAAAAACTGATTTAAGGACCAAATTAAGTTATTTTACAACCTGGTATGGTGAATGTTTATTGTGAAACGCATATAGAAAAACCAAGTCTCATTTTAGAGAATTGCGCAAGAAAAATGAAATTATTCAACAACAAAAAAAAGACAATTTAAGTTCTTTATTGCAAATATAGAAACTTAGGAATGTAATGTTCAAAGACATTTTACACGTGAAAAGATTCACTCCGAGAGAGACATAGATCCGACATGAGAACACATTAGTCAAAATATGTCGTCCCTTCGTGTTTTCGCATTTTGAGGCGAAGACGCGAAAATATACGGATGGCGTAAATCAGCCACCATACATAATCCATTCAAGGCGAATTTCTCAAGCATGTCGAAAGGATGTCCGGAAATGTGTAAATATAAAACGCTGATATTTCGTGTGTTGATAAAAATACTGTTTAGATTCTATATGGTTTTGAAAAAAAAACTGTTTCTATGTAACTTTTCACGGAAATGGGCTGTACAATGATTGCGTAAAAACAATAAAATGTCGGCTGTAGAAATCGAAAGGCATTTTGTCACGTGACTTTTGCCCATGCTACCGAAAACTACCCATCACAATATCACGGCGTTGAGACGCCGTGAAATAATAGTTCTGTTGACTACTGTTTGGACCAATGAGCTTGCAGCTATATTTAGATCATATAATAAAAGATAATAAACATATTATGATAACTGTTTTACACTGTAACAGTGGACATGACCACCGCGTCACTAAATAATTATCCTAAACGGACTTAAGTTTATACACTTACGTTAAAAAACTTACAAGAAAAACACCGTATGCCTTTGGTTAAGTTATAATGGGTTTCCCTGCTCAACCAGGATGTACATGTATGTATCTAATCTGTATGGTGGCTGATTTAGTACGCTTTTGTGCGTCTAGTTTGCGCTATCGGCAACACGACAAAGCGCCAAACGGCGCATAGTGGGACTTTCATCTTGTCGTCCAGTTGCTAGCGACAACACGTCGAGGTTTCAAACGGCGCGTTGTGGCACTGTTGTCTTGTCTCTTGCAAAGCAAACCAAACGGCGCGTTGACGTGCGGAGCGTTGTCGCGATGACGCCATGTCGCTTGGCTTGTAAAAAATTCTGGTAACAAAGTGATCCCTCGGAAGCATTAATCACAACAAAATTAAAAGAGAATTGCAGACTCGGTTTGATTGAGTCTCGTTCATTGAACGCCGCCTTTCCTTGTTGATCTTGTTTATCATATTTTGATTGAGTCTGTACATGTTGGATAATGAATACGTGCAACATCCCTCACACCCCTAGCACCGGCTTGAGCGGTACTCAATTCTCAACACTTAATAGTGCTGGCATCAATGATCCCGAAGGACCAGAAAATATAACAACACTGCAGTGAAGAACGGGGCAACTTTTTACAGCTGCCACACAGCATTTGACACCTGCTGTTGTGAAGTATAAAAATTCTGGTAACAAAGTGATCCCTCGGAAGCATTAATCACAACAAAATTACAAGAGAATTGCAGACTCTGTTTGATTGAGTCTGTACATAAGGGATAATGAATACGTGCAACATCCCTCACGCCCCCTAGCACCGGCTTGAGCGGTACTCAATTCTCAACACTTAATAGTGCTGGCATCAATGATGCCGAAGGACCAGAAAATATAACAACACTGAAGTGAAGTACGGGGCAACTTTTTACGGCTGCCACACAGCACTTGACACTTGAGTTGTGTTTCAAATTGACTTTCTTTAGGGATTCTGTTTTTCTCTTTTTTATTTGCTTGTGGGAAGCGACACCCCGGGCGCTTTTTGGGTAGAAGAGCAGCGAAGGGGGAATAAATGTGAGCCCAATGCAATTAAGTCAATATCAGCTTGAGTATTATCGGAACTACATGTAATGGGTCGTCAAATCAAATTTCAGCTGGCATCAAATACACAGTTGCAAATCGATAAGTTATGGGCAACCGACTTCCCAGATATCAAGAGCTGTGGCAAAGGGATGTCACAGGAAGACTGTGGTGTATTTTCAGTAATGAAAGGTACAGTTGTTTAGGAAAACGGTCATTACAAATTGGGACTTAGTTACATTAGTTACAGAGATAGAATTTATTCTGAATGATAGACCGATAACCCAAATAAGTAGTGATCAAAGGGATCCAGAACCAAGTAAAAAATATGAAAAACAAGATCAACAAGGAAAGACGGCGTTCAATGAACGCAACCCCCATATGACCCAGCAACAAGAACCTAAACTTTTAATTCTGAGACCAAATGCTTCATTTCCACCAGGTTTATTTTAAGACATACCGCATGCTTAGTGTTCAACCCATTTACACTACGCTTTCTTCTTTTGATTACATCTGACGGACCAAGTGGGAGACTATATGATGGACAGTTCTTAAAGCCCTTTGGGACTGAATTGCCTTAATGATGGACAGTTCTTAAAATATGATAAACAAGATCAACAAGGAAAGGCGGCGTTCAATGAACGCAACCCCCACATGACCCAGCAACAAGAACCAATGGCAAGTAGCCCAGGCGGACCCCAAACAAAAACAGGACAGGGCAAAGACAGAGCACGGACAGGTTAATCATTAAATGATAATAATGTGTAACTGATTGGGAATTCAAAGAAAATAATAATAGGCCCACAAAGGGGAATGGGACAGGAGACCGGGGGAAGTGGGGTGTAATCAAAGAAATAAAAACTAGAGGCAATGGGGAAGATTGCCCTTAAAGCCCTTTGGGACTGAATTGCCTTAATGTTTGTCTTCTGTCTTGCTTCGTCGGGCCCTTGTAGGTGATTATATTGTTGCTCTGTCTTCCTTTAAGACATCGAGTACTTTTGTTATAGTCATTGGGTTTACTTTTATATGTTTCTACATGATCATTATGGTGTTTTACTTATTTAACCTTTTGTAACCATAACAACTGTTAGAATTTCACTTGGCGGGGATTCATTTTATTTACACTGTCTTGTTTATAGGAACATAGTGGGACTAAGAGCGAGGTTTGGTGCATCATTAACCGGTTTAAACTCCCCAGTAGTCATTATTATGCTGCTGACCGTTCCAAGGCGGCGCCCCTCTGTGTTCCTCAGATGTTTGTCTATGTTATTTTATACTGTTTTGGTGACACTTTTGCTTGTGTCTCTTGTTGTTTCTCGTCTACGGTAAGTATCTTCCCCTTTGTCCCTAGTTTTTATTTATTTTATTTATCCCCCCCTTCCCCTTGTCTCATGTCCCCCTTCCCTGTGCCTTTTGACTTTATGGGTCTAATATTAAATCATTTACTTGTTTTCTTTTAGTTCCTTATCAGTTACTATTTATTTATTCTTATGTAGTGGTTTGCCTGCCCGTGCTCTGCCTTATGCCCTGTCCTATTTTTCTTTGGGGTCCTCCTGGGCTCCTTGCCGCTGGCGCTTGTTGCTAAGTCGGCTGGGGGCTGCGTTCCCTGAACGCCACCTTTCCTTGTCGATCTTGTTATGCCACCGCAGCATCTGCGATGCGGTGGCATATAGCGATTCACTTGTGTGTTTGTGTGTGTGTGTGTGTGTGTGTGTTATATAGATTATATAGTGAACTTAACAAATCTTCTTGTGAAAAACCACTAGTTCAATTTCAACCAAACTTGGCAGGATTGTTTCTTGGGTAAAGGGCTTCCAAAGTTGTTCAAAAAATTTCATTCCATGCAGAAATCTGGTTGCCATGGCAACCAAAATGAATTATAAGAATAAATTTAAAAAATCTTCTTGTAAAGACCCAAAAGGCCTAGAGCTTAGATATTTTGCATAAGGCATTGTCTGGTAGACCTCTAACAAGATTGTTCAAATTATAGCCGAGGGGTCAAAATTGGCCCCGCCCCGGGGGTCATTGATTTTCACTATGTACATATAGTAAAAACTTAAAATACCTTCTTTTTAAAACCCAAAAGGCTTAGAGCTTAGATATTTTGCATATGGCATTGTCTGGTAGACCTCTACCCAGATTGTTCAAATTATAGCCCTGGGGTCAAAATCTGGCCCGCCCCAGGGGTCATTGGTTTTCCTTATATGTATATAGTAAAAACTTAAAAAAAATTCTTCTAGCAATTGACAAATGCTAGAGGTTAGATATTTTGCATGAAACATTGTGTTGTAAAACTCGAGCAAGATTGTTCAAATTATAGCCCTGGGGTCAAAATTGCCCCCGCCCTGGGGGTCATTGATTTCAATATATACATATAGTAAAAAATAAAAAAATCTTATTGTCTGAAGGTACAAGGCTTAGAGCTTTAATATTTGTTAAATAATATCATCTAAAGGTACTCTACCAAAGTTGTTCAAATTTTGCCTCTTGTGTCAAAATTAGCCCCGCCCCTGGGAGCCAGAGGTTTATCTTATATGTATATAGTTAAAACTTAAAAAATCATCTTCTCTAAATTTACAAAGGATAGAGTTAAGATATTTTGCATGAAACATTGTGTAGTGAACCTCTAGCAAGATTGTTCAAATTATAGCCCTGGGGTCAAAATTGGTTCCGCCCCGGGGGTCATTGATTTTCATTATGTACATACATATAGTGAAAAAAAATTGTCTGAAGGTTCAAGGCATAGAGCTTTGATGTTTGATATATAATATCATCTGTAGGTCCTCTACCAAAGTTGTTCAAATGTCAAAAATTGGCCCTGCCCGGGGGCAGTGCTTCTCATTATGTACACGTAGTAAAAACAGAAAATAAAACAAATGTTTTCTGAATGGGAGAAAGCTATAGCTTAGATATTTGACTTGAAATGTTGTTTGGTGGACCTGTATCAAAATTGTTATTAAACCCTTGGGTCAAAATTATGCCTTGCCCAAGGGAACAGTGACCTACTTTCTTGTCCTTTGATGTACAACAATGACATTTTGACCATGTGCACAGTTTTAGTTGTAAAATAGAACTTTGACCTAGATTTTGATGATGTGACCTACTTTCTTGTCCTTTGATGTACAGCTATGAAATTTGAACCATGCGGTGGCATAGCATTTTTCTCAAATGCAATCTTGTTTTTCATATTTTATTTGATAAGTCCAATGTTTATTGTAAGCGCTGGCGGAGACAGGTACAATATCTAGCGAACGTATTCCTACTTCAATAATGTTGAATCACCCTTAGGATATGTTGCCTGCTTTTTAAATTTGTCTTTTGACGTCTTATCTGTGATACGCAGGCTTCATAACCTCTGATCCCCTTTCAAAATTCCATTTTATTTAGTTCCGCCCATTGTTTTCTCGTTTAGGGCACACGCTTTTTATTACTTGGGGACCATACGCCGCTTTTCATGGAATGGCACGGAAGTGTCACATTGAAGGTTCCATGATAACCGCCGTATGAACACATCGTTCTGCGGATGTTTCTAAATTCAAAATTTATTTACTATTTCATGTGTAAATGTTGAATTCTGCTTGGGGGCGTGGACGGTAACTTGCACTTTCCAGTACTGTCCATGAACAGGCTCAATCAAACCGAGCCTGCAACATTTTCAATTATGCCGTGTTGGGCTTTCTTTAGAGATTTTATCTATTTTCTGGAAAAGATGCGAAGTTTTTTTTAAATAGTAACATTAATTATTGTAAAATACATTAACAGTTTTATGTTGAGATAGACAAAAAAGTAGCATAGTTCAGATTTTGTTGTAAAAGTTAATAATCTCATTCTGTAATTCTATCAGTTAATAAATTTGTTTACATTTATACTAGCAGCAGGGTTCCCACAGTAATTGTTAAGGATGAATTATATATGTAACTTGTTAATTTGTAAGTATGTTTGAATTGTTTGAATGTTGTTTTATTTGTTATTATTGAAAGCATACATGTTCACATGTTCATACTTTCAGATAACCGCTATATACATGATATACGCTATATACTCCTAAGGCTATGTGTTGTTTCTGGAATAAAGGTGGAAATATAGCACGTGCATTACATCTTTTTGTTGTCCAAACTTAGTGAAGCTGCCCATTACGGCTGTGTCGTAGTGTCTTTGTAATTTGATGAACAGTTGAAGTGAACACCCGTATTAACGTGTTCTCTCTGCCACCAACGTAATCAACAGTGGTTAATTACATTTATTGAACACTGTTCTACAGTTAACGAACAGCAGAAGTTGTTCGACAGTTATTGAACATCCGCTGTTCTACAGTAAGAAATAAATCAATGTATTTTGCACAGGTTTTACTGTTTCGTGCCTGGCTAGCATATTCAGCCGGAACTGGATTAAATATAGCCGGAGTAGCCGAAACAGCCGGACTAGATAAAATTGGCTGTTCCGGCTCTCTGGCTAACTTCACGAATAAATACATGAGTATATCAAACTTTTCATTAAATGTGAATGTATCTGGTGTTAAGAAACAAGAATGTATACCTAAAGAACCGACCCACCTAAATGTCTTTTCATAAACGTGAATATCTGACAGATTTATGGTGGCTGACTTGGTATGTATCTGTGCGTCTAGTTGGCGCTAGCGACAACACAACATTGCCGGACTTTCGTTTTGTCGTCGTGTCGCTTACGATACACGTCAAACGGCGCGTTGTCGTGCGGTGTGTTGTCGCGATGTCACATTGTCGCTCGGTTCAAATCAAAGAATTGGCTTACGCTCCGCACGTCAACGCGCCGTTTGGCTTGCTTTGCAAGAGACAAGACAACAGTGCGACAACGCGCCGTTTGAAACCTCGACGTGTTGTCGCTAGCAACAGGACGACAAGATGTAAGTCCCACAATTCGCCGTTTGGCGCTTTGTCGTGTTGCCGATAGCGCAAACTAGACGTACAAAAGCGTACTAAATCAGCCACCATACAGATTAGATACATACATGTACATCCTGGTTGAGCCATTTATTGTAACAGGGAAACCCATTATAACTTAACTAAAGGCATACGGTGTTTTCTTGTAAGTTTTTTAACGTAAGTGTATAAACTTAAGTCTGTTTAGGATAATTATTTAGTGACGCGGCGGTCATGTCCACTGTTACAGTGTAAAAAAGTTATCATATTATGTTTATTATCTTATATCACACAGGCATGCTATATAAATCAAGATATTGACAAATTGATCAACTGTCAGCGTAACACAGTAGGTAACGTTGTCAGTTAATTTTCTAGCTTGTACTTTTTTTTCTCAAAAATAATTTCTATATATAAACAATAAAATATGAATCTAGACGTAAATAAGCGTTAAGTGTTGTCACAGTGTTAATTTCTATTAACTTCTCATATCACATTTTTTATTTCCAAAAGTAATATCTAGCAAGTTGGTACAACCTTACCGAATACTAAACTGAATGAATACATGTACACAAATTGTTTGAACAATAGTTCAGTTGGCACAAAATGCTCGTGCACTGCACAAGTACTATTACTGCATACTTCACACTACAATTCACACTACACAGGATAAAAATATAATTACCGGTATATTTAAATTATTAGATATTTTAATAAAACTATCTTTATTGTCCAATCCATTTGCATCTTCTGTAAAATAGCAAAAAAAGGGAAACAAAAAGAAAGAAAAGATAAACAACTTGTGAGACTCGAACTCGTAAAAAACATTAATTTGCATTGCATCCCAATGACTTTACCATCTTTGCCATCAAGACATTTAAAATTCTGATTATTTATCTTGTACTTTATCCGCTTGTAAAACACCTGTTTTGCCTATTCAGATAAAGACTTTTGTGTTCACAAAAATGCAACGTCACTCTCACATTATCATAGGGGCACAGTAAGAATACTTAAGACATGAAAAATACATATTTACATAGATCTGATAATAATGATTAATATTGTCACCGATTTATTCGCCTTTTATTGATGATATTTATCACGTGACCAATTCATCGGTAAACACTTCACAGGCTATTCTTATCAGTAGTTTTTCGGGTGCTTATCTCACTGTATAAATCAAATGTGAACAATCGCAACTACTCGGCCCTTTCCGTCAGTCTTCGGATAAGGACCTCGAACACTATAGTATGAATACACAGAACGGATGCGGTATTCCGGTCTAACCTTCGCTTAGAAACTAAACATGTAAACAAATAGTAATTTAATGCTTGGAGTTGTTGACAAGTTTATTTCTAATATATGTAGCTTAAGTCCACCTAAAATAAGTGAATTCATAGGTACAAAAGCAAACAATACATTATTTATATATTTACTAATATGGCTGGAGAAACCGAAAGTACAAAAAACCAACCTGTTGACATTTAGTCGGATTTGTTTAAAATTGAACATCAGTGGGCATTTTTAAATTACAAATTGTTGTCAGACATATTTTCAAGCAGAAGAGCATTATATGTCATATATATACATTCGTTTTACATTATCTCTGTTTCTGTTTACATCTGTAAACCACGTGGTAGAACTACTTTCAATCCGTATTGTTTCCGAGGTTATTATAGATAATAGCCGAGGCAGTTCCGAATGCAAATGTGAAATGTTCTGACATACGTTAGGTTTAACAGTTGATTTAAATTGGTGTCAAAAGATGTATTAAAGTATATATTGAAACAAAGCTAAGATCCCAAGCTTTCCATTGATGTAATAATTTTTAAAATCGGACATTTATTCCTTTTAAAAAGGGCTTAATTCGTAAGATATATCGATTTTACTTGAAGATAACGGAAGCAAAACGCATTTTTAAATGGATATACCTCGGTTATTTACGTAGTTCATAACAAAAGTGTTTATGGGTGTATTTGTTTGGATTTATTAGATTGGTACCAGTTTATCTTTCCAAATTTTGATATACTGCAGGTAAGTCAAAATGTTATGATTTAGATTAAATCGTTTTTCTGTCTTTTTAATCAATTTTATTAGGGGACGTTATGTGCAAAGCTCTTCCGTCATTTAATGTGTTAAAACGTTGTATAGCATTTGTAGGCAGTCCGAATCACAGCATTTGATTTCTTGTAGTTGAAAAGTAAAATTATATATTACTATTATATCCTTGGGCAGTAAAATCAATTTATGCGAGTTGAAAAAATCAGCACCCGTGTATAAGGAACTATATGATTTTGGTCATGTTAAAGTAGACTACTTGTATAAACGAAGGCCTTATTTTTCAATGATCATTTTTTATAGTTCCTGTATAATGTTATGAAATAATTAATTCAAAATTTTCATGTTTGTTTCTATTTTGTGTATCTGCATTTAATGTCACGATTTATAAAAATAATAAAAAATAATAGAATAATTAAAAAGTTTAGGCAAAACTACTCTTAGTATATCCAGAAAAACGCTTTTGTGATTCTAATGGACAACATTAACCGTATAGTACCTGTGAACCTTTTATAGTAAAACATGTGGCTTGCACACATTATTTTGCATAATGTCATGTTCGATTTTTTTATCCAATATATTCAAATATAGTTAAAATTAAATGTTGGGAATTCAATCAAATAACTGATTCGAAATTATTATGTCTTGATAATAACATAATTAAGACATGATAGTAATACTTATAAATAAACATGTAATAATAAAGAAAATAATAATGACGATGATAATAAGTAATGAAGAAGAAGATAATTATAATAATTATTATTATGATAATAATAGAACAGTACAGAACAGAAACTTTATTTCATGGTTAAAGCATTAAAAGATTATCACCATATTACATAATTAAACAAATACAACATATACATAAATGACACATGACATGAACATATATAATTGCAAAATATGATTTATGTAATGTGATAATGTTTTATGAGATAAGAAATTTTTAAAAAGCATATGTATACATGTATATAATACACAAGAATTTGTCTATCTTAACCTAACATAATCAAATTAAGCTACAATATATTTTTCTGTTATGTTTGAGAAATTCGTAATGCCTATCAATAGAATCCACAAAAAAGAAAGCTTGCAGTTTTAATTGTGACAAATTTTTTAATGAATGGAAAAAACTTATGAACTTTACATAACCAGTATTTTAACATTTACTTCCCCTTCATTATTCATGATCAATATTAATAAAATTCATTTCTGTGTGATGAATGAATACGTTTACATATTTTGTACGTTTTTATATAAAGTAAATCCACACAAAACCGACAAAAAAGCAAAACAAACAAAACTCAACTTTATTATAAAGATGATTTTTGTCAAAACATTTTATCATGGTATATATCAGATATATTTAATTTGAGAAGATACAAATATAAATAAATAAATTAAAAGTATATGTATATATGTACAATTTCTTTTTCACATATAACTTAACAAATCTACATGATGAATACATACTGCGCATTTAACAGTTACAATAATACTTTTTTCATTTTTCTTTAAACAACAGAAAAAAAAAACAGAGAAAGAGAGCAAAGCTTACATGTCAGTATATTTTAACAAACTATCCCTCAATTTAAAAGCTTTATAATAGAATATAGCTAAACTGTTCAGTTCCTTCTTGCGACCAGTTTGCATTAATTAAATGAATTTAAACATACTTGTGTTGTAAAACAATAGTATTTTATACAATGTAATAATATAATATTATATATATAATAATGTATTGCTTGCTTCACTCAGAAAATCGGACATTTAAGGATAAAGTGAAATTCATCTTCTATATCATTCATATAACAAAAAGTGAGCTTTCGTTTATTCCTTGGTACATTATTATGTCTTCCTAACTTGATATTAAGTTTGTGTGAGGACAGTCTAATTTTAGCTAAATAATTTCATATTTAACATTTTCAATATATTTTATATATAACGATTGTTCAAATGTGATCTTATATTCCCTATATATAATATATCTAACAATGATGAGGATTGAATAACATCATTCCAACAACATATATAAATATCACGTAATCTATTCCTAGAAATAGGTACAAATAGCTTTATATTTACAGAATCGAGATAAAATCAGGCTTCATTAAATCCTGCTGACTGAAGAATGTTTTTAACTTTTGAAGCCTAGTTTGTTGAACAATTTACCACATCAACATCATATATAGTCTGATTTTATTGACCTGTCAATTATGAATACATTATAGCACTCATTTAAATATTCGATCCCACTTCGGTTTGTTCCGTGTAGTTTACGAGAATTAATGTGGAGTATATTGGTCATGTTTTGAAAGTCATGCAACCTTAATGTGGAGGCTTTCGTTAATTTACGATAGCACAGTGGGTAAAGAGAATGCCTGATAATTGAGAGGTCTGTGGTTCGATCCTTACTGATGACATTGTTTTAGGCCTACTCTTTCTTTATTTTTGCAGTATAATTAATAATTAATGGAACCGATTTGTAGTGTGTTTTACGGCATTGAAATGACAATTATTGATATTAATCCGTTTTAATTTTAAGCAGGAATTATTTGAACATGTTAAAAATTTAAAATTTAAAAATAGTATAGACTTTTTTAAGTAAAACATAATAAAAGAAAATGAACATAAAATAATAATCGCATACAGCTTCAATAATGTTGAAAGTAAAAAAAAGTAAAGAAAAAAACATGGACCAACGCGGTCTCGAACTTAAAACACGTATGGCACTTAGATTATAAACTCATGCTTTACCCTATTGCGCTATGACGCTCAGTACACTTAGTTCATTCATACAAATTAAATTAAATACCATCGTAAAGCGTACATCTCACGGAACTTACCGAAAATCTACCGAAGATTAATATATTGTGTGCATCGACCGTGTAATCAGTATGTATTTGACAGGTTAATAAAACCAAACAATATCTGGTTACACAATATTGTTCTCAATATACAATTATCTTTTTTTACCTGTATTTAACTTAAGAAAAAAATTCATCATACAAATATGCCTTTCAATGTAAAGAAAAACTCTCCCCAATTCTACATATAATGCCGGAGTATTTGTTGACTGTTTAACATTTAAAATAAACCTACCAATTTTTATGTACCCGTTCTGCATTCATAAACCCCCATACTTCACAGCAATATTTTACAAATAAAACATAGGCGTCAAAGATATTAAACATAATGTTAACTGGTACTTTGTAGTCACGTAACAATGAATATAATGATCTGAGCCCTTTGCCAGCTAACGTTTTTGTAGCTTGCATGAATGACCCTCACTCGGGAATACCACAACTAAGTAGTTAAATGAATTTACAACCTCGATTTCTTGCTTATTATAAAACCACTTATCTATATTACCAAGTCTACCACCTTTTCTGAATACAATTATTTTTGTCTTTTCAACATTTACCGTTAAATGTCAACAATTCGACAATAAACAATCAAGTGACTTCTGCAAACCGGACCTAGATTCTGAAATGATGGCGGTATCGTCAGCAAATAACAATAAATAACTTGATATTTGGTCGATATTAAGACCAAGTCAATATTTTCTTGCAGATGTAATTCTATATCATACAAGAACAGGGAGAAAAATAATGGAGAAGTGATCTCCCCTTGGAATACACCCATGTTACTATTAAAGCCATCAGATAACATTCCCAGATGTTTAACACACAATTTCACCTCATTATACATTGATCTTATAATTAACAGGAATTTGCCGTTAGTACCTAATTTTAAAAGTTTTTACCATAACCTTGTCCTATCAATACAGTCATATGCTTTTCTATAATCAACGAAACGACAGTACAATTTCTTTTTGTTTTCTATTTGCCTTTGTATCTGTGAATGCAAGATAAAAATAGGATCATATTGAAACAAAACTGGGCATTCGACAATACACAGTTGTCTTCAGCCCATGATTTAAGTCTTTCATTTAATATAATTGTAAACAAGTTAGAAAAACAGCTAGTAAGTGTTATTCCTCTATAATTGTTGGGATCTGAAATATTTCCCTTCTTATGCAAGGGAATAATTACACCTGGGAAATTTCTTCTTATCTAGTATATGGTTAAAGAACAAATTTAAACGATGAATTATTTGAGGGACAGATACTTTAAAATATTTACAGAGGATATTGTCTAATGAGGGCGTTTTGTTTGCTCCTAGCTGCTTGATAGCTTTCAAGATTTCCTCTTTTGTGATACGTTCATCTAGCGTCTCAAATGTGCTACTGTCATATATCCCCTCACCTAAATTATTGATTAAATCGTCATAGTCATAATTTTCTACTTCCTCGCTCTCCCCTGACATTAAATTGCAAAAAAATTCTTTAAAATCACTAACTGAAATATCTTTCCCACAAGCAGTAGCATTTGTAGTTTTGAATATTTTCCAAAATTCCCTTGGTGATTACCCGAGGCGTATTTATTTTATTACCCCGAACAAATACTGTGATGATCTGAATTTGTAAACTAAATCTAACTGTTACAAAAATAAACAAAGAGTAGCAATAATTAAACTGTCCTTACCTTGCAAGTTTTAAGTGTATAGTGGGCCTACTTGAGATGCTGTTTTTTTTAATTCTGTAAGTAAGTGATGATATCTACCAGTCGTAAACATACAATAAGATGTGTTTTATTTACGAAAAGAATACACTAACCCATTTATAAGGTTATGATCTGTGAAATGTGACCCTTTTGTATCCAGAATATTCTTCGCATGGTTTTTGACAAAGTGCATTCACAAATTAACGATGATATCCTAAAGATGTCTGTCCACCAACTCTATCTATAACGTTTTACTGGTAAATATTGATTAATCCTTAGTTGCATGCTTAAATCTTCTGCATGTTCCAGTTTGACACAAAATTATTCACATTACAATAACTTCCGTTGAAAACGGATGTTTACTTTTTGACTATTCAACAAAAAGATATTTTATACGCGAAAATACACTAGGGTGCAAAGAACAGTCATAGTTACTTTGGTGATGCCCTAGGCCCTATCGTTGAAAATAAGAATGAATCGAGAGAAAAATGGCGGCCATTTTATTTCGAAAATAGACCATATGACCATATTTTATACTGTTAAAAAATACTGTTACCTATGTAACAGTACAACATTTTTAGTCACGTGGTACTCTTGCATTAACAGTAAGAATTACTCCCAGAGGCCTATGGGAAATTAACATTACGAAAAAAGTGAGGGGGTAATAATAAACATTATTGCATAATGCGGCGATTTGTCTTTGATGTTCCTTAGCTGGTATCTGACCTGCGGTAGTCATTTATCGCAATCATTGATTTTTAAATCGATTGTATGATTACACTGTAATCATTATGTTATCGTTTATTTTGCCCAAAATTGATTAAATTAATTGTAATTAATCAATTAAAGCTTAAATTCAGTAATTATGATTACAATTTGATTGACATTGATTACTTTCAGATTTAACAGGAAACTATTTAAATTCATAGGATTTTACATGATACAGTTAAACTATTGTGTTCATTCTCTTGGTTAGATTTCAATTTCAAATATTTTATAATGTACAAAAATCACCTATCAAATAAAAATTTAATTATTCACAAAAAATAAATGTGATGTAACATTCAACCACTCTAAACTGTGGTTTCTTGCCTTATTTCATTACAATTACCAAATAATAACAGTATTTCATACCTTGAGATACATGTGTAATTACAAAGAGCTTTTAAACAGATCATAACAACAAATAGGTGTTGACGTTAATATCAGTGGACTCAAATTAAGAATAAAACAAAGAATTTGAACTGAATCTGTGGTCTTAATTTAAGTGGATATTCAGCAGGTGGTCTTAATTCTAGATCATGTAACTATTTATATAAAGAACCTGATAAAGAATGGTCTTAATAACAGGGTGGTCCTTATTCCAGGATGGTCTTAAGTAGGC
The DNA here is from genome assembly GCF_026571515.1 of Ruditapes philippinarum. NCBI lineage: Eukaryota > Metazoa > Mollusca > Bivalvia > Venerida > Veneridae > Ruditapes > Ruditapes philippinarum. The sequence goes on from NW_026865692.1 coordinate 308,700, forward strand.
ATTGTACTGTATGTTGAATGTAATCAATTATCACACAATTACTCTTTTAAAGTAATTGTAATTTAAGCAATTACAATAAAATCGAAATAATTGTAACTAAATCAATTAATGATCAATGTTATTGTCCCCAGGTCTGGTTGGTATACGCCAGGATCTGGATTTATTGATAATAACGCACATTGCGATATCATAGATAACACACACTTCTATAGAAAGATTGTGCAATATTTCAACTAAAGCACTTTTATGTTAAGTCCTTTGGTTCATGTATAACTGTGACTGTAGACAAAAAAAACAGGAGTCACTGGACTATTTCGAAATAAATAAATAATGAATGTTTTCAGAGTGGGGATAGGTAATGAGGTACTGGAAATAGGCCTTAAGTTAAGACACGGTTAAGTCTGGAGCATGGACGTAGTTTTAAGTAATTTGATCTTATGAAGCACAAGATATATAAACATTTTTCCTGCAATTTATTTTAAAATGTGATAAAAAGTCATAACCAAACGTCGGTAAAGGTAATACCAGCGCGTAATATCTTTACTGCTAGTTTACAGCAATAGACCATTCTTAATATTTTTGAGCTATTTTTAGAAAATGAACCAGAACGAGGCTTAAGTGGAAAGCTGATAAGCCAGTTTCAGCTGTAAGAAAACATGAGTGCATACAGTGAAATTGACTTATCTTTGGTTCCTGACATTAATTTCTCATTTTTGGCCTTTGGATACAGTACTTTTGAAACACGTTGGGCATTGCATTCGTTCGAATAGCTTCGCGCGCATACCATACGAGAGTTTGGTTATCATTGAAAGCCTTATAGCTACAGACTGATACATATGTTAGAAATATTAGAGAAAATAAGAATCAATCCGTAAATAGAAAAAGTCCAAATTCAAAAGTTTTTGGTTCTATAAGACAGACCCAGTGTCAGATTCAAACACTTGGTTAATATAGACTGTTTGCGAAATAATAACAGTGGGTTAAAAGAACCAGTTGCTCAAATCGGAAATCTGTTTATGACCCATGTTAGTAGTGATGTTCGACAAATAGTCCGTATTAGTGGACCAGTTTGATCTGACACTGAGAGGATCTTGTTTCTTCATAGACCAAAATTATTCTTCATCACTGTATACTATTTTAGTGAATCAGTGTTGATCAATTTAATTTTAAGGAACACCAACGTTGATAATCACCGATTTCTTCCCGCTAACTAAATGTAGGAGTTTCCTAGAAGTAATATGCACTAACTATCAGATAAGTGTTTTTCGTAGGGCAATCAATGCACCAATAAATAAATAAAAGTGTGTATACGAACTAACATGTGCAAAAAAGGATGACGGTGAATCGTCTTTACTGAATCGTTTGATTCCAAAATTTTCTATAACTCAGCTGAGTCTCAAGGTCTGACATCATTTTTCTGCCTCGTCAGTTCTAACTGAAGTCTTTCACATATCAGCCTCCTTGTTCTGTAGACGGCAAGCAATCGGTAGCTTGTCTCTGCACAATCTTTCTTTGTCTTCATTTCAAACACCAACTGAAAGATATATATTATACCAAAGCATATTACGTATTCAGTATGAATTCAAATTATTATTTTCTATAAGTACAATGTAGTAGTATACATTTATTAAACATAAATAAGCCTAACGGATATATGTATTTAATGACATGATAAAGATATGAGTTTAATCAGTGATGCTTTACAATACAAGATACTTTTCTAATGAGCATTTTCTTTTCAGTGGTCTTCATTGGAGTTGATTTATTCCGACCCAATTACAAAACTGACGGAATAGAGTTATTTTATTCAGTCTCTGTCTAGTGGTGGTGTCCAGTTTGTATTCCTCTAGTAGATTTTAAAATATTAGTTAACACACCACAGTAGATGCAGTTACCTAAATATACAACATACATTTAAAATTAGGAAGCTAATACGGTAATGTTCATATTATAGTCAGCTATTACTTTATTCTATAGTGTAGCGTAAATAATAAAACTGACAAATAAGATTAAAAGTAAAACATTCTTCCACTATTACATATCTTTGTGTCGCCTCTTCGAGTAGTGGCGTAGATATAGGGATCACTGCTCCGTCGTCTGTCTGTCGTCTGTCTGTGGCACAAAATCTACTCCTATATAAACATCTACTGGTGAACATTTCATCCAAATTTTTACAGGAATGATCAGTACCAAGTCTAGTTGTGCATATTGTCAGCATTTTCCGGTTCAATGATTTTTGTTATAATGGCCCTTTAATAATTTTTATTTTTAAAGTTTGTCCGGACTACTTCTCTTATGCCACTAACGCAATTTCAATAAAACTTTACAGGATTGATCTGTAGCTTAAGTCCTTGCGTATATTGCACGGGTTTTCCGGTTGAATGATTTTTGGCCGAGTTATGGCCCTTTGATAAAAAGGTGTTTTTTCTGTGTGTTGCCAAAGACACAAAAGCTTATCCGGACTACTCCTCATAAACTACTGGTGCAATTTTATCCAAACTGTCCTTGCGTATATTGCACGGGTTTTCCGGTTGAATGATTTTTGGCCGAGTTATGACCCTTTGATAAAAAGGTGTTTCTTTTTTGTGTGTTGCCAGATACACAAAAGCTTATCCGGACTACTCCTCATAAACTACTGGTGCAATTTTATCCAAACTGTACAGGAATGATCAGTACCAAGTGTAGTTGTGCACTGTCCGTCTGCCTGTCCGTCTGTCACAAAACTTGTCGCGACATGAAATTGGCCATTATGAGGCGACACATGTGATCGCTCTTGTTTTATTTACACAAAAGAAATTATTCTACTCATCAAATATTATTTTTAGACACTTACCTCAAACAATTGCCCTTCATCCCTTCTGATCTTAGTTATCCATTGTGTTTTTTAATCTGTATCCTTTGGAATATGATGAAAATGACTTTTAGAATCATATCTGCCGTCAGAATTACACATAGGCACACAACAATGATAATGAGAACATTTCTTACACACCCGACAGTGTGTCTATATAGTGAAATAAGTGTTGTCAGTGTGTTTACATTAATGCCAGTTAAGCCTTATTCTGATTCTGGAATTTCAGGTATGCATATAATTTGAGACGGGCCTATCAGGAACATCCACTATATTTCTGATTGGCTCTCACGTTTTGGGGTTTACAATAACAAAACTAAATATTCGGTAGGTTCCGAGGTAGTGAATATATTTTATTTGAAAAAAAAATCCTAATCAAGATTCTCATTTATACATCATGCAAATTAAGGAGAGCTGTCGTATATCACACTCGACATTGATGTGGAAATATCCCGGCATCCTATATTTCCATTTCGGCATCCTTCATTTAGTGTAGAGAAAGACCCTTGATGTCGCCCCAGACCATAATATTTCCACATAACAGTCTCGTCGCTATCTTAACAGGCCAAACAAAATAACATTTTATTGAGCTGCAACGCCTTAAACTGACTGTAGAGAAGTAAACCGTTATGCTTTCTAATCTACATAAGAAGGAAAAATTGTAAATGTCTTGCCTGATCAGACCATTATTATACATAATTATATAAAAATAAACATATTAAATTTTATTTTGGAAAAGTTGTTATTTAATAGAAATAAATATTAAAAGAACTATTAAACTCTCGAAGCAAAACTGGAAAAAAATGTGTGAATTATCGAGAGATTTGTAGTATCATTCTTTGTATAAGTAGTCTATTTTACACTCATTGATGTTAATAACTTCTTATCTCTCTAAACAAGGAAGTATTTTTTAATCGTGTACATTGATATTTTCTTTTCTTTGTCATTAAAATGTATAAACGAATTTTATGAAATGGCGCATATTTAGTGATGACGATATTACGCATCGAAAAAAAAAACATATTGAAATGTATATAATTTTTTTCAAGGGGGAATATTTTCGAATCATTAGTAAACACTTTATAAATTGCATTAAATTTTATTTAATTTCCATTAATTCTTCAGTTAAACTATTGTGTTCATTCTCTTGGTTAGATTTCAATTTCAAATATTTTATAATGTACAAAAATCACCTATCAAATAAAAATTTAATTATTCACAAAAAATAAATGTGATGTAACATTCAACCACTCTAAACTGTGGTTTCTTGCCTTATTTCATTACAATTACCAAATAATAACAACAGTATTCATACCTTGAGAATACATGTCTAATTACAAAGAGCTTTTTAAACAGATCATAACAACAAATAGGTGTTGAACTTAATATCAGTGGGACTCAAATTAGAATAACACAAAGAATTTGAACTGAATCTGTGGTCTTAATTTAAGTGGATATTCAGCAGGTGGCTTAATTCTAATCATGTTAACTATTTATATAAAGAACCTGAATAAAGAAGGTCTTAATAACAGGGTGGTCCTTATTCACAGATGGTCTTAAGTAGGATTGTACTGTATTTGAATGTAATACAAATTATCACAAACAATTTACTCTTTTAAAAGTAATTGTAATTTTAAGCAATTAAATAAAATCGAAATAATTGTAACTAAATCAATTAATGATCAATGTTATTGTCCCCAGTCTGGTTTTGGTATACGCCCAGGATCTGGATTTAAATTGATAATAACGCACATTGCGATATCATAGATAACACACACTTCTATAGAAAGATTGTGCAATATTTCAACTAAAGCCACTTTTATGTTAAGTCCTTTGGTTCATGTATAACTGTGACTGTAGACAGACAAAAAAACAGGAGTCACTGGACTATTTCGAAATAAATAAATAATGAATGTTTTCAGAGTGGGGATAGGTAATGAGGTACTGGAAATAGGCCTTAAGTTAAGACACGGTTAAGTCTGGAGCATGGACGTAGTTTTAAGTAAATTTGATCTTATGAAGCACAAGATATATAAACATTTTTCCTGCAATTTATTTTAAAATGTGATAAAAAGTCATAACCAAACGTCGGTAAAGGTAATACCAGCGCGTAATATCTTTACTGCTAGTTTACAGCAATAGACCATTCTTAATATTTTGCAGCTATTTTTAGAAAATGAACCAGAACGAGGCTTAAGTGGAAAGCTGATAAGCCAGTTTCAGCTGTAAGAAAACATGAGTGCATACAGTGAAATTGACTTATCTTTGGTTCCTGACATTAATTTCTCATTTGGCTTTGGATACAGTACTTTGAAACACTTGGGCATGCATTCGTCAATAGCTTCCCGATACCAAAGTGGTATCATGTCTAAAACCATATACAGAAAGTTAAAATAGAGAAAATAAGAATCCCTAAATAAAGTCCAACACGGCCAAATGGAAACTGTTAACCCATGTTAGTATTTTTCGACAAACAGTCGATATTGAACAGTTGAATCTGACACTGAGGTCTTGTTCTCATAGACCAAAACTTAATTTTCATCAGAACATAGACAGTTCATCAATTAATAACACGTTCCGATTTCTTCCCGCTAACCTAAATGTAGGAGTTTCCTGGTAATATGCACTAACTATAGTATTTGCGTTAGGGTCAATGCACCAATAAAATAAATAAAAGTGTGTATACGAAGTAATCATGTGCAAAAAAGGATGAGTGAATCGTCTTTACTGAATCGTTTGATTCCAAAATTTTCTAAACTCAGCTGAGTCTCAAGGTCTTGACATCATTTTTTTGCCTCGTCCAGTTCTAACTGAAGTCTTTCAATATCACTATCCTCCTTTGTTTCTGTAGACGGCAAGCAATCGGTACTTGTTGCACAATCTTCTTTGTCTTCATTTAAACACAACTGAAAGATATATATTATACCAAAGCATATTACGTATTCAGTATGAATTCAAATTATTATTTTCTATAAGTACAATGTAGTAGTATACATTTATTAAACATAAATAAGCCTAACGGATATATGTATTTTAATGACATGATAAAGATATGAGTTTAATCAGTGACTTTACAATAAGATACCTTTCAATGAGCATTTTCTTTTCAGTGGTCTTCTTGGAGTTGTTTATTCGACCCAATTAAAAACTGACGGAATAGAGTTATTTTTCAGTCTCTGTCTATGTGGTGTCCAGTTGTATTCCTCAGTTTTAAAATATTAGAACACACCACAGTAGATGCAGTTACCTAAATATACAACATACATTTAAAATTAGGAATAATACGGTAATTTCATTTCAGTCAGCTTTATTTATCTATTTGTAGCGTAAATATGAACTGACAATAATTAAAAGAAAACAATTCTCCCACTATTACATTTTTGTGTCGCCTCTTCGAGTAGTGGCGACATATAGGGATCACTGCTCCGTCGTCTGTCTGTCCGTCTGTCTGTCACAAAACTACTCCTCATAAACTACTGGTGAAATTTCATCCAAACTTTACAGGAATGATCAGTACCAAGTCTAGTTGTGCATATTGTCAGCATTTTCCGGTTCAATGATTTTTGTTATAATGGCCCTTTAATAATTTTTATTTTTAAAGTTTGTCCGGACTACTTCTCTTATGCCACTAACGCAATTTCAATAAAACTTTACAGGATTGATCTGTAGCTTAAGTCCTTGTCGTATAAAATTGCACGGGTTTCCGGGTTGAAATTTTTGGCCGAGTTATGGGCCCTTTATAAAAAAGGTGTTTTTTTCTGGTGTTTGCCGAAAAGACACAAAAGCTTATCCGGACTACTCCTCATAAACTACTGGTGCAATTTAAAATCCAAACTGTCCTTGCTATATTGCACGGGTTTTCCGGTTGAATGATTTTGGCGAGTTATGACCCTTTGATAAAAAAGGTGTTTCTTTTTTGTGTGTTGCCAGATACACAAAGCTTATCCGGACTACTCTCATAAACTACTGGTGCAATTTTATCCAAACTTACAGGAATGATCAGTACCCAAGTGTAGTTGTGCACTGTCCGTCTGCCTGTCCGTCTGTCACAAAACTTGTCGCACATGAAATTGGCATTATGAGGCGACACATGTGACGCTCTGTTTTATTTACACAAAAGAAATTTATTCTACTCATCAAATATTATTTTTAGACACTTACCTCAAACAATTGCCCTTTTCATCCCTTCTGATTTAGTTTCCATTGTGTTTTTTTAATCTGTATCCTTTGGAATATGATGAAAAGACTTTAGAATCATATCTGCCGTCAGAATTACACATAGCACACAACAATAATGAGAAACATTTCTTACACACCCGACAGTGTGTCTATTATTAGTGAAATAAGTGTTTTCAGTGTGTTTTACATTAATGCCAGTTAAGCCTTATTCTGATTCTGGAATTTCAGGTATGCATATAATTTGAGACGGCCTATCAGGAACATCCACTATATTTCTGATTGGCTCTCACGTTTTGGGGTTTACAATAACAAAACTAAATATTTTCGGTAGGTTCCGAGTACGTGAATATATTTTATTGAAAAAAAAAATTCCTAATCAAGATTCCTCATTTTATACATCATGCAAATTAGGAGAGCTGTCGTATATCACACTCGACATTGATGTGGAAATACCCGGCATCCTATATTTCCATTTCGGCATCCTTCATTTAGTGTAGAGAAAGACCCTTGATGTCGCCCCAGACCATAATATTTCCACATAACAGTCTCGTCGCTATCTTAACAGGCCAAACAAAATAACATTTTATTGAGCTGCAACGCCTTAAACTGACTGTAGAGAAAAGTAAACCGTTATGCTTTCTAATCTACATAAGAAGGAAAAATTGTAAATGTCTTGCCTGATCAGACCATTATTATACATAATTATATAAAAATAAACATATTAAATTTTATTTTGGAAAAGTTGTTATTTAATAGAAATAAATATTAAAAGAACTATTAAACTCTCGAAGCAAAACTGGAAAAAAATGTGTGAATTATCGAGAGATTTGTAGTATCATTCTTTGTATAAGTAGTCTATTTTACACTCATTGATGTTAATAACTTCTTATCTCTCTAAACAAGGAAGTATTTTTTAATCGTGTACATTGATATTTTCTTTTCTTTGTCATTAAAATGTATAAACGAATTTTATGAAATGGCGCATATTTAGTGATGACGATATTACGCATCGAAAAAAAAAACATATTGAAATGTATATAATTTTTTTCAAGGGGGAATATTTTCGAATCATTAGTAAACACTTTATAAATTGCATTAAATTTTATTTAATTTCCATTAATTCTTCAGAAAACAAATTTATTATCAACACCAGAAAGGAATAAATACAACTGGTTCTTACAAACGATATATAAAAATGAACATAAAAAATCATAGGTACAACTAACTTTCCCGTTTACCAGTGTTTATTTAGTGATATCATAGGTACTTTGACTATTTGTTTCAATCAAATTATATTTAGAAATATCTACATCGACCATACTCTCCATTTTTGGATCCAAGTATTTGTAAAATCAATTCCTTCAGACAAACATAACTTATTTATAATCAAACAATATTTTAACCTTGTTTTAAAAAACGACAACCACATATATAGGTGTCAATAAGGCATCAAAAAAAAAAGAAGAAAAAAAAATCAGAATGGGCACCCAAAAACATTGGAAATTTCAATTTACACGAATAACATTAATAATGAATCAAAGTCATTTAATGAAACAAACACGACCTTGAAAAATACTTCTAATAACGTCTTTTTTTATAAATATACATTTAAGGAAACAGACTGTCTCAAATCATCACTTTCTCTAGTATAAAGGTCTTTATCGGTTTTCCAACGACCATGATTCTTGATAAGCCTATCTGGCTGCAGCTGTTGCTGCCCCTTACCTTAATGAATGGAGACCAAATTTCGACCTGTCTAACCCTAAAAGAGACATATGAATCAAAACTAATTCTCTCGCCGCTTTTGTCAACGATATGAGATTTCCTTCCCTTAGCTTGTATGTTTTTGATTAATTACAAAAAATAAAATTCTTCTGAACTGCCAGAGATGCCCGATAAAAGCAACTGTTTTTTCAGAGCTTTTACTGGACAAGGATCATTTTTAGTTTAACTGACCAGAATTGTTTGACCTTTTTGCAGTAGGTCAGTTTTTGACTCACGGATAATGATTTCGATATGATTTCGATTGAGAATAATATCGTTTTTTTTTAAGAAGTTACTTCGTTAAATCTCCAGAAAAACTTTATAAAGTAATTGTCACGAATCTGTAACCTAGGAGACAAATTAACTAAGTACTAATTACAAGGATTGTGGAATTCTGCTAATTTATGCGCATGGGAAATTTCATATAGCTCGCTGGTAATTTTATACAAAGTATTATCTCTCTCCATACAAGAAAGATAGAGAGAAACGTGATAACCAGAGGTACGAATGGGTGTGAAATTTATACTTGTTACATTATTTGTGAAAATGTTTAGAATAATGTTCATAAGACTTTATAGTATATTAAGCTTTAGATTTTAAAGAACACTTCTCTTCTTAAGGCTTCCATGTGCTGCACAGAGATCCGGATGAATGTAGACAGCATTGATTTCTTTCCAAAGTCCCATTTTTAAGAACATCTGTGAAATCATTAACCTTTTACCACATTAGCATATTATGAAAAATGGCCGTTTTCATTGAAAAAACTCCTGTTACAAGTTCAAACTGCTATGAAACCATGAAAATTCTTTAAAATTTCTCATTATCGTGGCAACGGGGAACGTCTAAAAACTGCCAAAACTCACCAAAACTGATTTCAAAGTGCTGCAACTTCTCAAATAATTGAAATAGAGTTAAAGGCTTTTCAGCGTTGGTTATACACGTGAACTTAAAATCAAACTGAGGCCATTTTAGTCTGTCACATGTCCACAATTTTCTTGGCGATTCAGGAGGCTTCCGCCACCTTCAAGTCCCGAAAATGTCGACAGGAATACAAAATTTATCGTCAGCAACTACTTCTTAGCTGCGAAGAATAATAAGATTAAGATTAAACTCATACTGAATACAATTAGCTTCTTTCTTGAACTTGACTGAATGAGTATAATGCAATTTGAAATTCAAATGTTAAATTCAAGTCCTTTTTAAAGTCCTTAGAAGATTTCTAAAAAAGAAAAAAGTTTCAATTGCTTTCCTCCAGGTTCTGAATGGCTAGCTCTATCGCCTGTCTCCTCCAAATTGTCAATATGGTGAACGCTCAATATGGATGCTCGAGCTATCTTCCATGATTTAACTAAACAGTTTAGTGTTTCTGTCTATATCTGACCTCAAAGAGACTATTACACCTTACAACACGGTTTTTATATAAACTGCTACCCGTTAGAATTACCATATTTAGTAATTTTGATGCAAAACATGACTCCAGTTATAACATAGAGCTTAAATAGATAAATAAATCGGTTTCACAATATCATCAGGAGGATAATGAAAATATTAATGTTTATTATTTTGAACCAATAATCAAGTAACATTTGAAAATAAAGGGTTATTATTTGGTTTAAACATTGATAAGTAAACTGATTTTTGTTGGTTACTGTTTCACTTTTTTATTCTCTTATTTTTGAATAGAGTATCGATTGAAGTGAATAAAGTTAAGAATCTTACATCCAACTTAGATTACAACAATAATTTGAATTTTCATCACGTATGTAGTAATCAAGGAAGTAAGATAAACATTTATTTATTGAGAAAGGTTTAACTCTTTTGTTGCCCATTTTTCAGAACAATTACAAGAAAGACAGCAATGTTAGATCACTAGAAGTTACTGGATTAATGTAAATGGCTTCTAAGGAAAACATATACTTTCTACGTTCCTTTTTACTGCTTATTGAAGGTGGCTTATATATTTCAAAAGAAATTCTAACTAGAGAATGTCAAAAGCCTGATACTGACCTAGATGAATTGCTACAAAAAAATAAACAGAAACTTAAACATTCATTTCACGTTAATCAATACAGGAAATTGTATCCGGAGTCTGATAAAACTGATATCAAGAATTGGGACTTGCAGCTGTCAGTTGGTGTTTTGATAAATGTGTTTGGGAGAGACCTTAAATCGGGTGAAAAGGTCAAGCTTAAACTGTTAAGAGATTTAAGAAATGATATTTATATGCACTGCACTACTGCTGCTCTAGATGAAAGCAAATATGAAGACATAGTAGAAGACTTAGGTGACATCATTACAACATTAGCGTCAACGTTTGATATATCAGTACAACAACGTTGTTCTAACTGCATCAAGCAGTTTACTTCCGGACCATTAGATGGTAGTATAACCTTTTTAATACTTTAACACTCGGGGGAAATTTCAGAAAATTCTAAACTCTTTTATTACAAACCAGCCAAAATTGAACAAGTCAGCATCTTTATTTGTTGCCCGCACTTACAAACTACATAATAAAAATATAACTTTAACAGACATTCTTTATTTTCTCATAAATTACTCACAACTTTAATAGAACGTGTTGGTAATTTTCTGAAATTTGATTGAAAATAAGGTAAATTGTATTATCTAAATATTCTGATACTCATCAATTTTCAACTATCTCTAGCAAAATAGTAGCTATTTGGACGCTCGTGAAATGAAAATATGTTAAAAATATCCAAACAGATAAAAGGCAACAAGGTTGAAAATTGAAATGTACTTAGCATGGCTAGGTTAAATTATTATATCACAACGTTTGACTTCTTTTTCAAATTATTTTTTTTTTAAAAGAAACGCACATTAAATGAATGCAAAATTATTATAATAAGAAGTATCTATCACCATTTGATTAGGAATATCTCTTCAATACATCAAGTACATGTAGTTACTTTCAAGCTGTTAAATCATAATAAGATTGATTTGAAATCTTTAAGGATGTTATATTTATTTCTGATATAGTTGTAAGTTTTATATTCTATCCTTTTTGCAGCCGTAAGACCATCTTTACAGACCTTGAATGGGTTTAGCCAGTCGTATCAAAGGACGTTCCAAGGTATATAAAATGAATTTGTATATTGCTTTTTTTGTTTTCACAACACAATGAAATCTGCCTTAACTTCGAAATATTTTATACGATATGATTCGTTTTACACTGTCAGCGAATGACTTGCTTTGATTTTATTTGATCTTGCCAATGGCAAATATACTTACCTTTATAAACTCGTCGAGATGTTGGAGGTAGCCGCCTTACTGTTATAAATGAATTATGTTCAGTTCAATTAATAATACATTTTTGCATTATTTTACTTTTTAAATTCCATCGCTGGTAGTAGTTTCAAAGGTTGTAAATCGAAAATCTTTAAAAGTCAGTTATTAGATTCCAAGTTTTAATTGACATCTTATGACAATTTATGATTTTATAGAAAGGTTACTTTTGTTATGATATATACAGTTGGTGTGCAAACAGAATTGGTTATCTGTGGTCCTTCTTCAAACTGGATAACTCTTTGTGAACAAACTCTTGAGACAATATTCAATCATGCTGAAAGCATGGCAAGTGAAGATGGTGGATTTCAAGAAATCCAAGAAAATGTTAAAAGAATGCTTAGCTATTTGGAAAGCAATAAAGCTGCTGTATTCAAAGGATGCGAAAGAAAATGCATTATCCTGTTTTTTGAGTGCAAGGACTATGAAAGTTTCCTGAACTTTCTTCATAAGGTAGAATGTCAGGAATACACATGCTATTTAGGGGACTTATCGAGTTCCCTTCATAGCTTCTTTAAGCCAAGAAATCCGATATCTATCACATCCAAAGTAACATCAGAAAGTTTGCAATCGGTATTGATTGATATTATTAGTAAGTACATTAAAGCTTACAATCATCTTGTACTAATCTTACAATCGTTTATTTTCTATACTTGTAATGTAGACAAAAACGTAGACTTTAATGTCATATAAATGTTACACAGTTAATCCATTCTTTTTGTGCAGTAAAATGCAACATATTATTACTGTAACTAACGTTTTAGATATACATGTAACTTTATGGATTAAATGTATGTTGCAAGTTTTTTGCCTTGTCCCTTTTAAAGTAGCCCCTGTAATGAATTTAATTTTTAAATACATAATAAAAAACTGATAAAATGGAATTGCTTTTTGTAAAAATAATGTTTTGTTCTTGTTTATTAAACACTTTATTTTTGAAGAAAGTCTATCTAATGAAAAGGAAGAACAACGCCAAGTTGTTGAAATATCATCTGAAGAAAGTATCCATGACAACATGGCAATGGCATCACGTGATGTTAATAAAGAAACGAAGCCGATTAAACAAAGCGAAACCACTCTGTTGTTGCATCTGGAATTAATACATTGGGAAGCTTTACCAAAAATGCTACAATCATTCCAAGGAAAGCAATTTTCAGATAGCTTGACGAAGGTTGCAGGCTCACTTTCACATCATTATGGGGGCGAAATTACTCTCAAAGCATCTATGAATGTCGGTGCTGTACTGGAGGCTTTAGAAGAATCAGGTTTGAATATTACTTACATTTCAATTAAAAATATGAAAACATTTGCCTAATTCGATAGTATAATAGCAAAGATATAAGAATAACATAAATTTATTTTGAACATTCAAAGATTATCTATCAAATTGATATAATGTGAAAATCAGGTTACATTGTTTGTTTCAAATGAGTAATTGGTTTTGATTTTAAAGTGTCCAATGAAGTTACAGTAGATAGTCTTAGAGCGACTAAAAAGTCGGAGAGCATCTATGCGAAGATACCAAAAGAGAACGATTTTCCCTTATTGCCAGGTACGTACATTTAGATTTAATTTTGTGTTATAATTGACTGAAATAAGAAAATATAATGTGTTAATCAAGTGATGGTAAATATACAAATTTTATATCTCCTTTTTATTTAGGGTATATGGACTTTGAGAAACCAAACATGCTGATAAGTAAAATCTCAGTGTTTCGGTTTAGTCTATATGTATCTGTTTGACCTTGAATATGTCAAAAACATCAATTATATATCCTTCTGTCAGTTATTGGTCAGTTTTCTTTCCTTCGACGTCTGATATTCTGAATTGTCAAGTATGTTTCATTTTGTTAATCGAGGAAGAATGTAATGATTTGTCAATCCTTCATAAATAAGACATGTTGTTTAAATAAGTCTATTTCGTATTCTTATTCTTGTATTTGACATAAAATTATGTTGATTAGTACAGTTTCAAACCAACTGTTTTGCATGAATTATGCAAAATTATTAGGTTTCTTCATTCCTGTTATACATCGATTGTAAGATTGTAAGTTCCAAAAAGCAATATTTGTAAAGATATTACCGAACTTACATTTCATGTAAATAAAGGGGGGTAATTACAAATGTATTTTCTATAAAGTCTAAGTCACATCTTTTAATAAAGAAATGAATGCATATTTTTTAATGATTACATACAATGTTGTCAAATATGTGCTGTACATATTTTACATATTCTTCGATGTTTGAAAATTGTGGCGTGAGGGATGTTGCATTTATTCATTATCCCTCATGTACAGACTCAATCAAACCAAGTCTGCAATTCTTATGTAATTTTTGTTGTGATAAATGCTTCCGAGGGATCACTTTGTTTGAAGCAATATATAACAGCCTTTAAGAATTGCTTTTTTGAAAAACTCCAAAATAATACATGTACGAGAAAGATTAAACAAATAATGGATAAATGTAAAAATTTGATTTAAGGGTGAAATATTAAAAAATAATGGATGTAAGTTGAAATATGATTAAGTTGAGGTTAATTAAGTGAAAATTAATTGACTCATGGAAACAGTTTAATATAACTGTAGATTAAAAATAGTTTGAGACTGAACTTTAAAAATGGAAGTTAGAAATAATAATAGGTCTACGTTGTTGCTTAAAATACACGTGTACATCAGTTGTTTGTTACAATAATTCAGAAGAGGAAATGAAGGACTATATAGCATAAAGGTCATAAATGCGTAGCCAATTTGATATATGTATTTATAACATTAGAGTAATGCGTATATAATTTGCATATTGGGTTTTGTAAACGTCGGCTATCCGGACATGCATTATAAAGTCTAGATTTTAATATCAGTCATTTTAAGAAATCATTCATATTCATTTGTCTAAGTAAATTTTGCTCATTTTAGGATATGTTTACAATACAAAATATTTGAAGCATATTATCTGCACTCGTTCGATAGTAAAATCAAACATTTTTTGTTGCAAGCCGTAATCATGCTAAAACCCAGACATCTGGTACTACAATGCACCCACCCCGCCCAAAGGTTCGAAGGGAATTATTTATGAGAAAAATATTTTAATTTGTCAAGTTGTGATAAGAATTAGGTATTAAAATAGATAAATACAGAATCCCTAAAGAAAGCCCAACACGGCAAAATTGAAAATGTTGCAGGCTCGGTTTGATTGAGCCTGTTCATGGACGGTACTTGAAAGTGCAAGTTACCGTCCACGCCCCCTAGCACCGGCTTAAGCAGAATTCAACATTTAAACATGAAATAGTAAAATTTTGAATATAGAAACATCCGCAGATGTGTTCATACGGCGGTTATCATGGAACCTTCAATGTGACACTTCCGTGCCATTCCATGAAAAGCGGCGTATGGTCCCCAAGTAATAAAAAGCTTGTGCCCTAAACGAGAAAACAATGGGCGGAACTAAATAAAATGGAATTTTGATAGGGGATCAGAGGTTATGAAGCCTGCGTATCACAGATAAGACGTCAAAAGACAAATTTAAAAAGCATATAATCATAAAGTTGTTAAAAGTTGTTTAATTTGTCAAGTTGTGATAATGATTTAGTAGTTAAACATATAAACATAAAGTTGGCCAACATCTTTAGGATAATTGAATGATACAGATTTTGATGACTTTGAGAAATAAATTCATTTCTGCTAAATAAATAACGACAAAACGTAATCAAAGCTCTTTTTTCATTCAAATATTTTCAGACAACTTATGCCTTTTTATCGGTATGGTAAAATAGTAGTTATCGAGCTGTTATTTTTCAAAAAGATAAGTCAACATTTGCAATACATTCAGACGTACACGATTATTATATGTGATTTATTTTATGTAACATGTTTGACATGCTTGATGCGGAAATGTTAAGACAAAATGTACAATTCATATAACTATGGAAATTATGAATACTAACAAAATCCAGATCAACTGAATTAGAGATTATTTGACAACTTTAATTGGCAAATATATTTCTAAAATGAAAAAAAAAGGTTTACGGATATATAATATTGACTCGATTGAATTCTTTTAATGTTGGCATATACAATATAGTTGCTTAAGTTCGACATATACTTATATAGCAATTAAATAGCTTACTCATATAAGCGAGTCTTCAGTGTCTGGTTGAATTAGAACCAACATCATTGAATGACGCGCAATTTAAAGTCACTGACACGACTGTCACGGGAGCCGCTGACAAGGCATGTACTGATAAAAACTAAAATAAAGCAGAACGTTAATAATACGTATATTTGTTACTGGCTTGTCCAACATTGGTTTAGGGCCTTATATCTACCAAATAATTTCCATAACATGATACCGGTAAATATGATGTTTAATGTGTTTTCAATGTATCAAATGTAATTTTTTTATTTTGCCTTATACATGCATTTATAAATCCGTTTCCTATATTTATAAGTGATTAAATAACAGTTCGACATGACCTAACAAATAGTAAATATAAAACAATTTCCATTGCATACATATACCTTCCTCTTAAGCATACAAAAGCTAATCTTTCTTTTGTTTTAAAATATGGACCACGTTTTAATTCAATAGCATGACCTTTTGCCTTTCGAGTATACATAAAGATTGTTTGTACAAAATTTACATCTAACGTCGTTTTTTAAGTCAGGATAAAATGTAAATATCCCACATGACGCAATATTTTCGACCAAAAGAGGTTTAATTTTGATCGCTGATTAATAAAACATTTTTGTTATCTACACATAAAAAATAATCGAACAGCTAAAACTAGATACTGTGTGTTTTTTGCAAGGTATTTTCACACCAAAAACCTTTGGAAAATAATCTTAAGTGTTTTTGTCTATTAAAAATTAACATTTATTCTAATATAAATATTTCACCCGATGCTGCTTAGATTGTATTCAAACACATGAACGTCTACCTTTTCTTAAAGAAATTGTTATCTGAATGACCTGTATTTATTTCCTAATTGAGGCGACAAGACCCCAGACAAAATACCTTGCTTAAGTATAAATAAATACAAGTATTGTATATTATAGTTTCTTACGACTTTAAAAGAGTTTGACAGCTAAACTCATTTACAGAATGAAAATGACGACATAATAATTAAGTATATGTGCGAAACTCTTTGCAGGAACTCTGGAAGAAGGAGAAGCATATTTAGTAACTGACCAAAAGGAGCTGGAAGACGGAAAAACCAGTAACATGGAAACGGAATCAGAAGATTCGGAATATAACAATCCTGGTGAGATTAATGAAATAATGATTAATTTATGAATTCAGAAGTCGTAGTTCGGCTATGAAGTAAAATATTTAGTTCTTGAATATAACACACTTGGTAAGGCAATGAAAATCCGATGTTCGGTGAGAATCTTTATAGAATAATTGAATTAATAATTAAGTTTAAGTTGGTATATTCTAATTTGAGTGGGCAATAAAATCAAAGATTTAGGGATATGACTTAGTAAGTGATTCTTTTGTTTAGAAAGGTATATTACAATGTTGGTCATTGTCGATGAAAATATGAAAATATGGTCATAACATAAATGGTAATAATATGAGAGCAATGCTTATACAAATTTTCATGCATTGGGTTTTGTAAACGTCGACATTGTATCCGGAAATGTATCTTGCATTAATAAATTCAAGAGATGTAATATCAGTCATTTTGCAAAATCATTCGGACTTTTATAAGTTTGAGTTAATTTTGCTCATATTAGATAATTATGTTAACAACAAATATATCAAGCAAATTAACTTGGGCACGTTCTATAGTTTAACATTTTCGTTATTTCGTTATTTTTATTAATACACTAGCCGTAAATTCATACTAGAACACAGACACTTGGCGGCCATTTTATCAACATTCTACGACACGTTGTTCAACTGCCCCAGGAACTTAGAATGTTTTACCCCCTTTGGCAATCGTTCGTTAAAAAATATTTTTGAGAATAAATAAGTCAAGTTTTGTGAAGAATTATGTAGTAAAACATGCTAGTCTACAGTTTGTGAAAGCCTTTAGAGTTGTGGTTTTTTAAACATTTTGAAAAGTTTTAAAATAAGAATATTCCACTAAATAAATACTCATTACAAGACCTTTAACTTGGCCTACCAATATTTTGACCAAAATGGCGGGTCCTTTGGAAGAACAAAACGACCAGATAACACACAAAAAAAAAACAACATCAAAACAAAAAATGCGCGTCGCTGTTTAGCAATTTGACATTTAACTGGCCCCTCATGCAAGGCCCTGTAATTGATATACAAACATGATGCTAAGAACTGGATACTGTTAATTGATCGGGTACATGCAGGGGTACTACGAAGTCAAGTGATATGTTATCTTATATTACATTAATTGATATCGACGTTGCTTCGGACGTATTACCGATAATATATATTTATGTGAATATACAAAATATAACATCGGAATTTTAAATTTAACTGCTGTTCACATACAAGTATTTTAATACAAAAAAATAAAATATTAAGATATCATGACATGTGACACAGTTCCATCGGAACCAAATCAACCAAAATTATAGGAGGCATACGGGTATTAAAATATTGACTCGATTTGAGATGATAAATATAAAGGTCAATAAAATAAGATGAATTATACGAAGAAAACGGCTGCTCTACTGTAGTGTTAATAACCGGTTATCCAGAGACCCGTGGTTTGATTCCCGACTGAAGTATGCCGATTTTTCGTGTGATTTGTCAGTATATAATTTCGCGCTCATGACTTTCTTTCTTTCATTTATATTCATAATGGGCGGTAGTGGCCTTATTGAATAATATATCAGTGCTTGCCATAAGATATTTATCAGAAAAAACTGTGAGTGTGACTATGTCCGCAAACAGCGATCATAGTAGCTATAAATAGTCGCCGCAATTATATTTCAAAAATGAACAAAGAGGTTCATGGGTATTAATTATTGATTCGATTGAATATTCAAGGTTGGCAAATAGTTTGGTGAGTCTCATATGATTATATAAAAACTAAAGAAAGGTCCAGAAATAAAACTGAACGTAAACAATAATCATATTTTATCTGTTAGAATCACAAATGTTTTGGGGCTTTTATGTACACAAATACAAATCCGTTCAAGAAAGGAACACCATAAATTCAAAACCATGATAACATGCATAATAAGATGTCTAAATTGTTAACAATGTAGCACATTTAATCTTTCAATTTTGCTTTATAATCATATATGCGTTTCCAAAAGCTGTAAGTAATTTAATCTTGAACAGAGCTTTACAATTATATAAGATAGGAAACTACGAATCTACACATGACAGTGTGTTTTATTTGGAGGTATGATGCGTAGGAATAGACCACGAAGGCTGTAGGCCTGAGTGGTTAATTTTTTCGTATCAAAACGACAAAACCGGTGTTAATTAGCCGATAAACACCTCTCAGACCGATATTATTTCCAATCTTACAAGATAAAATAAGGAAGATCACTAATGTTATTTTTTCAAGCGGAAATAACTTCCGGTGTCGATTTTCGTATAGACCTTTTTACGACGCAGTCCGTTGCTCTGAAACATAGGCCGGATGTAGTATTTCCCCGCACATGCGCAATCTGCGTAGGGCAAAAAAGCCTAGTCTAACATAGAAATATAGAAGAAGTTCATAGACAATTCAGAGTTAGTTTAAGGTAAAAGGTAGAAAATTATATAAAATAGCTTTAAAAAAAAAATAGAAAAAATCCCTTTATAGCTTCGTTGCAAAGATTGCCATAAAAAGGCATGGAAAAGGAAATTGTTTAAGAATTCCCCCTTACGGTGTGCCCGTTTACGGCGTGGACCCGACATCTTTTATTTAAATGAGAGTCAACTAAAATGTTTTTGAAATAGTTCATGAAAAAAGATAAAAGGAATTTTATAACATATGAAATCGAGGTTAATTAGCATTCTGAAAATAGTCAGAACAGGCCCGGTGATAATGCATTTTTAGTGTTCAGTTTACCTGGTTTCATCCTTTATTTGACTGTGATGCAAAACAGATAATTTTTAAGTCACATAAATATATTTAAATAGTTAATGTTTTTTTTTTTCAAAACACTCATTTTATCTGGTTCCTCGTAACACATGTTATTATTTTTTTAATGCAAGTCACACTAATTGTCACTTCACAAATCAATAAACATTGTATATAAAAGTATTAAATTTTTTATTATAATATGAAAAAGTTACTTAAATTAAGATTTTCATAATTGCACGTGATTTACTATGTCATGGTTCTTAAACGTCCCGGCCGAATGATATTTATACAATATCTAGCTGGAAACAAACAACCACGGTCGCGTGTCAATCTGTTTGACACAAACCGCCTGGCCAATCGAAAGGAAGAGAACAATACACATTGTGTAATATAATGTTATACAGGGGTAATAAAATTTAATCTTTAACACCCTGCGGTTTAAATTTAAATTACGGATGAAAAAGTCGTCTAATGATACCTTAAACAGACGTCTTTTGTATGCGGCTTTTGATCATTGGATCAATAGTCCTGCATATTTA
Organism: Ruditapes philippinarum; assembly: GCF_026571515.1. NCBI lineage: Eukaryota > Metazoa > Mollusca > Bivalvia > Venerida > Veneridae > Ruditapes > Ruditapes philippinarum. Next base: position 329,340 of record NW_026865692.1, read on the forward strand.
TTATATCTGTTATAAATATCAATTGACGTTTTAAGACTTACCGCTTTAAGTCATCCCAAAATAACTGTTTTCTGGTTTATATAACATGGAATCAGGACTATTTAAGCCTTACAGTATCATACACTGTTGTCATTTTTATTGCGTTTTTGCCCTACACAGAATGCGCATGCGCGAAATGCAACATAGGTTGCTATGGAAGAATCGTATTGTCAAAAGGTCTATAACGCTGTTTGATTTCGCACCCTACTGTTGCTAAGATATAGAAATTATTAAACAACAGAAATAATAAAAAAATATTTTAATTATAATTTAATTTTAAGTTATTTTATCAAGTTTTTAACAATAAAAACTTACGCCTAAGAATGGATTGTATTGTGTTTATAGTGCCCAATTTATCATTCTTGTATGTTTGAAATGACGTCAGCGTTTATGAATGAGTAGTATTCTGACGATTACCACATTACGCTGCTTATGGATTGGCGCCGTTTTGTCAAAATAATAAATAATAATATAAACTGGTATGGATCAAATCTGTAGTGTTAGTGTCTGTGAGATATTGTTTCGGTATTGTATGATTAACATTATAAGAACTGAATAATATAAATAAAAATGTATTTTTATTATTGCTTCAAAAGGCTTTGTAAACTATATAATCGAGGGAGAAAACATAACAGCGGCATATACACGTAGTCGCTAACCAGTGTTTCACCGGTTTATTTCTTTATCTATAGTGACAAAATCACGAGGAATATTAGAATTGTTAACAATGTAGCACACATAATATCTCAGTTTTGCTTGATAATCATATATGCGTTTCCCACAGCTGTAAGTTATTTGATCTTGAACAGACCTTTACAATTCTTTAACATACGACTCTATTCATTGCAGTTATTTGTATTACATGCATGATCCTTCTTTTCAGTACATCATTCGGAAGCAGTACAAACAGGATCAGATACGCCGCAAAAAGATACACGTAAAGTGCTTTCCTTAATTATTATTGTTATAAAGATCTTAATACTTCACTGACAAATAATAACTCCAGCTTTAGCTGACCACGAGAATATATTGCATATACGTACTGAGGCTCCGTTAGGGAGAATATAAGCTTATTTTATACCACGTTTAAGTACTAAAGTACGACATTTTTGTGCTCTTCGAGTCGTCTGTACTATAAAATGATCTGAATTAAAATGAACGGTTTCTTTGAAAGTTTTGATCCAAAGTGAAGAATATCCCACATGATAATATGTCTCACTCCCGACCAAAAATGTTAAAACTTGATCATTATTAACATAACATTTTGTAATTTACGCTTACTATGTATAATGACTAACAACTAACATTGGACACTGCTAGTATTTCATTTGCACAGTCATATCACACTAACAATTGTCATTATTTCTAAAGTAAAATAATCTAAAGTTGTTCTTTGCCATTTAAATATGCATTTGTTCGAATTTGAATACTTAACCCGATGATTGTTTTCAAAATCAGGTTCGAATGTCTACCTTTTATAAAAGAAAAAGTTTCTTAATATCTTGATTGTATTCTTGTTGAAACTTTGACACGTAGCTTAGCATTTTAAATAAATCAATGGTTATATAGATATATGGATACAGAATGAAAACGATTTAACCAAAGATAAAATGTAATTGCTTCAAAAATAATAAACACAGCTATTTAAAATAAAAGAAAATCGTATCAATCAAGATTACGATCTCTCGTAACTTTAAGAGAGTCAGGAAGCATGGCTGCTTTTGTAAAAGACACTTCGAAAAGAATTAAAACAGACGAACGTAATAATTAAGTAGATGTATCAGAACTCATTGCAGAAATTGCCGAAGGAAGTTTAGCAAAATCAGAAACTGTCCAAATCATGTTAAGAGGAGAATATATCATTTGGTTCAAAACGGAATCAGAATATCCGGAATATAATAGTTCTGGTTTACTTAGATGAATAAATAAATGGTTTAGGTCTGAGCGGAGATATGAAAAAAGATATTTAGTTTTGAATATGACAGACTTTGTAGGGTAATGAATATCAAAAGTTTGGTTGGGTATCTTGATAAAAAATTGGAAATGGATAAGTCGGTATATTGCTATTTCGGTGGGCATTAAAATCAAAGATTCAGTTAGGGATATGACGGTTGAAGTCAGCAAGACTGTCAACAAATGTTTAGTTCGGTAAATAAAGTCTAAATATATGATATCAGTCATTTTAAGAAATCACTAGTACACATTTGCCTAAATATATATTCTGCTCATATTAGGATACGTTTACAATGCGAAATATATCATGCAAATTAATCTGGACACATCTGAGTAAAAACAAACATTTATTTTAATTTTATTAATACACTAGCCGTCAATCAAACTAGAACACAGAAATCTGGTATTAGGATGCACCTGCCTTTATCCTTCCCACCTTTGGCAAACGTTTGAAGAGAAATGTTCATAAGAATTGTCTAAGTGTGATTATAAGAGAAATAAAACATTAAAGTATAAATAGGGTAAAAGATTGATACGGCATTTGAAGAATTTAAGAAATAGAATCTTTTCTACCAAATTCATAACGACATATCGTAATCTACACCCCTTTTCATTCACATATTGTCAAACTAGGTATGTCTTTCTACGCACTCATAAGCATACGCTATCTAAAATCGTATTTATCGATCTTTCTAATTTCAAAAAAGATCCGCAATACATTCAGACGTGTACAGTATATAAAACATATTTTTTAAAATTGATTACATATGATTGATGCGGAAATGTTCAGACAAAATATAAAATTAATATAATTATGGAAATTATGAATGTTACAAAAAAACGAGATATAAGCTGGATAAAATATTTATATTTGCAATTACATGGAAATTTAAATTGGTAAATATTTTTCCAAACTAATAACAAGGTTTTCGGATATTAAATATTGACTCGATTGAATATTTAATGTTGGCAAATAGTTGCTTGAGTCTGGCATCATATATACATGTACTGATATAGCAATAAAATAGCTTACTCACAATAGCGAATCTACAGTTTCTGGGTGGATTCGAAGCAACTTCTTTCAGAGAAGCTCAACAACGGGAGTCGCTGTTAAGGCATGTACTGATAAAAAACTGAAATAAAACAGAACGTTAATAATACGTATATTTTTTACGGGGCCTTATATCTACCACTTATTTTCCATAACATTATAACATGTAAAATAAGATGTCTAATTTATTTACAGCTTTATATTCATAAATGCTTTTCCCTTTGTTAAAAGTCGTTTAATCATATTTGGACAGAGCCTAACAATTAGTAAATATAAGGCACAGTATTTTACCTTATATTGATTTTCATTGCATACATTTTGTTCTTTTCGGAAGCAGGCCAAATAGAACCTGATATCCTGCAAAAAGATAAAGGTAATTTGTAAATCATAATCATAAATATCTTAATATCTAAATGACAAATACAGAAATTCTGTTTATGGTGACAACGAGAATATATTGCATATACGTAGCAGGTTCAGAATTGGAGAGTTAAGCTTATTTTTCTAAACTTTTCGTAAAATATGAACCATTTTTTAATGCAATAGCATAACATTTTCGTACCCACCGAGAAAACATAAAGGTCTTCTTTACTCAATTAGCCAGTATAAGGTGATTTGAATTAATCTGAACGGTCTTTTTAAAATTGGATTCAAGTGTGAAGAATATCAAGTATGATTAAATTACTACTTCCCGACCAAACGATTTGTTAAATCGATCGTTGATTGACATGGTATTTTGCGTATATTTCATTTGCACGAGTTTATAACAGATTAATTTCTGTGAGTTCTAAAATGAAATCATCTAGAGCTTTTTACTGCAAAAACATGCATTTGTTGAATATTATGGTGGCCAGTTGCGTCCATTTCAAAACTGCGAGAAATTATATATTATCTCGATAACCATTGTTCGAAATAGAAAGGAACACTTTGACTTCGGTGGCCGGTAGCGTCCATGGTTTGAGTCTACATTTTATCTCTCGTTTTTCTATAAAAAGTCGATGAAATCCGCGATATTTTTTTTTGCAAGTGTTGTAGATATTCTACAAAAAGTCGAGAGGAAAAATAACAGGTCGCGTTTTTTTGTTCTCCAACAACAACTTTTCCATAAAAAGTCACGGCTGACATCTCCCGGCACAAAATGTCGAGACTGAATGCTCAAACTCGACTTTTAACAAGGCATGCATCATAACAAAATATCGCAGCTGCATTGGCCGCACTTGGCTACTAAAATAAGAAAATGTCTCGGTTTCCTGGACTTTATATAACAGAACTGTGACAGACTCGAGAGTTGCTTTAAGCCGCAACATTTTATACAATTTCGACAGATTTAATTTAAATCTCGCGGATTTAAAAGTTGCCCGCGACATTTTTTTAAATGACGGTTAAATTTCTCGCAGCTTTAAAATGGACGCTATCGGCCGCCATATGCTTCTAGATTTTTCAAACACAAGTTTGAAGGTCTAAATATTCATTTCAAAAAGAAATCATGAAATATAAAAAAGGCGACGTAAAAAAAAATTCAGTACTTTAACGGACATATGATGCTGCGCCCAAATCAAACTAAGACAAATGTACTGTGCCTTACCGTGAAAATTAAATACTCTTTTGTGAGTAGGGCTGTTGCTAATGTTGTTATAACTTGTAGCCAAACCACCCATTTGCAATATACTTATATGTACATTTGTCTTTTGTGTTATTTATATCTTACTTGTATTATAAAGTTGCAATAAAATAATATAAACTTAAACTATTTCTGAAATCGTTCGTTTTGCGTAAATGTAAATTTACGTGGGAAGATACACAACCTTTAAAAAAATGTGAAACTTTCGAACTAAGACCAATCCATATAACAAGTAATTTGTTTTTATTATTTGACACATAACTTGTCCCTACCCTCCTTTCGCCGCCCTTATGTCCAACCCGGTATTGGTTTGGTGCCTTCTGGTTGCCCTGCTGTGTTGGCTTGGATGTGTCGGTGGCTGCGTCCTGTGAACGTCGCCTTTGCCGCGTTGATCTTTATTCTCGTCTTTTTAAATTAATAGAAATAATTTATATTTTTTAAGTGCGTGCTATGAACCTTTCTGTCTCACTTAAGCACAAAGTTCTCAATGAGAGCTTTTGTCATCACACTTTGTTCGGCTTTCATCGTCTGTCAGTTTATTTATTCAAATGACTTTTCAGAAACCACTGGGTCAGATATTGATATTTTCCGAAATGTTCCTAGCATTAAGCTCTGTTCAATTATTTTGGCTCCAATAAACATCAGATGGGCTATTATAGTTTTGATACAATGTAATATTCAAGCAATCTTCTTTTCTAAAAGTACAAGGCAAAGGCTACAAAAATGTATGGTTGACTTTATTGTACACTTTTTATAATTGAGTATTTTATGACGGTTAATATTAATTTAACTACTCAGAAATAGCATGTAATCTCTATGTTTTTTATACATGTATCAATGTTTTCTTTCTTTTGAACAAAATTGTTTGAACATCCAGTTTCATGATTTGTGTGCTTTAATGGTTTATTATAACTGAAATAATGATAACTGACATAAAAGATGAGTGAGCAGTGATTATTTTGTTCCATTGTTTCATTATCCGATTATTGTGTTTTATCGTTTTATTTTCCTATCTTCATATTTATTTTTATTCAAGAAACATCTAGCTGGAAGCTATCGGGCACCGCTAAGAAAGGAAGACGACATACTATAGATATGGGGTTTGAAAAACCTGCATCACAGTACTCAAAAGCAAAAGGTATCAAAGATGACGCTGTCTTTCACAAATACATATAAAGCAATCTATGACTCATGTGTCTGTTTTTTTCATGTAATCAAAAGCAAACACTCTTGTTAAACTGTTAGCCGATTATTCTGTTCTTTTTTTATATTCCTATCTTCATTTTTATGTTAGTTCGAAAAACATCTAGCTTAAAGCCATTGAATCACGTTAAGAAAGTGAGGCGAAATATCATAGATATCGGGTTGGAAAAACCTGCATGACAACTCTCAAAAGCCAAAGGTAACATAGATGACGCTAAATTTTTTGTTAGACAAAAACTGCAGTAATTGTCATGTCTGTATCCTTCTGTAAGATATACATGTCATTTATTTAATAATATTTGTCTTCGCTTCTTGTGCCCAAAAAGTGATGAGTGTTAGATAGCATTTAGTGTGTGAGTATTAACACAAAGTATTACTGTAAATTCTCTCTAACAATACCTCTTTGGAGTCATGATAGAAGGGGTTTTATTATTTAGCCGGTCTTAATTTCGAAATATATGCTAGTTTTCACTATGTATGCACTACCTCCCGAACCATGGGTCCATTCTTTTGAATTTTCTGAAACAGTTCTCAGATAATGATGTTAATTCTTTCTTTGGAAACAATATTTTCCCGAACCGGAAAAAGCGGTCGTAATAACGAATTTCCTGCAATTAGGGGTCGGTCGTAAAGCGGGAATTTACTTAATAATGTTTGATATAAGCTTAATTATGGTGTTCGTTGGTTGAACTAAATTTTGTCGCTTAAAGTCATGCCAAATTACTATTCATGAGGTGTCATTGAAATTGAAATTTTATCAGCCTGATAGTATGAGTGTAGAAAAAGGCATATGGCTCAATTAACTCATAAACACGGCTTGTAAATTAGTGTAACGGTGCATGAGACACTAGCCAACACCTTTGCCGATTATGTTATATATGCTTTATTATTGTTATATATTCTATATTATATTTCATATAATAATAATCAGCAAATTACGTCTAGAGGATATTGAATAAGTGTAGTTTTGATACTAAGTTTATTGAACGACTTGAATAAAATTATATTATGCGAGCTTCTGGCGAGCATAATATATTGTTTTATTCAAGTCGTTCAATACATTTAGTATTGCATCTAAATTAATATAATGTTTTATTTATCACATATCTAAAATAAGAGCGGTTTACTGTAAAAAAGAGTTATTTTAATTGACACGCCTAAAGTGTAACGCTAACATTAGCGCACTTTTACCCTATGTTGTATATAACGCAAATGACGTCTCGTCAATGTGTTATTATACTATTGTTATATCGTTATTATTAAATGACTTTATTACAGTCCTGCGTCACGGTTTATGTGATAAATTAAATATATAAATTATTTCTTTTAAATAATCGGCAAAGTGTTGGCTAACGTTACATGCACCGGTGCTGTATACATATGAAGAGTGTAAAAATATGCAAGTTGTAGATTATATAAAGGTTGCGGACGCAAGAGTATCATGAGATATAAGTAAAACGTAGATTTAAAATACACATTTGTGTAATTCATATATATATATATATATATATATATATATATATATATATATATATATATCAACATGTTATTATAGCAAAACAAAAGACTTGGAAATGGCTATGTTAAATTATTACATACATATTTTCATACATTATTAGAAATAATACAGAATATGATAAACAATGTCATCAAGAAAGGCGGTGTTCAATGGACGCAACCCCCACACGGCCCAGCAACAAGAATCAGTGGCAAGGAGTCCAGGCGGACCCCAAAACACGGTTTAAGCTACAGCCATATAAGAAAATGAACTTTGAGCAAAATAAACTTATATTTTAAGAAAAGTATTAATATGCCCAATTCAAATGATGATTTACATGTTACAAGCAATGAATGACTCATTATGCCCCCGCCATGTAATGGCCGGGGCATATAGTGTTACCCTGTTCCGTCCTTCCGTCCTTCCGTCATTCCGTCCTTCCGTCCTTCTGTCCTTCCGTCATTCCGTCATTCTGTCATTCCGTCATCATCAGTTTCCGTTCATTATCTTAGTAACGGTTGCACATATTCAACTCAAATTTGACATATTGATATGTCATGAGTAAATACAGGTCAAGTTCGAATTTGGTCATGGTTCGATGATTTTTGGCAGAGTTATTCCCCTTTTACTTTGAAAATAATATGAAATTTTCAGTTTCCGTTCATTATCTCCCCAACGGTACATCACATTCAACTTAAATTTGACATATGGATATGTCATGAGAAAATACAGGTCAAGTTCGAATTTGGTCATGGTTCAATGATTTTTGGCAGAGTTATGCCCCTTTTACTTTGAAAATAATATGAAATTTTCAGTTTTCCGTTCATTATCTCCCCAACGGTACAACACATTCAACTCAAATTTGACTTATATATATGTCATGAGAAAATACAGGTCAAGTTCGAATTTGGTCATGGTTCGATGATTTTTGGCAGAGTTATGCTCCTTTTACTTTGAAAATAATATGAAATTTTCAGTTTCTGTTAATTATCTCCCCAACAGTACAACACATTCAACTCAAATTTGATTTCTTAATATGGATATGTTTTTGGAATGCCCAAGCCAAGTTTGAATTTGGTCATGGTTCAATGATTTTTGGCAGAGTAATGCCCCTTTCACTTTGAAAACAATATGAAATTTACAGTTTCTGTTCATTATCTACCCAACAGTGTTACATATTTAACTCAAATTTGACATATGGATATGTCAAAGGAATGGGCAGGTCAAGTTGGAATTTGGTCATGGTTCGATGATTTTTTGGCAGAGTTATGTCCCTTTCACTTTGAAAATAATATAGATACATCTTCGGAATAAGCAGTTTAAGTTTGAATTTGGTCGTGGTTCAATGATTTTGGACAAACTTATCTTTCTTGAATATTGGAAAAATTTTGAACTTTCAGTTTCAGCACTCATACTTTTGTGGAAATGTAATTGTAGCCATTATTTTGGCTACAAATATGAAATATGCTATTTTCAAAAGGTTAAGACTGAATAATTTCAGTGCCTTGAACATTGTATGAAAATGGTTTGTGTTAACATTGAAAAGTTTTAAGGGCTTTGAACTTAAAATGAAAACAATAATTTGTGCAAACAAATTTGGAACTAAATATTATAACATCTGAAATTTTGGCTGCATGCGGGGGCATCCGTGGCATGATGACACATTTCTAGTTATATATCACCATATTCCTACTGCAAGACTGACTTTTCCCAAAATATGGACCACGTTTTAGTATTCTATCACGACATTTTGTACCCATCGAGGAATTATTAAGGTCGTGTTTACTAAATTACCTACTATAAGATACTTTGAATTAATGTGAATGGTCTGTTTAAAATTGGGTTAAAATGTGAAGAATATCTAATATGATTAAATAACTACTTCCTGACCAAATGATTTTTTTAGATCGATCGCTGATTGACATGGTATTTTGTTAACTTTCTAATCATGCTACTAGTAATTCTAATCAAACACCTAATACCAGAGACTTGTATATTTCATTTACACGAATTTATAACAAATTAATCTCTGTGAGTTCTAAAATGATATCATATAAAGCTGCCAAAATATACATTTGTTCAATAATTATAAACCTTTTCGCATGATGCACCTAGATTTTTCAACACATGTTCGAACGGTTACTTTTCAAAAAAAATCTTGTAATATGACAAAAAGGCGACGCAAAAAATAAAATTCATTGCTTTAATGGACGAATGATGCTACGCTCATATCAAACAAGGACAAAGTTGTACTGTGCCTTACCGTGAAAATAATAGTAATCCTGAAATCAATCGTTTTGCGTAAATAAAAATTTGCGTGGGAAGATACGAAAACTTAAGAAATGCGAAACCTTCGAACTTAAACAAATCCATATAAGTATTTTTTATTCCACACATAACTTTTCTCTCTCCTCCTTTCGCCGACCTTATGTCTATCCTAGATTTGGTTTGGTGCCCTGCTGTGATGGCTTGGATATGTCGGTGGCTGCGTCCTAAGAACGTGCTATGAACCTTTCCGTCTCACTTAAGCACAAAGTTCTTAATGTGAGCTTATATCATCACACTTGTCCGGCTTCCATCGTCTGTCAGAGCGTCCGTACGTCATTGCGTTCAAGCGTTATTATGTCCTTACGTCTTTCCTTAACTTTTTTTCAAATGACTTTTCAGAAACCACTGTGTCAAATATTGAAATTTTCCGGAATGTTCCAATCATGAAGCTCTACTTAAACTGTTGAAATATTTTTCTCCATTAAACTTCAGAAGGGCTAAGAATAGTTTTGTAATAATGTACTCTTCAAAAAAATTTCTTTTCTAACAGTGCAAGGCCTTTGGTTAGATATATTGCGCGTTGCATCACCTAATGCGACTACACAAAGAGTTTTTCAATTATAGTCCTTAGGGCAAAATTGGCCCCGCTCCAGTAGGTCATGGCTTTTCCTTATAAAGAAAATACTTCCATAATTTTCTTGAAAGTTAAGATGTTTTTAAAACACGTGTAGCAGTACAAATGTACAGTAAGTACTAGACATTCAAAAAGTTTTTACTAGTCACTCAGTAGAGTATTTGTCAATTCAGAAAAAAATTGTGGTTGACTTTATCGTACAATTTTTATAATAGAGTATTTTATGATGGAACAACATAATAATAACTACGTAATTTATATGTTTTTCTTTTCTTGATATTCATGTTTTTCCATTTTTGCACAAAATTGTTTGAGCATTCAGTTTTTATGAGTTGTGTACTGTAATGGTTTTTTATGACTTTAATGATTGACATGAAAGATAATTGAACAATGATAATTTTGTTCCATTGTTTTATAACCCGATTTTTCTGTTTTATTTTTTTATTCTCCTATCTTCATTTTTATTTTAGTTAAAGAAACATCTAGCTTGGAGATATTGGGACCCTCTAAGAAAGGTTTGCGGCATACTATAGATATGGGAAAACCTGCATCACAACACTCAAAAGCAAAAGGTATCAAAGATGGCGCTGTCTTTCACAAAATACATATAAAGCAATGCATGTCTCATATGTAATCAAAAGCAAACACTCTTGTTAAACTGGTAGCCGATTATTCTGTTCTTTTTTATATTCCTATCTTCATTTTTATGTTAGTTCGAAAAACATCTAGCTTAAAGCCATTGAATCACGTTAAGAAAGTGAGGCAAAATATCATAGATATCGGGTTGGAAAAACCTGCATTACAACTCTCAAAAGCCAAAGGTAACATAGATGACGCTAAATTTTTTGTTAGACAAAAACTGCAGTAATTGTCATGTCTGTATCCTTCTGTAAGATATACATGTCATTTATTTAATAATATTTGTTTTCGCTTCTTGTGCCCAAAAAGTGATGAGTGTTAGATAGCATTTAGTGTGTGAGTATTAACACAAAGTATTACTGTAAATTCTCTCTATCAATACCTCTTTGGAGTCATGATAGAAGGGGTTTATTATTTAGCCGGTCTTAATTTCGAAATATATGCTAGTTTTCACTATGTATGCACTACCTCCCGAACCATGGGTCCATTCTTTTGAATTTCTGAAACAGTTCTCAGATAATGATGTTAATTCTTTCTTTGGAAACATATTTTTCCCGAACGGAAAAAGCGGTCGTAATAACGAATTTCCTGGCAATTAGGGGTCGGTCGTTAAAGCGGGAATTTACTTAATAATGTTTGATATAAGCTTAATTATGGTGTTTCGTTGGTTGAACTAAATTTTTTCGCTTAAAGTCATGCCAAATTACTATTCATGAGGTGTCATTGAAATTGAATTTTATCAGCCTGAATAAGTATGAGTTAGAAAAAGGCATATGGCTCATTAAACTCATAAAACACGGCTTGTAAATTAGTGTAACGGTGCATGAGACACTAGCCAACACCTTTGCCGATTATGTTATATATGCTTTATTATTGTTATATATTCTATATTATATTCATATAATAATAATACAGCAAATTACGTCTAGAGGATATTGAATAAGTGTAGTTTTGATTACTAAGTTTATTGAACGACTTGAATAAAATTTATAGTATGCGAGCTTCTTGAGCGAGCATAATATATTGTTTTTATTCAAGTCGTTCAATACATTTAGTATTGCATCTAAATTAATATAATGTTTTATTTATCACATATCTAAAATAAGAGCGGTTTACTGTAAAAAAAGTTTATTTAATTGACACGCCTAAAGTGTAACGCTAACATTAGCGCACTTTTACCCTATGTTGAGTATAACGCAAATGACGTCTCGTCAATGTGTTATTATACTAGTGTTATTATCGTTATTATTAAATGATTTATTACAGTTCCTGCGTCACGTTATGTGAAAATTAAATAAATAAATTATTTCTTTTAAATAATCGGCAAAAGTGTTGGCTAACGTTACATGCACCGGTGCTGTATACATATGAAGAGTGTAAAAATATGCAAGTTGTAGATTATAATATAAGGTTGCGGACCGCAAGAGTATCATGAGATATAAGTAAAACATAGATTTTAAAATACACATTTGTGCAATTCATATATATATATATATATATATATATATATATATATATATATATATATATTATATATATATAAATATATATATATATAATATAATATATATATATATATATATATATTATATATATTATATATATCAACATGTTATATTAGCAAAACAAAAGACTTTGGAAATGGCTATTTTTAAATATTACATACATATTTTCATACAATTATTAGAAATAATACAGAATATGATAAAACAATGTCATCAAGAAAGGTTGTTCAATGAACGCAACCCCCACACGGCCCAGCAACAAGAACCAGTGGCAAGGAGTCCATGCGGACCCCAAAACATGATTTAAGCTACAGCCATATTAGAAAATGAACTTTGAGCAAAATGAACTTAGATTTTGAGAAAAGTAGAAATATGCACAATTCAAATGATGATTTACATGTTACAAGCAATGAATGACTAATTTTAAAGTATATATCACCATATTCCTACAGCAAGACTGACTTTTCCCAAAATATGGACCACGTTTTAGTATTCTATCACGACATTTTGTACCCATCGAGAAAACATTAAGGTCGTCTTTACTAAATTACCTAATATAAGATTATTTGAATTAATGTGAATGGTCTTTTTAAAATTGGGTTAAAATGTGAAGAATATCTAATATGATTAAATAACTACTTCCTGACCAAATGATTTTTTTAGATCCATCGCTTATTGACATGGTATTTTGTTATCTTTCTAATCATACTACTAGTAATTCTAATCAAACACCTAATACCAGAGACTTGTATATTTCATTCACACGAATTTATAACAAATTAATCTCTGTGAGTTCTAAAATGAAATCGTCTAAAGCTGCCAAAATATGCATTTGAACTTTTTCGCATGATGCTCCTAGATTTTTCAACACATGTTCGAACGGTTACTTTTCAAAAATAAAAATCATGCATAATGACAAAAAGGCGACGCAAAAAATGAAATTCATTGCTTTAACGGACGAATGATGCTACGCTCATATCAAACAACGACAAAGTTGTACTGTGCCTTACCGTGAAAATAATAGTAATCCTGAAATCAATCGTTTTGTGTAAATAAAAATTTGCGTAGGAAGATACGAACACTTAAGAAATTCGAAACTTTCGAACTTAAACCAATCCATATAAGTATTTTTTATTCCACACATAACTTCTCTCTCTCCTCCTTCGCCTACCTTATGTCTATCCCAGTTTTGGTTTGGTGCCCTGCTGTGATGGCTTGGATGTGTCGGTGGCTGCGTCCTAATAACGTGCTATGAACCTTTCCGTCTCACTCAAGCACAAGTACTTAATGTGAGCTTATATCATCACACTTGTCCGGCTTCCATCTTCTGTCAGAGCGTCCGTACGTCATTGCGTTCAAGCGTTATTGTGTCCTTACGTCTTTCCTTAACTTTTTTTCAAATGACTTTTCAGAAACCACTGTGTCAAATATTGAAATGTTCCGGAATGTTCCAAGCATGAAGCTCTACTTAAACTGTTGAAATATTTTTCTCCATTAAACGTCAGAAGGGCTAAGAATAGTTTTGTAATAATGTACTCTTTAAATAATCTTCTTTTCTAAAAGTGCAAGGCCTTGGGTTAGATATTTTGCGCGTTGCATCACCTAATGCGACTAATCGGACTAAAATAATAATAACTACGTAATTTATATGTTTTTCTTTTCTTGATATTCATGTTTTTCCATTTTTGCACAAAATTGTTTGAGCATTCAGTTTTTATGAGTTGTGTACTGTAATGTTTTTTTACGACTGTAATGATTGACATGAAAGATAATTGAACAATAATAATTTTGTTCCATTGTTTTATAACCCGATTTTTCTGTTTTATTTTTTTTATTCTCCTATCTAGAAACATCTAGCTTGGAGATATTGGGACCCTCTAAGAAAGGTTTGCGGCATACCATAGATATGGGGTTTGAAAAACCTGCATCACAGTACTCAAAAGCAAAAGGTATCAAAGATGACGCTGTCTTTCACAAAATACATATAAAGCAATCTATGTCTCATGCGTCTGTTCTTTTTATGTAATCAAAAGCAAACACTCTTGTTAAACTGTTAGCCGATTATACTGTTTATTGTTTTATATTCCTATCTTCATTTTTATTTTAGATCGAGAAACATCTAGCTTAAAGCTATTTGGTCACATACAGAAAGAGAGGCGACATATAATAGATATAGGGTTCGGAAAACCCAAACCTGCATTACAGCACACAAAAGGCAAAGGTATCATAGTTGACGCTAACTTTTTTGTTAAACAAATACTGCAGTAATTGTTCTGTCTGTCTCCTTCTGTAAGGCATACATGCTATTTATTTGAATACTATTTGTGTTCACTAAGTCTGCTCAAGAAGTGATGAGCGTTTCGTTAGATAGCATTTAATTTGTGAGTATTAATACAAAGTATTACAGTAATATCTCGTTATCAATACCACTTTGGAGCCATAATAGAAGTGGTTTTATTATGAAGTCCGTCTGAATTTCGAAATCCATGCTAGTTTTTACTATATATGCACCTGAACCATGAATCTGCTGACACGAACATCATTCATTCCATGACAATGATGTTAAGTTCTTTCACTGGCGATCTCTTGCATTAGCATTTCTTTGGAAACAATATTTTCCCGGACCGGAAAAAAGCGGTCGTAATAATGATTTGCCTGCAGTAAGGCGAGAGTTTACAGCGAGAGTAACACCTTTGCCGATTATGTTATATATACTATAATTTATCTTCATATAAAAATAATCAAAGAATAATCAGCAAAGTATATCTAAAGGATATTGGTTGAGTGTAGTTTTGATACAAAATTTATTGAACGACGTGAATGAAATTATAATATGCGAGCCTCTGTCGAGCATAATATTGTTTTATTTAACTTGTTCAATAAATCTAGCATTGCATGTAAATGAATATAATGTGTATTTATCACATATCTAAAATAAGAACGGTAAACTGTAAAAGGAGTCATTTTTAATTGACGCGCCTAAAGTATAACGCTAACATAAACGCACTTTTACAATATATGTTGTACAGTGTATATAGCGCTAATGACATCACGTTAAAGTCTTATTACACTAGTGTTATATCGGTATTATTAAATGGCTTTATTACAGTCCTGCGTCACGGTTTATGTGATAATAAAATATATATTTGTTTTTCTTTTAAATAATCGGCAAGTGTCGGCTAGCGTTACATGCACCTGTGCTGTATACAAATGAAGAGTGTAAAAAATAATAAAAAGGTGTGATGGCGGACATAAGAGTACCTGGAGATATAAAACATAGATTTACAATAAATATTTAAATTGTTGTTTCGATTATTCGCTGTGCAATTCACATAAATCAACATGATATAGCAAAATGAAGGACTTGGAAATGGCTATGTTAAAATTATTACATACATATTTTTCATACAAGATATGAAATAATACAAAGCTTGTCAACGGATGTGTTTAAGCTACAAGAAAATTAACTTTGAGAAAAATGTACTAAGATTTTAAGGAAAGTAAACTATGTTCAATTCAAGTAATGATTTACATGTTACAAGCAATGAATGACTAATTTTGAAGTATTTATGATCTTATACCTACTGCAAGACTAACTTGCTCTTTAATTGGTAATTTAAGTGGAGTGTAAATAACTTTATTTTTTATCTTGACAGGTACAATGGCGGACACAAGAGTATCAGCAGATATAAGTGAGACATAGATTATTATTAATTTTGTGATACGCTGATTCGATGTAAAATTCATATATCAAAATGTAATACAAAGGAAATGTATGTATTTTAATGCCTTGGCATATAGCGATTCACCTGTTAAGGAACTTATAAATCGTCTTGTGGAAGACCACTTCTCTAATTTAAACCAAACCTGGCAGGATTGATCCTTATGTAAAGGGCTTTCACAGTTGTTCAAAGAATTTGATTCTATGCCAGAATCTGGTTGCCATGGCAACCAAAAGGAATTATAAAAAATAAATTTTAATTTTTTTGTAAAGACCACGAGGCCTAGAACGAAGATATTTTGCATAAGGCATTGTCTGGTAGACTTCTAAAATTGGCCCTGCCCCATGGGTCATTTATTGTCACTAAGTAAATAGTAAAAAGTTAAAAATCTTCTTGATTGGTACAAGGTTAAGGCTTTGTTGTTTGATATATAATATCATCTATAGGTCCTCTACCGAAATTGTTAAAAAAAGTGTCAGAATAAGCCCTGTCCGGGGGTCAAAGGTTTTCCTATATGTAAATAGTTAAAACTAGAGGTTAAATATTTTACATGAATTGCGTAGTGGACCGCTTCCAAAATTGTTCAAGTTTATATCTTCTCTTTTCATTATGTACATATAGTAAAACAATAACTAAAACAAATGTTTTTTGAAAAGGAGAAAGCTCAGATATTTCTCAAGGAACATTGCAGGTGGACATTCATCAAGATATTTTGAATTAAACCCTTGGGTCAAAATTTATCCCTGCCCAAGAGGAAGTAACCTACTTTCTTAATTTGATGTGAAGCCATGAAATTTTGACCATGTGCACAGCTTGAGATGTGAAATAAAATTTAAGTATCAGCTGACTTAGATTTTGACAAGTGACATACTTTTTGGTCCTCATGTGCAGCTATGACATTTGGACCACGTGCACAGTTTTATATGTTAAATTGAATTTCGATATCAGCTGATCTAGAATTTGATGATGTGACCTACTTTCTTGTCCTTTGATGTACAGCTATGAAATTTGGACCATGTGCACAGTTTCAGATGTAAAATTGAACTTTGATATTAGCTGACATAGATTTTGATGATGTGACATACTTTCTTGTCCTTTGGTGTACAGCTATGAAATTTGGACCATGTGCACAAATTAAGATATAAATTGAGCTTTGATATCAGCTGATCTAGATTTTGTTGAAGTGACTTTCTGTCTTGTCTTTTGATGTACAGTAAAAATAGGCCATATGGAATATTACCTTGGCCGCCAAATTCACTAGACATAAATGCATTATGGCAAAGTTGAAGTATGTATATATAAACAAAGAAATCTTCTGTTCCTACACTACTATTTAGTGTTGCATTAAAGCGGTGGCGTAGCATTTTTCACAAATGCAATCTTGTTTCATACATTATTAGATATAATACGAAGCTTGTCAACGGATGTATTTTAGCTGCATGTCTCCAGATGAGCCAAATATTCAAGAAAATGAACTTTGAGAGGAATGTACTAAGATTTTAAGTGGAACAATAGGCACAATTCAAGTAATGAATTACATGTTACATGTAATGAATAACTAATTCTGAAGTTTTCATCACCATATTTCTACTGCAAGTCTGCCTTACCCTTAACTGGTAATTTACGTGGAGAGATTGTGGCGTTTGCAATGTGTAAATAATTTTATTCTTTCCCTTGACATTATTTTAAATTCAGTACATCGACAACATTTATCTTGAAAATTAACATAAATCTGAAGGCATGCCGCTTAAAAATGTTCATCATTTGGTATTTTTCCTATTGCTTCCATCTTTTGGAGCAATGCTCAATGACAAAATAGCCAATAAAGTGTGTCAAATTGCATCAGAGATCCCAATGCTATTTGCTTCTATATCATGACATTATTGTTTAATCTTTCATTAATTTCAAATATTGTATTTCAGTTACACAGCACAGAATGAAAAATATCTTAACCTTTATTTATGTAAATATTCATGGTTTTAAATATTTCATGCAAGGTGTTGATGTGATGATTAAACAATTTGATTGCAAACATATCGGTTACTTATCACAAGAAAGGAAATTTTTGGCTATCAATAAATGTAAGTTAAACAATATCATTCTTTGATTTTCAAATATTACCCTACCAGACAATTAAGACTTTAATTAGATATGACAAATTGTCAAAGAAGTAGAATAAAGAAAAAGATACTTGAATATTCAGTATAGTTGCCAAATTTGTAACTGTTTACATTCAAACTTCTGAAAATGACCAAAACTATCATTTGCTTGAATATCTAATTTTCGCTGTGTTTATCATCTTATCATTAACACATTTATATCTCATAAGCAAGAAAGATTTTATTCGAAATAATATTGCGTAACCCTATGTCTAATTATTTAATCAGAGTTACTTTTATTTATTGAATGTGACGAAAAACAATCAATTAAGCAATTATAGGAGATATGAAGGCAAGCTAAGTGTAATTTTTACACCTTCGCAGATCAAACGTTTTACCCATTAATCAAGCGAAATAACACATCAGTTTGGTGTATGTTTACACCTGCAAGATGTGCGATTATTTGTTATTTTGAATGAAGGTGTAACATTTGACAAAATCTGTTCGGATTTTAGAGTAAAATAAGAACAAAAATTGAAAAAATCGTCCGGAATTCGGAGTAGACAGGTTCCGGATCTGAAAGGTTTTTTACTATTGAAAATAGAACGAATAAAATCGGGACCGGACACTTCGTTCGGAAAAGAAAGGATTCAGGATTGGAAGGGTTGGGATTAGCAGGGCTACACTGTATGTCCTAATGACCAATTGTAAGCTAAGGAACTTTTTAAGACTATTTCTAAGCACTGTAACGGTAATAGCCAAAAGTATTTTAAACTTATTATTTGCACTGTGTTTGACAGGGAATATGAAATTTTTCATCATCTCAAAAGGAACTAGACACGACAGTGTATGGAACATTCATTGCTTTGATGATAGTTCAGCAAGAAAGCAAGTGTGGTCAATATCGATGCTGGAAGTAGAACGGTAAAAGATCATAGTCAATAGCTTATGTACCATTTAATCTTTTTATCATATGGCGTTGATCAATATAAACATAGAGATAGTCTGAGAGTTTGAAACGGTAAATATGTAAATCTTGCACATTCACAAAAGGCGACAAAAATAAATATTTCACATGCTATGCTTGGTTTGGTTGAGATTATTAAGAATGGTAGTGGTAATCCAAGCCCAGCGCATGTTAAGATTAAAAAAAAATAACAGGTTTTTATGCTTATTTGCTTTTTTTTTAAATTAACTACATGCTAGGCACCTTAGAAGAACCATCGACTTCCTGTAAGTTTGCTTGACAGGAAGTATCAACACACAATGCTATACACCCCCTTTTTATTTACAGCAGCTCTCTTTTTAATTCTTGAAAAAGATTAATCAAAAGAATACTTACTTCAAATTGTAGTGACCCAGAGAGCATCCAGTGTCGTGAATAAGTTGCTAGTGGACATGCATAAGATTGTATACTGGGAATCTCAATCAAATCAAATCTTCATTTTCAGTGTTTCATTGCTTCCGAATATTCTTCCATTCTCTGGTTATTTTTTTCAATTTCGCCATGTAGATAAAATATCATCGTATACAACATTCAAATTTTGTTAATATCTCAGAAGACATTTTTAGGATTCAGTTTATGTTATTATTATAAACAAAATATTTACATGCATTTAATATCATAATAAATTTCAACCATTTGCTTATAATGTGTTTTTCAGCATCCTGGAATTCAACAAGGGCATAGTGGGGATAAGAATCATATTAAGTGATCACAAGACACCGGCGCTGATACTAAAATGTGATACTGCAAAGAGTAGAGAGGTATGGTATGTTTTGTAGGAAGTTATCTGTTTTGTGCGTCTCGAAACCAAGTTTTACTTTGATAATAATTTTGCTTCGTTCTATAAAAAGGGTATATTTGCTTCTCTTTTCTACTTTTTTCCAAAATTTTATATGCCAATATTAACCATTTTCTTTTGATTTATGAGTGAAATGAAATACGGTATACAATGTATGTTGACAAAAAATAATGGCCAAGTCCGTTATATTTTTATTTCCTTTAAGACAAATGTTTGCAGAGAAGAATTTTCGGAAACCGATATTGACGGGATAAGTTTCCCTCTGAACATATGACAAACTTATTTCTATGTTTTGTTTGACAACACTTTGAAAGTTATACATCAACTTCCCAGCTTTACTGGTGACTGAATATCCCAGCCTCCTCTTCATGTTTTATTCTAAAAAAGGGGGAACTGAGTGGAACCATATACCCTCCGTAAGGTAGCTGGTTAACTTCTTCACATACAAAATCAATAGTCGGGATTCAAGGACAAGCGATTTGAATAATTTGCAAAATCTGGATGGTGAAAGTTATTAAAATAATATTTTGATGCCAATCTTATGCTTTTGTGAGGATTACTGATCTATCCGTGAAAATTATATATAATAGTTTTACATGAGAAATGATTAAAATATTATTTTCACAGTTTTCAATGACGAGAAAATTTAAAGAAATCATCATATTGTACTTATAATGCAGATACAATAAGGCCTTTTTAGAGTGAAACAAATCTGAGATTGATTAATAACTGAATCGAAAAGATAAACTTATATTAATTCATTCAATGTTTCGGTTAACAGATGTCGTCATTTTAACATGTTGTTATATTCATGACAGTGTGATAATTACACTTCCTTCTACATGCAAATCTGCCTCTATTGGCATGTTTAGGTATCCTTTGAGCAGTTACTATAATGCGATGTAGGGCATCAGCCGGAAAGATAAGAAAGTAACATAAAAATCGTAATGCAGCTTTTCAAAAATATTTTTTCCAATTTTCTTGTCGCTCATTATATGGATTTAATAATTATCATTTATTGATTGTAAGAATATTCGAATATTTTTCCTTTCTTTTGAAAAAGGTGTAAATATTTTAAAGTTAAATCCCTCTTAATAAAACAAATTATATTCTTTCCACGACAAATACACACATATATAAATAGCGGACAATCTGTCGCTTCGGACTGCATTCCGTTTTTACGGATAATGACTCGTCACGGTGTAACCTAAAACCTTTTCAACGGAAGCCGATTAAGGCTGTTTTGAGTAAGGAGAAAGAAGGCAACATTTCGAACTTAAATGTTAGATCACTTAGAGGTTCTGTAAAAGCGGAAAACACCACATTGACTGCAAGATAGTCATGAAGATGTATGTGAAAAAAAAACTTTTTATTATATTTCTTTAATTTTAAATTCTATTTTTAAAACTTGAAGAGAGATCGCTTATATGATATTAAGATGATTATACCCGTCCAACTTAAAAGGCTTTGTGAGAAACAACCACATTTAATAGGAAACAAAGGTCTTCCAAGCTTTCGTCAACAGGCTGGAAGAAACTCAATAAGTGTCCTTTTAGTCAGTTCTAGCTAATTAAGCCAAACCTTGCTACAAAAAGATCTACGATTAGGGACACAAGCGTCAGAGCTAATATATGTTGCCTGTTTTTGTGTACTTCCCCAAATGTCAGATTTTGAACAGTATTTAAAATCGTGTACCTGTCAGTTCGAGGCGCGCATTTAACAATACTATAACTGATTAAGAATTACTTTTTCCATAGTGTATAATACAAGGATTATACAATTATATTGTTATTATACGTACACCAAAGGACAAAACAGGGATAACATTAATTGTAGAAATGAGTACCATTGTGTGGGTTATCTATCGATTTGGCAAATATTGGTGACTGACTACCGGCTTGTAGTGTTTAGATTTCTGTAATGAGGCTAATGTGAGAAATCTAACCCGAAGGAACTAATGAACGCAAAGTACGCCTATAATCTCGGCAAAGATATGTCTCGAAATATTCTTACTTCGTGTGGCATGTTGATGGTCACGACCAGTTAAAGCCATACGGATTCTACATCCACGGAGCGATCGATGGGTACAGACGACGCATTGTATGGCTCAAAGTATCAAACAGCAACAACTTGCCAGCAGTGATATTGTCATACTACATAGAGACATAAAACAAATTAGGCATTTTGCAGATATATATCTTAGTTTTAAATTCATTATTTTGGTTTAAATTCAAGTTCATGTGCATGAATGATTTTAATATAAATGATATGTAAAGAAACGCTATGAGATTTTCCTTAAACTTTTTTACAAATCGACTTTAATTTCATCTGAGGCTTACAAGAGCATCAATCGTTCACTCATCAGCCTTTGATTAAAGTATGCAAGGTAACATTGTTAGTAATGCACATGTTTAGAATTTTGTAAAGTTTTTCATTTTTCAAAATAACTTTAATTTGCAGGTTTACAAGCTGTGTATATTAGTAAAAATATTATATGACAATACATTCTTTTTCTCAATATAGACAAGATTTGCCTGTTTTAATTTTACTGCTGATCAAAACTTCAAGGTACAGTGTTGGCTGACAAACGCCTTCTGTTAGCCAACAACAACACTCAAACATGTTCCTCGGTTCCGTTAAAATAAAGCCGTTAAGGTGATAAAGTTCCTGGTTTATCAGTACGTCTCAGAATAAATAGTAAATAACATAAATAACAGGTATAATTTTGACGTTATTATCACTTGTGTAAGTAATTTACTTTGGATCAAACACAAATTTGTAATTTAATTCAGTTTGATTCACAGTTAAAAAAAAGAACAGACTATGGCATATCAATGTTAATGTCCACCACAAATACCTAACACTGTAACATAATAAAGTTGTATTTTCATTATCTTGTCATGCAACGTAGGTTTAGCCTACCTTAAATATGTAGCAAATTGTAATACCATGATTTCATGTCAAGCACGCATTCCCATTTGTAAACCACGTGTGATTGGGAATGTGTAATAACAAAGCTAATTATCACTTTTGAGAGTAACATTCGTTGGATCTATCATAAATAGTTTATTCATATTTAATTCAATTTGATAAATAATAAAGGCATACATACTGGCAATACCAATGTTTAAGTCCGCAACAGATACCTATCATTGTATTCATAGTGACACGCAACATAAAATAGCATTAATTTTAAAATTCTCGAATAATATAAACAAAAAGAATGTGCTGCCACTTTCTTATGACTTAAAATTCAACAAAAAGAGACATGATTATTTAAAAAAATGAAAATCATGATATAGTGTCAAACAAGCTTTCCAATTTTGGCACTATGCATTATTTTGTAAAAAGAAAGCGCTATTTTTCATTTTGTGGGTAATATACATTAGGTTTAACACAAATGTGGAATAAAAGATAGGACGATTTACCAACCACGCAATCCGATTTTGGCATTTTGCATTATTTTGTAAGAAGAAAAGATTATAATCACTTATGCGAGTAATATGCATTAGATCTATCTCAAATGGGGTATTAGAGGAACATTGTAAGAAACGCATTACATTTTAAAAATGTGTATTTTGGATTCTCTTGTTTTTTTAATGTTTTCAAGATTTCCATGTTTAAAATTACTTTATTTTAAATTATTATAAACTGTGTGTCATGTGTTTTTTTGAGTTTTTTAAAATTTGATCTGACAATACATTTTTTATTGTAGACTTTATTTTCCTTTTTTAATTGTAGTTCATAAATTTCTTTTTGATGTATATGTTTAAGCTCTTGCAATGTTTTCTATCGCCATGACGATGCATGAAGACATTGTAAGAAACCAAACATAACAAAAGGACTAAATGACTCTTTACTATAACTTTATTTCTTCAGTATAATTCTTAGTATATAATCCGTCTTTCATGTTACTATTGTGTTTGATACTTAAATCTATAAAAGCAAACTATAAGACATTAATAACCGTACCCAAGCATGAGTAATTGAATTTATCATTCCGATTCAATAATATGCAGCTTTTATTCTAATTATTTGTTACATTATCTTTGACTCACATTCACACATAGTGATAAGACCTTCCTTTTGACCTTTTAATATGTGGCCTTAACCATGAATTTTACTTAACTCAACAAAGCTTAAGAATCACTAGTGTTTGGCCTTTTTAGTTTGAATCCACACGTATCAATTCTTTACTACTTTAACTATTTACTTAAACTATAAATATATGGCTTTGACCTTATAATGACCATGATCTTAATTATATTTATTGATAATATTTTCTAAAATTGAGTTTTTCTTGAACTGTTTTGGCTTAAGCTATAAAATGCGTCAGCTGTACCAGTCGATCGCTCCGTTGGTGCAGAGTCCATATGTCGTATCTATCTACATGCAACACAAAGTTGGGAACTTTCGAGACATAATTTCGCCGAGATAATCGATGTGCTTTGCATTCATTACTTTTTTAAGTATCGTTTTCTCACACTAGCCTTATTATAAATGTTTAGACACTACAACTCGGTTGTCACTCATCATTCTTTGCAACATTAACATCGATCGATAATTTATACACTTTGGACTCCTCTGAGTTTTTACACACATTTGGTCCCTAACTTAGTCCTCGGCAGTACGTTTATGCGTCGGATAAGATTGCAGACTTTCATTATAGCATGGCTTTGAGCTTTTTCTTTGTTCTTTCTTACCCATTACACTCGGTACACATCCATTTAGGATTTGGCAACTGTATCTATATATAACAGTGCATTATTTAACTTGATTCATAATGGGAAAACTCAATTGACATATAACAGTTGAATTATTTTGCTCCTGCTACATATCGGTTGAGTTTTTTTTTTACGGAGGTTCGAAGTTAGCATAAGTTTAAAGGGGGCATGGGGTAACACATTAAAAATACAAAAAAGAACAACAAACACACCAATACACACACGCACGCACGCACACACACCAACACACACAGGCACACGCACGCACACACAAACACACACAAAAATTCAAGAGCCGGTTGAACCGGGTGCTGCTCCCAGATCAGGTTTTGGACACAGAGAAACTACTTCTTGTTGATATCTCATGTAGTTTCAGAATTTTGTCCCGGATTTAGTTCAAAGTGTAAAAATGAAGAAAGGGCAAAATCTCAAACTTTAGGCAAGACAAAGTTACGCTTCTTTTACATTGCACATTATCATAGTATGGTCTATCTACCTACAAACTTTCTTGTCGATATATCTTATAGTTTAAGAATTATGTCCCGGACAAAGATCACAGTGTAAATAGAAGGACAATAACTTAAGGCAAAGCAGAGTTACGACTCATTTGCACTGCACATCTACCCAATGAGATATATCTATTTTGTGTTGATATATGTTAAAGTTTCTGAGTTATGTCCCGGACAAAGTTCAATGTGTAAAATGAACAAAGAGCAATATCTCCAAAAAAGCAAGGCAAAATTATGGTTCTTTTACACTGCACTACTCAATGAGATATCTATCTACCTACAAAGTAACAAAGTTTCTATGGTTCCAGAGTTACATGTATGGCTCGGACAAGAAAAGGGGACGGACGGAAGGATATCCGGACGGACAATACGGCTACTATATGATCTCCCTTCGGGGAGCATATAAAAAGAAAAAACAAAGATTGATGACATAAAGTTTATTCTTATATTTAATAAAATTTAACATGAAATCGCTGAACGAGTTTTTGCTGCTAAAATGTCATTAAATCTTGAATCTTGTCTGTCTGCAAAAGGTTTTTCTTTACATTACAACTCTTTACAATTTTATCTTGTCAAGTTCTCAATGATACACGTTGGTCTTGTAACACATTTTGACTTTATATCCGGTACATTGAGGTGGGGGTTAAGTTTACTGGATACATCTTTCAGAATTGCAGCTGGTGCTTTCTGATACTTCCTCAATGCGGTTGTACTTCTGTAACCAGTTCGATTTGATATTTCTTGCTCGGGTATGCAAGCCTGATACGAAGCTGTTACGCATGTTTTTTTTCACTGTAATTTGTATAATGTCCTTCTCATCCAGAAAAGAACATATGTCTTTCTTAAATGTTTAAATTTTTGTATTCCTACAACTTGATAACTGTAACGTGGTACACTGCAGTCAATCGCCAGCGTTAAAAGGGACCCAAGTTATCAAGAGCGTTAATGTATTGTTCCTAACAGTACATAATGAAGCTCCTGACATCATAATGATTGATGTATTTTATCTATACGCCTATGTTAAAATCCTCCTTTGTATGTTTTGCAAGCAGTACCTTAAAACCCTATGCACTTTCAATTCTCATCAGTCCCAATAGAAAACTGGTAACAGTCCTAATCATTGTGCTTATCAATATCCCGTAATCCAAATATCTTACAATTATAAAAGAACATGGTATGTTGTAGAGTAACTGATAAACTGTTTCCAAACACTCCCTTGGACCAGATTGTTTTTCGTCTTCATCATTTATTGACTTAGCTTCCCGACCGGAAATCCCCAAGCCATTCCGGTAAGTCTTTCTATTTGTGCGTCCGGTACGTTACAAAACCTTGCGAATGATGTATTGGCTTTATCCAGAAAGTTACAGTCATAAATTCAGTATAATTACAATAAATCACGGTTCTTTTTCCGAAAATGCTTTGCAGTAATATGACTTTTGGACTATATATTGCTCCAGTTGAGGAATAATCTCTCAATTTTTCCCGACAGACATTTTTCAACGATTCATACACGAAATTGGCCGAATTTCGTACACCTTTCTGTAGTTTTCGATTTTTGATTTTTACCAGCTCGTTAAGATAAGCATTGCTTGTAGCTTTTCCAAAACGATTTCGTTTGCCACGAGTGCTGTCGCTGAACAGCTAACAGTTCACATTTTTCATTTGACGGCATTTCAAGCGAAAAAATTCCGAAAGAGTTATCTTCAACAGTCATTATAAAAGTCACTGAATCTTGAATCAGTTAACATTGAAGCAGTAAATAAATCATTACTTTCTAACATATCAAGAGCCTTTGACAATACATTGTTGTCCTTCTCAAAACTTTCAATATCATATAGAAGTTATGATAATATCATACTGTCTCCATCATTTAACTGATCCATTAGGGAAGCCATAATTAATATATTCCATTCTTTTGACGACAGCGAAAACAACTTTAAATGACTGCGCTCATTTAGCTAGCAGTGAGGTGCATTGGACAGCATTAGCTGGTATTGTATTGGGTCATTTTATCTGGGGTTTCCATTTGAACAAAAGTGCAAAGGCACAAGAGAGGGAAATGCAAAAAGTATTTAGTATTTTTATTCCTTATTTCTGTTACAAAAAAATAATGAAATTGCAATAAAACAGTTATAATATATAAAACCCGTGTGATACGGGGGTAAAACAGTGCCTGGTGCGGTGTTTTAGGATGTATCTGCAAAATAATCGATCGGCCTGACGGCCTCGATATTTTGTTATGCAGGAACATCCCTACATGCCACCCAGTCACTGTAATACCTACTCGTTTCATATACTATAACTTATATTCAAACGCTTAAGTTGACACAAGCTTGGTTAAATAGTGTGCACAATATATGATGAAAATGTAATATCTTTGTATGATTAACTATGGAAAAAAATACTTAATCACTTCTAGTCCTATTAACTGCGACCCTCCGAGAATGACAGCTGAATCCATTTTCACAGCTTAAGTAACTGGCGTAAAAACAAACAGAAAATTTCAAACATCAATGCCTATTAAGAGACCATTTTTGTCGCCCTTAAAAGGTAAAAAGAAGACTTTGCAATATAAAATATAATCAAATTATTTTTACACACGTTCGAAAACCGATTCATTTTTAATTTTTTATATAAAACTGACACAATTTTAATATTTTTTCCAAATTTAACAAATTGGGGAATTGCAATTTCCAGAGACAGGCAACAGAAACCAGTTTTGACTCTTGTATCTCTAGTTGTAGTTTTATGTTTTTTTGTTTGTTTTTTTTTGGTAGCAAATGTTCGGCTTTAATAGCTAGAACTGCCTAAACATTCTCGAATGGAGTTTGACCCAGTCTGTTAAAGATAGCATAGGCGGTCTTGCCTTCTATTGAAACCAACCCTTTAATTTATACATATATAATCATTTAATCTGATAACGACATAACAAAAATCAAAGAAATATAATAAGATCAACTAAATCAAAGAAATATAATAAGATGTTGATCTAAAATACACTTGTCTATCTTTCAGTCAATGTGACGTTTTATCGCTTTTACGGAACCTCTAAGATCTAAGATCTAAGTTCTCAGAACTTAACTCAAACAGCTTAATTCTAATTGTAGCTTTTAAGCTTTTAACTTAAAACGGCTTCAGCGGTCTTTTGTTTTCTTCTATTTATCAAAGCAAACAAAAACGTTGATTTTTAAAACTTAAACTTTAGCTATAGTCTTAATACATATTTTAAAAAATTCGATTGAAATTGATTTTGATTTTGAAAAACAGATTTAATAATCAAATTAGATTGAAGAAATGCCATTTTAACTTAACCACTCTAACTTAAGAATATTGTTTAACGTACCCTCGATGACATTAAATTTCATCTTACACAAAAACAAACAATTATCATCAATCCGTTTTACCGTCTATTACTCTTAATAGATGATATGAAAAGTATGAAAGACACTTGAAATAAAATCGTTTAGTTGACGGAAATAGTTTCTTTCTGCTCTTATAATTAATAAATTAGTATTCTTCTTCATTCAAATATAGACATGGTTAAGGATGTTGAAAGAGGCACATGAGGAAAGTCTGTCGTCATTTGCGTAAGTATAACTTCTGTTGTTACATCTAGTAAATACATTTTGATTGTAATTTATTTTGTAATAATCAAGGTTACTTCAATTTTTTTGTCTTTTATTAACATTATTTGATTGTTAAATCAATACAGCTATCGTCTTTGTATCATCAGAATCGGTTTGTCATCACAATGATGCTATCAGAATCAGAATGTTACCTAGATGACGCTACATTCTTTGTATCGTCAATATCAGATTGTTACGTTAATGACGCTACCGTCTTTGTATCTCTTTGTATCATCAATATCAGTATATAATCTCAATGTTGCTACCGTCTTTGTATCATCAGAATCAGAATGTTACCTAGATGACGCTACATTCTTGGTATCATCAATATTAGATTGTTTTTTCAATGTTGCTACCGTCTGTTTATCATCAGAATCCAAAATGTTACCATAATGATGCTACCATCTTTGCATCATCTATTATATGAGATTGTTACCTTAATGATGGTAGGTACCGTCCTTTTTTCATAAGTATACGACTGTAACCTTATAAACGCTACCTTCTTTGTATCATGAGTACCAGATTGTAAACTCAGTGACGCTTCCGTCTATGTATCATCAATATCAGATTGTTACCTCAATGTTGCTACGGTATTTGTATCATCAGAATCAGAATAATACCTAGATGACGCTATCGTCTTTGTATTATCAGTATCAGATTGTTACCTTAATGACGCTACCGTATTTATATCATTAGTATTAGATTGTTACCTCAATGTTGCAACGGTATTTTTTAAGCAGCGTCAGGATTTGTGGCAAAGAAAGTACTGTTCACAGCGACAGTGGCTTTGGAAGCGGAGGGTCAGACACAAGCAGTAAGTAGCGGATCACTATAGAATTATGATAAACGCATAAATGCTTTATCTTAAGAGTCAGATTAATAAAATATTGCCTGAAAAACAATTTAAAGAATGCTATAATGCAGAGAGCACCTGTATAAGTACAAATGTTCAAGCATACGTGTGCATCATTAATTCATCCAATAATTCTTTTAAAATACATACAGCACAAAGATAGATTCATAAACTTTTATAAATATTCATAGATTGAATATGCGTTAAAATAAATGTAATAGAAATAAATGATGAAATAAGAAAAATGCACCTTTTGTTATTTAATTGCACAGTACAATTTTAAGATAAAATACGGAGAAAATGGAGAATTAAAAAGTATTCACCTCTTCAGTGGTTGTATTAAATAGAGATTACAATGGCAGATCAATTTTACTTTCTAATAGTTTCCCATAATAAACATTGCTGTCATAATTAAAAAGATAGGAGCTATGAACCAAAATTCAAATCCGTCTTTCAGAAAACTTGAGAGAATCAGAAAGAACATCTACAATGAATATAGATGACTATGGGTATTCACATGGTAACTTACAAAGTTTCATAATTTTCAAAACATTACACTATAATTAAACTTACAAATCGAAAATATAACAAAAGTACATAAAATTTATCACTCTTTAGTTTTACTATTAAACTGCATTAGTTTTTTATAGCGGTATACAGAGCTTCCGATACGGTGTCAAGTGTTCGGAATTGATGTATGTATGCTAGGACAAATAAATATAAATGCTGATCAGAATTCAGTAGGTTTTTGTAAATGTGTTTTGTAGACATGTATGTAATTGCTGGCAAAATGTGTAATATATTTTGTTAGTCACTTTCCGCGTAGCTTAAAGGGGATTATAGGAATGGCCTCCATGTGTCAGTCAGTCCTTACGTCTGTCCGTCCGTTACACTTTCGTGTGTCCGCTCCATAATTTTTAAATCTCTGATATTTTTCAAATAACTTTGCACAATAAATCGCCACGAAAAGACAATGTGCATAAAGCAATAATTGTGTTGCTACCCCAAAGGTCAAGGTCACATTTTAAGGTCAAATGTTAAATGTCTTCATTTCATTATAAAAGTCTACATTTCGTGTCCGCTCCATAACGTTTAAAGCGCTGAAAATGTTTTTAAATAACTTGGCAAAAGTGATCACCAGCATGATACGACGTGCAAAGCGTAATAATTGGGTTGCTATCCCCAAGGTCAAGGTCACACTTAAAAGTCAAATGTTAAAAAAGATCTTGTGAAAAAAGATTTTGTGACCTCTCCATAACTTAAATGGAGTGGAATGTAAAACAACAAAAAGTACGTGAGCATATTGTGAGAAATGGCCGTTTTCATTGTAAAGCCTCCTGTTACAAGTTCCAACTGCTATAAAACTGATTAACCTTGGCACATATGTTGACTGAACCATAACCTCTGTAACAACATGCTAAATCTTAAATTTCCGGTTACCATGGCAACGGGGGGACGTCTAAAAATGCAAAAAAATCACTATTTCGCATTGTTTTTCCCCATCAAACCTGGTTTCAAAGTGCTACAAATTCTCAATCCAATGAGATAGAGTAAAAGGCTTTTCAGCGTTTGTTACACACCACCTGAAGATCAAGTCCATTTTCAGCCTGTCACATGTCCAAAATTTTCTTGGCGATTAGGAGGACTACCACCTCCTTCAAACCATCAAACAGAAGGGAACACATCCTCCTTCTGGCAACCCCCTGATGTATCATTTTGATGGGGGCCGCGCCGAAAAAGTGGTGTTTTTTTACAACATTTTTCAAATGAAAAAAGTGTTTAGGGCCAAAATAGGGCACTTTTTCATAGTTTGAGCCCTCAAAAAAGGGGGGGGGGGGACAAAAAACAGTCGAAACACGTCTATATGAGGGAAAAGGTTAAGAACTAGGAAAATATGCCTTTTGCAGACCTTTCCACTTTAAGAAAGTAAAATTTTTCACAATTCCAGTAATGATTTACAATAATTTTTTATACCCAATGAGTGGCTGGTTTTGCAGTATTTAACTGCATGACAAACGAAGTAAGGGGTATTACTTTGCATATTGAGACAGTTATTTGATAATTGTAAACTTAGAAACGTGTCGTTTGCAATGTGTAAAGTGAATAACTTTCATTGTTAGCTTAGCAATATTTTATTTTTGAATACATTTTCAAAATTTTTATGAAAATTAGCATAAATCTGGATGAGTGCTGCTTTAAAGTTTAACAAAATGCAATAACTGATATGTCTACAGAGGGCTGCACAAATATGTACATAAACAAACATTCTTTGCTGAAACACTTGTCACATGTAACAATTCGCTTATGGTTTCAACTGATTACGGGTGTCAAATGACTTTTATGAATATGCGGCTGGGGCCGAACCAAATGATTTTGCATGTTAAAAAATGAAACAATGAAGTCAGATTTTGTCATCAAAACAGTTAGCGCTGAAAATGTTTTAAAATAACTTGGCACAAGTGATCACCAGAATGATACGACGTGCAAAGCGTAATAATTAGGTTGCTATCCCAAAGGTCAAGGTCACACTTAAAAGTCAAATGTTAAAAAAGGTATTCATTTCATTATAAAAGTCAACATTTCGTTACCTTTCCATAACGTAAATGGAGTGTTTTGAATAAACTTTGGACAAGTGAATACCATAATTAAACAACGTGCAGAGCGCAATAATTTTGTTGCTACACGGAAGGTCAAGGTCACACTTAACGGTCAAGTGTTAAAAGGTCAACATTTCATGTCCGCTTAATAACTTTTAAACCGCTGCAATTTTTATTGAATGACTTGACAAAAGTGTTCACCATTATGAGACTATTTGTAGAGCGCAATAATTTGGTAGCTACCGCCAAGGTTAAGGTAACATTTAAATGTCAAATGTTAAAAGTCTACATATTGTGTTCCCTCCATAACTTATAAACCGCTGAAAAAAGTTCTTTTAATATCTTGGCACAAGTGATCATCATTATGAGACGATGTGCAGAACGCAAAAATTGAATTGCTACCTCCAAGGTCAATGTCAAACTTACAGGTGAAATGTTATGTGTCAATGACATTTAAACAGTTGTAATGTTTTAAAGTTAACTTGGCAGAAATGATCACCATTATGACACCATTGGCAGAGCACAATAATCAAGTCACAACCCTAAAGGTCAAGGTCACACTCGAAGATCAAATGTAATTCATGTCAGCTCTTAAACTTATTGACAATTTAAAGGTTTTAAAATTACTTGGCCAAAATGATCCCCCCATGACAAGTCTACAGAGCTCAACATCCAGGTAAAGGTTTCTACCCCAAAAGGGCAAATTTTTAGTTTCCATAATATTTGACTTTGGAAAATGTAAAAAATTGGGGAAAAATGATACCCGTGAATAGGGGCTTATGATAGAATGGCACAAGGTCAGCTGTAACTTTTAGACTGCCTTGTTTTACAGTAAAAATGGAGTATATGAACTTTTCAGACAACTCCGGACAGAAAATTTTAGAAGATTTACTACCAAATTTTTATGTTTCAACTGCTATACACTTTTTATGGTTTTTATGTACCTTATTATCCAATAGTTTAAGGTATTGTTCAGAACAGACTACCATTAAAGAAAAGCAGCCAGAATCTTAGAGAAGATTATCTTTTTGAGCATTTTAGAGTGGTATTTCCGTTTGTTTACCCATGCTTGAAATTTCGTCTTGCATTGGGTAGCCAGTCGCGTGCTATACAACAACGGCATTTAAGCGCATTTTCTTAATCATTTAAAAACATTCTATGAATGAAATATGATATCCAATATTTTAAATATGATAAGGGTGGAAACTCGGCAATCCAGGTAACCACCTAATGGACGGTACCGTAAGGACGGTCATTCTGATCGGAACCGCAACATATGACAGACATAAGTATCTCATGTTTTTTTTTAGTTGAACATGTATTTGCGGCAAAAGGGAATGGTAGTAGACATAGAATACCTGTCAGTTCAAATAAGAACGATCCAATTCATATTGATATTGGTAAGTTATCTAGGAACGTTTATTTTTGTTTTTAGTCATGGTTTACATCAAGGAGACTTATATGCTTGCATCCACATGAGCGAAAGCATTTCAAAAAAATCATCCTTGAGCAAATGATCTAAGATTTAAAAGAGAGCTGGTTTATAATGGAAAGTTTGTAATACAACAAAAAGTACGTGAGCATATTGTGAAAAATGGCCGTTTTCATTGTAAAGCCTCCTGTTACAAGTTCCAACTGCTATAAAACTATAAAAAAAATGCTTCAATACTGATAAACCTTGGCACATATGTTGACTGAACGATAACCTCTATAACAACATGCTAAATCTCAAATTTCCGGTTACCATGGCAACGGGGGGGGGGACGTCTCAAAAATGCGAAAAATACAATGAGAAAGAGTAAAAGGCTTTTCAGCGTTGGTTACACGCCACCTTAAGATCAACCCGAGTCCATTTTCAGCCTGTCACCTGTCCAAAATTCTCTTGGCGATAAGGAGGACTACCGCCTCCTTCAAACCCCCAAACAGAAGGGGGCACATCCCCCTTTTTTAACAACATTTTTCAAATGAAAAAAGTGTTTGGGGCCAAAATAGGGCAATTTTTAATAGTTTGAGCCCTCTAAAAGGGGGGGGGGGGACAAAAACAGTCAAAACACGTCTATATGAGGGAAAAGGTTAAGAACCTATGGAAAATATGCCTTTTTTTTGCAGACCTTTCTCTTTTAAAAAAGTAAAAATTTTCACAATTCCAGTAATGATTTACAATAATTTGTTATACGTAATGAGTGGCTGGTTTTGCAGTATTTAACTGCATGCCAAACGAAGTAAGGGGTATTACTTTGCATATTGAGACCGTAATTTGGTAATTGTAAACTACAAATTTACAATGTGTAAAGTGAATAACTTTCATTGTTAGCTTAGCAATATTTTATTTTTGAATACATTTTCAATTTTTTTATGAAAATTAGCATAAATCTGGATGAGTGCTGCTTTAAAGTTTAACAAAATGCAATAACTGATAAGTCTACAGAGG
Organism: Ruditapes philippinarum; assembly: GCF_026571515.1. Taxonomy (NCBI): domain Eukaryota; kingdom Metazoa; phylum Mollusca; class Bivalvia; order Venerida; family Veneridae; genus Ruditapes; species Ruditapes philippinarum. The sequence continues at coordinate 364,117 of NW_026865692.1, forward strand.
GCTGCACAGATATATACATAAACACACATTCTTTGCTGAAACACTTGTCACTATGCAACAATTTGCTTATGGTTTCAACTGATTACGGGTGTCAAATGACTTTTATAAATTTGCGGCTTGGGCTGAACCAAATGATTTTGCATGTTAAAAAAATAAAAAGTTAGATGATGAGTAAAAGTAGGTTTTCAGCACGGATCGCTTGATTTTATGATGAGAACTCAATCTAAATTTGTACAAAATTTGAAATTTAAAGAAAGAAAACGATTATTTTATCATGAGGAAACGAAACTTGCTCCTTGATTCTAGTTGATTTTGAATGCACAAAAAAGAAGCAACGCATAAGATACTGTACTGTAAGCACAGAGACAGGAATGTTATCGACACAATGTATATCAAAGTAACTAAGATGGTGTGAAAACAAATTATGTATGTCATATTATTATAAAATCTATAAAAAGCTTTGAATTTTTTTTCTTTGATTGACTAAGAATAGCTTTTCTTAAAACAATAACAGCTCAATATCAGAGTGTATTTACTGTTTTTTTCCCATAAAAAATAGATGTTAGAGTATATTCACAACACAACAAAAGATAGTAGATTGGAAAGTCTAAAATAAGTTACAATTTTTGAAAATTAAATACTGCCAATGAAGCGTCTACATTCTCTTCTAATGCGATGGCTCAACTCTAATTACAAAACGAACATCACTACATCAAGAACTAGGTTATGTTCCTATGGAAGGTTGTTGATTGGTTGCAAAGTAAAGTCACTAGTTGCTATGGAATTTACAACTGATATTACTTAATGAATCTAGGTTTTATTCTCTGGACAAACTTAAGTCAGTTTCTGCTTGTGCGTGAAAAGGAGCGATGTGTGATCCGATAAGCGCTCTCCCTGTTTAAGGTGTCGATGTTTAAAGCTTCTTCTCTTGCATCGAGTGTTTCCTTCCATGTGTTATGGTATTGGTACATGTCGGGCGGAACAGGTATGAAAATCTGGAAACAACGTGGTCCCTCGGAAGCATTAATCACAACAAAATTACATAAGAATTGCAGACTCGGTTTGATTGAGTCTGTACATGTGGAATACTGAATAAGCGCAACATTCCTAACGCCCTCTAGCACCGGCTTGAGTGGTACTCAATTCTCAATACATGTACTTAAAAGTGCTGGCATCAATGATCCAGAAGAACCAGAAAAATATAACAACACTAAAGTGAAGTACGGGGCAACTTTTTACAGCTGCCACACAGCCTTTGACACCTGCTGGTGTGAAGTATAAAACTCTGAAAACAAAGTGATCCCTTGGAAGCATTAATCACAACACAATTACATGAAAATTGCTTGCAGACTCGGTTTGATTGAGTCTGTACGTGATAGATACTGAATAAATGAAAGATCCCTCACGCATGAAGTAAAATGAAGTCTTTGATGAGATGACCAAATACACATGTAGCAGGAGATAACTTGGTGTCTCTGTCAGGTGTGTTCCTGTACTGGAGCATCGCACGTTGAAATACATCGGTGTTGAGATCCCCGTTGCTACCTGTGTTGTCAGCTTTAAGACGATTTTGACGCCTATTTCAGCTCAGCAATTACTGTGTGGAAAAGCCGTGGAGGAAAGGAGGTAATGGACTTTCCTGTCCTTTAAGAATTGCCTGGTTGTCGTTGCCGTAAATTCAGGCCGCCATCAGACGCCAATTCATCCGGAATCACAAATGTCTCAAATGTTCGGCGTAGTGAAGTAATAAGACCATCTGCACCATTCGAAGATCGTTTAACTATTGGTAGGTTGGAGTATCGATCAACTATACCTATATATCCAACACCTTGATGGTAAAAATAATCTGCACAAAAACATTGGAATGGGTAGTCTGGATATATTAGGGGTGTAGGCGGTGCACTAGGATTCGAAGCTGCGATATGATTGCAGTGATTGCATCCAGCTCGAAGGGCTGTTACCTGGCCAAAACACGGAGGATTCTGCTCGCGATACCATGGAGGTAATTCCATGATGTGATTAATGAAGAGCTGCGAGAACTTCTCGTCGGAGGAATAACTACACGATCCTTGTATAGTATCACACCATCTACTGTGTAGAGATACTAATGGAATTGAAAATACTTACGTAGATGTGCAGGAAATTGTTTGCAAGACTTGGGTACTCCACATACTATAAGCTTCAGGGGTTCATGCATGTTATCGTTACTATTTGTGGCAGTGCGAACTCTGTCCCATGTGACTGCTCTCACGGCAAGCGAGTCCAAGTGAGCTGAATCGGTGATACAGGTATCAATATCATTGTCATTTAGAATTGAATATGTTGATGGCAACGTAGGGAGGAGAACATGTCCTAAGAGAAGGTACATTGATAATTGTTGCAATGTCATCTTGAAGCGGTAGCTTTTCAGATTTTCCGGTTGTATGACGTGATACTCTATCTGCAGCAAGATACTTGACCCCTGGAGTATAAATCATGCGAAATCGATAGCGGAGGCTCTTTTCTTTCAAGTTTCTGAGACGTAAGTTGGAGATGTCCTCCAATGATATGTCACCAAATATTTCTAACAGGGGTAGATATTCAACTGCTATGACGAGATCGTCACACCTAAGAACAAAATATCTTGCTTTATCAAGAGCATTGATAACTGCCAAAGCTTCACCTTCACTGGTGCATATCGAGACTCAGCTGAATATGTGAACCTACTCCCGACAAGTGTAACCTTCCAACAGGTGCGACAACAAAATGGTTGGTTGCCCGGACAGTTGCAACGTTTCTGGAACAGCCAGAACCCGATTCCTGACTTCTACCAATCTGTGGCGAGGCAGGTAGGTTTTGTCTTGTCACAGATTCCAGCCTTATTCAATTTTATTGATAACAGCAGTTTGTTTCGCTTTTCTATATGAACTACTGACTGCTTGGACATCCTGAAAGTCTAATAGTCAGGAGACAGATCATCTTCTAGACTCTATAGCTTCGACAAATTGTGCTACTTCTTCTAATGACATATCCTGATTCTTATCACCAATGAGATCTTATCGTATTTCAAGGTCTCATATGCCGCGTGCCAATACGTCTCTGACTATTTTGTCAGTGTAATTAACATCAGTGCTGCATGCTGGACACGTTGTCAGGAATTTGCAGACAATAGCATGTCCTCTAAATTGTGCACAGAGACGACGTACAGGCTCATCACGATCTTGACGCATGTTATGCAGGTAAACTCGGGCTACCATAGTGTTTTCTTCTAGAACTACCAGTTTTGTTTTTGCAGCCATCACTTCTTCTTCAGACCTATAATTAAGACTTCCACCAGCTGTTAAATGTGTTAAATCTTTCCGAAGTTGTTCGTCACAGCATGCTAAAAGCTGTACCACGTAATCGCAGCCTTCGATTTTAGTGGCGTCAACATAGGCAGACCATCGAGATTGGAAATATGCCCATTCTTTACTTGTTCCTGCTGTCACTTTTGTTGGTCTTTGAACTTTTTCAACTTTGGCAGCCTGTCCAGGAGCGTGTGTGGTACAGTAAGCGGTTATGAGTGCGAAAAAGATCGGTCTCAAGGTCGTCAGTGACGTAATCACAGCCTGGTATTGGACAGCCTTCTGATGGTATTTTGATCCGTTCTTAGACAAACGTCTTTCACAAAAGTACTGGTATTTTGAATCTCTGGCCGTGGTCATCAATAAGAACAAGGTCCATTTATTCATATATCTCTTTATTATGATGAACAATGACCACGGTCAATCTGAAATGAACAAAAAACATATGAAAGATGAATGACTTAGCTAATGTTCATTGAACAATTGTATAAATAAATGTTTATAATCCTCGACTTATGGTCTCATATGTTTCTTTCTTTATTTAAATTAATGTCTGGATCTAATGTTCCATTACTTAAAGATGAATATTAATTGAAAAAATAAGGTAACACACGATTTAATATACAAAATGATAAGGACAAAAAATGGCGTTTGTGAGAAAACCTTGTCAGACAAACTTTCGATTCCAATTCAGGTGGAAGATAAATAAAGAATAAATCCGTTGTATATGTCAATGATTTTTTTACTTAATTGCTCAAATATATCCCTATATCATTTGCCACCAAACATAAGTCACGTAAAACACATATGCATGCAAACAAGTTAAAGTTTGTTTATTTGCTCATCTATCTGATTTGTAAAAAAGTTTGTACGAATTTCGCAGGTCTGTCCACCTTACCGTTTTTCTTTGATACCGAAGCAGCAATTACCAGTCTTAAACAATGACCGACTCTTATCCTTAATAATGAAATAAAATAAAATAGAAATAGAGAAAAACAGAATCCCTAAAGAAAGCCCAACACGGCAAAATTGTAAAATGTTGCAGGCTCGGTTTGATTGAGCCTGTTTATGGACGGTACTGGAAAGTGCAAGTTACCGTCCACGCCCCCTAGCACTAATCAACGATTAAAAAGTTGATGCTTTCCTTGTTGACTTAAATGGACAGACGAAGTGCATTAAACTTGATGTCTTAACGTTTATGGTTTTATTTTGTACTGTTTGATTTCATTTGTTTTGGGTTGCGTGCGTTGAACGCCGCCTTTCCGTGTTGATCTTGTTTATCATGTTCAATGTATTCTGTATGAAATTTAACCGTTAAATAAAATACTTTTGATCCAGGTGTAGATGTGCATGATTCGAAACATAAAGAAATAACTGAAACAATAATCTAAACGACATACTTATTTATAGTTATCCTGCTGGACCAAAAAGTGATATGCATTGCCAAAAGTTTTGAGCCAAGCAAACCTACACCTCCATGTTCTATATGTGGTCTGCTTTTTAAATTTGTCTTTTGACGTCTTATCTGTGATATGCAGGCTTCATAACCTATGATCCCCTTTCGAAATTCCATTTTATTTAGTTCCGTCCATTGTTTTCTCGTTTAGGGCACACGCATTTTTACTTGGGAACCATATGCCGCTTTTCATGGAATAGCACTTACGTGTAACATTGAAGGTTCCATGCTTACCGCCATATGAACACATCTGCGGATTTTCAAAATTCAAAATTGTACCAGTTCATGTTAAATGTTGAATTCTTCTTAAGCCTTGGGGCGTGGAGGTAGTTTGCACTTGATAGTACCGACCATGAACAGGCTAAATCCAAACGAGCCTGCAATATTTCAATTTTACCGTTTTTGGCTGTCCTAGGGATTCTAATTTTCTCTATTCTATTTCTGTTATCATAAACAAGCAAGGATAGAGCAATTAATGTTTGAGTATATACTGTTTTGTTTATTGGCAATATGAATCTAATTTTGTGTCTCATACAAAGTGAGACGATGTGAACATGTCATATTCTTTTCCTGTGCCTCTCAATGTGGCAGGTAATTAAAAATGGTTCATTTATATAATAAGATATGGCTGGACAGGAAATAAATGCGTTGGAACAAATAAATACAACAATGGTGGAAACATTTGCAAAAAAAAATGAGGCGTTTAATACACAAGAGCCTGAGGGTAAATCTTTATTTCAGCCATGTGTAATTAAGATTAGATAATAAAAATGTATAACTTAATTGAATCAGATTGTTGTCCCTTTACAATTTTGATATAATTTCATGATTTCAAAGTTCTAATTTTATATAATTTGTTTGTAATTAAATTTTAAAAAATCTGTTAAAGGTGCTGTCGGAATGCAAAGTCATGCACAGTCTGCATCTTTCGCATCCATAAAGAGCGGAGAAAGAGAATCAGTTGAAGATGCATTGTCCATGGTGTCGATAAGATCACATGACAGAGAAATGTTAAATTTGAATGAAAATGTCTCGTGTTTAAATAAAGGTCGATGTAGGAAAAGAAGCAGCAGCAGTGGTAGTAGTGGGAGCGAATCAACTCCCTATGATACACCGGCTCCTTTAACAGAGGTCAGTATTATATCAAAAATGGTACTTTAAGAGTAGAAACCAAGTATATCTGAGTAATTTATCGTTAACTGTATTTCAGAACACAAGACCGTTTCATTGCATATCTCAACAGTTATCGCACACGAGGAAAATTAGAAATAATGTCATTTTGATATTCGATATTGATATATCACGAACAATGACAAAACATACTGTCTATGTTGTTTGTTAATATGCACGTTTGAAATACAATGTCAAAATAAAAATTATTAAGTATAATGTTCATTTCAAAATAATAAAATAGAAAGAAGAATAATAGCTTACGACTCTAAAATAATTAGTACCAATCAAATTGATGAATCAGCTTTGGATTTATGCAGCGTGAAGAATTTACATACAACATTTGTTCTGGTTAAATACTGAATGTGTTAATAAAATAAGTGCCTTTGATATATCCAAGTAAAATTACTTTAGTACGATATAGTAAATAATCTTATTTTACAGAACTTTGAAGAAAATGAGTACCTCTACACTGAAAATCATTTTGATAAGAAGTAAGACATTTTCGTAATCGAGATAAGCCTTATTTGACTCTGATTCAAGGTCACATACTCTTAAATGTTTTATTCCATGATATTTTTTTTTCAATTTCACAAGAACATTTACTGAACAAGGTTATCTTAATGTTTTAATTAAGTAAACAAACGTCTTCGTTTCAATTGCGTGTTACATAGACACCGTCTATTTACTATACTTAACAATCAGCAGACACACATTTCCATATTACAAATAATATATATAACAATCTTTTAAAAACATGTATATCTCAAAAACAATATTGCTTCAGTTTTAATAAACCCATCAATATTGTCAATGTTTCTGCAACTACATTTTCTCGTCACAAAGTCTAGCCATTTGTTTAAAGCACTGTCTTAAGTTTTAAATGATATCATTCCAGCATCATGAATGGCGTACCCATTGGAACATTCCTGATTCAAATGAGAACAAAATCTATGGTATGCAGTTGATTCTTACATTTAAGGATTGCCAAATAATAAAGAAATAAACTAGAAATGTAATAACCCGATTACATGATGAATGAAAAACTAGATATTTTTCATAATTATATAGATAATAAAGATATTGCAGTGATTTGGAATTTTTTTTGAAAATATTGATGCTTGTCTACTTGATGTTTTTTTTAGCAATATTTTGGTACTTCTAAGTACTTGTTTTTCGTTATTTCCTGACAAATAAGAAAACATTCGTTTTCATCTGTCTCTACGACAATTTATTCGAAAGGATAACCAACTATTCTTTTAACATTTTTGCAGGGATATAGATTGCATGTTATGACACCAAAAGGGGCTATGTGTTTTAAAATATACGAGCAGGTAATTTTTTCTCACTTTTTAGCTCACCTGAGCATGCTAAGGGTGAGCTTTTAGGATCAGTGATTATCCGTCGTCCATCGTCCGTCCGTTCACATTTTGTTGTTAAAACTCTAGCGGTCGCATTTTTACGTCAATCATCATCAAACTTGGTCAGGAAGCTTATCTAGTTGATAGCTCGGATGAGTTCGAACATGGGTCATCTCGGATGAAAAACTAGGTCACAAGAGCTAAAAATAGTAAAACCTTGTTAACACTCTAGAGGTCACATTTTTGCCTCAATCATCATCAAACTTGGTCAGGATGTTTGTCTAGGTAATAGCTCGAATGAGTTCGAACATGGGTCATCTCGGATGAAAAAGTAGGTCACCGGAGCTAAAAATAGAAAAACCTTGTTAACACTCCAGCGGTCACATTTTTGCCTCAATCATCATCAAACTTGGTCAGAATGCTTATCTAGTTGATAGCTAGGATGAGTTCGAACATGGGTCATCTCGAATGAAATAATAGGTCACAAGAGCTAAAAATAGAAAAACCTTGTTAACACTCTAGCGGTCACAATTTGCCTCAATCATCATCAAACTTGGTGAGGATGTTTGTCTAGGTGATAGCTCGGATGAGTTCGAACATGGGTCATCTCGGATGAAAAAGTAGGTCACCGGAGCTAAAAATAGAAAAACCTTGTTAACACTCCAGCGGTCACATTTTTGCCTCAATCATCATCAAACTTGGTCAGAATGCTTATCTAGTTGATAGCTAGGATGAGTTCGAACATGGGTCATCTCGAATGAAATAATAGGTCACAAGAGCTAAAAATAGAAAAACCTTGTTAACACTCTAGCGGTCACATTTTTGCATCAATCATCATCAAACTTTGTCAGGAAGCTTGTCTAGGTAATAGCTCGGATAAGTTCGAACATGGGTCATCTCGGATGAAAAAGTAGGTCACCGGAGCTAAAAATAGAAAAACTTTGTTAACACACTAGCGGTTACATTTTGGCCTCAATCATCATCAAACTTGGTCAGGATGCTTGCCTAGGTGATAGCTTGCATGAGTTCGAACATGGGTCATCTCAGATGAAAAACTAGGTCACCGGAGCTAAAATTAGAAAAACCTTGTTAACACTCCAGCGGTCACATTTTTGCCTCAATCATCATCAAACTTGGTCAGTATGCTTATCTATTTGATAACTCGGATGAGTTCAAACATGGGTCCTCTCGGATGAAAAACTAGGTCACAAGAGCTAAAAATAGAAAAACCTTGTTAACTTTCTAGCGGTCACAATTTTGCCCCAATCATCATCAGACTTTGTCAAGATGCTTGTCTAAGGTCAATGCTCTGATAAGTTCGAACATGGATCATCTCAGATGAATAACTAGGTAACAGGAGCTAAAAATATAAAACTTGTTAACACTCTAGTGGCTACTGTTTTGATCAAAATATCCTGGGCATTGGTCTGAAAGTTTTTTTTTATAATTTCTAGGTCAAATTTGAATAAGGGTCACCTGGGTTCAAAAACTGGGTCACACTGCCCAAATATTGAAAAACCTTGTTAACATTCTAGTGGTCACATTTCGACTCAATTATCTTCAAACTTGGTCAGGATGCTTGTCTAGGTAATTGCTCGGATGAGTTCGAAATCGCATGTGAAACTAGGTCACCGGAGCTAAAATAGAAAAATCTTGTTAACACTCTAGTTGCTACTGTTTTGATCCAAGTATCCTGGAAATTGGTCTGAAAGTTTGTTTTGATGATTTCTAGGTCAAGTTTGAATATGGGTCACCTGGGTAAAAAACTAGGTCACACTGCTCAAATATGGATAATCCTTGTTAACACTGTAGTGGTCACATTTTTGACTCACCTGTCATGAGACTTGGTCAGAATGCTTGTCTAGATAATTGTTTGGATGAGTTTGATAGGTCAGGTGAGCGATCTAGGGCCATCATGGCCCCTTGTTTATTATACTCTGAAGTAATCCAAAATAAAGAGGATATTTGTTTGTTTGTGTGTAAGGATGAACTTTTGTTTCTTCGAGTGAGCTTTTAAAAACAGTATTCTCACGAGTGGCTACGAGACATCATACACAACAAACAAACAAATTTTCTTTTTATTTTATTTTATGCCTAAAAACAAGTTAGTTAAAATGGAATTTCCTTAATATTACCTTTAATTTAAAATATGTTACCCCACTGGTAGCCTCATTTTAGTCGATTTACAAGAAGTCTTGAGCTGAAAAATAAGTTCGACAATCAACGTTCAATGGCGATGATATTATTTATTCTATTCCAAAAAATAAAACATGAATAATATCTTGTTTAAAAATAAAAAAACCCAAACAATTCTAGGAGAAGAAAACGTCACACCATCCGACCTTATTTCCGTTACTTACGATGAATTTATATTAGACCAGGCTTTATGTAGAATGAAGCGGTCGCCATTTTTTAAAGTTGTGCATTTCACGGGAGGAAAATAGTTTTTGTTTGATTCAGAAGGATATCATTTTTTTATATGAAAGGGAACTTATTTGAGGATTGCAACAAACAATAAATAATTGTTGACAGATGTGTAAGCATTCAAAAAGAGGCTACGAATTAGGAAAATATGGAATTGTTGAAAGGCTGTCTTACGAACGCTGGGTTGTTTACTTATTCTTCGGGCTGATGACTGTCATTGCTTTTTAAGTTTTCTTATTGCATTAAGCAGTTATTACTCGTAGGATACTTAAATATATCCAAAAGTCATCAATAGCAGTTTTGCATATGGAAGAAAGTGTATTCTTCAGACTGTAAAAATGAAACAAAAAATTTAGAGACAATATTTGGTGAGTGTTAATTGGAATGAATTGAAGTAAGTTTTATATTTGCATTACTTTGAAATTTAAGTTATTTATCAATTCCAGCTTTGATTTTCTCTTAACAGCTCTGA